>NC_064930.1:106178653-106526986 GCF_023897955.1 Schistocerca gregaria | reverse complement strand
TTGCAAGACTATCACTGCATAAATGTACGTCAGGCTCTGTAATACTATAAAGTGCCGTATCATACCGAAAACTACCAAAGAAGCAAAGAAGCAGGATATAATATCACTTGCCCTTAAAAGTTACGTAGCTGGTTTGTTCCTGGCATCAAATAGATGCTGTTAAAATGTCTGCGCAACGTTTATAAATAAATCCCGACACGTACGAAAAGAATCCGTCTGTCCTAGGGATGTAGTGACATTCTAAATATACAGGGCGCTATACGGACAAACACACGACGTCCCGAGAACACGTGACCAGGCCGGCAATGTATGTTGACAGCACAAAGTCTGTTCTGTGCATGTGAATGCTCACTCCAGAGATATTTACTCTATGGTTCTTGCCAAAGATGCTACTAACTAAACGTGAGCTCGATCATAGACTTACTAAATAAATACTGGACCGCGCATTGGCTCTAGTGTCGCGTCCCCAAATTGAATGTGATAGATGCCTCCATTTGCAGGGAAACAGTGAGTAAACATGGTTCGTTCGTGTGCTGCTTTTAATTGTAACAGTATAATGGAAGCATAGACGAAGATGGAAACAATGTTACATTTCACAGGTCAGTCATTTCTGGTTGTTTGTTACTTAATATTACTTGTATATAGTATTTTCATGGATAAATAATACATCATAAGCTTTTTGTTTTTGTTTAGGTTTCCCCTTACAAATAATTTTCTAAATCGGAAATGGATAGTTGCTACTCGCAGAGAGAAATTCCAAACGACAGAAGATCATTTGCTGTGCTCTCTTCATTTTGGAGAGAATTGTTACGTGGAAAATTATGTAAATAGGCGTCAAGTGAAGGACGATGCTATACCGACAGTATTTGGATTTCCAACTCATTTGCAATAGGTATAGTGTACTGGAAATCGTGCAATACAGGCCTAGGTTAAATAGTGTGGAAATAGTGTCAGTCTGTATAATTTTGAACGTTCCTTTTCCAGGTTACCAAGGCAATCAAATATATATTAAGTATGAATCAGAGGTAGGTCGAAGAATTAACATGTGTTGTCAGGTGGTGATTATACTTTGTAAATGGTCAAATGTCTGATCAAATGTTGCAAACTCAACCACTTTCAGAGGTGCTATCAGTGTTAAAAACTAATGTGCGAATGAAATTCCTACAGTATTAAAGTCATATGGGTTATTACAATTAATCATACCAAAATTCGAGTGTAGACAACACCGTGCTAAAAAAAAAGTAAGCGTGCAAAATGTACACAGTAGTCGGCAAAAAGCAATCAGGACCTGACAGGAAAATTACGTGAATTAAATGATAATCGTACTGTCTGCTACTTTAAAAGTTTCATGTAATTATCTAATCCAAATAACTCAATGTAAACTCGCTCCACCTTGTCAGGAAAGAGCCTTATATTATTAAATATCGCGTCTCAATGCAGACGTATTTCGGGAATTAGGAAACTTCGTTCATTTAAGTATACTTTTAAAATAGACTCGAATACTCAGTACTTTTTTTAAAACAAACGTATGTTTAATTTGTGCTTCAATTTGCTGCTGTTGTGTCTCATATACGTCAAATCACAACCCCAGCACTAGGATTCATCCCTGCAAATGGCGGCGATCAGCTGCTTCAATTGGGGAACAGTTGCCTCGCTTCTCCGCTACGGCGTGGTAGGTGCTCAAGTTCGATACGCGATGGTGCTGCCATCTCTCGGACTTTCCGAACGCCCCTCGTAGGTGTTCGTTTTCTTTTTGCGCTGTTAGAGATTGAAATTACAGA
This sequence comes from Schistocerca gregaria, assembly GCF_023897955.1. Taxonomy (NCBI): domain Eukaryota; kingdom Metazoa; phylum Arthropoda; class Insecta; order Orthoptera; family Acrididae; genus Schistocerca; species Schistocerca gregaria. Next base: position 106,525,205 of record NC_064930.1, on the reverse strand, counting down.
GAATTATTGTGAACGTAGTTCGATGAGCCCTCTGCATGGCACTTAAATGTGATTTGCAGAGCATCGATGTAGATGTAAGAGTCCATACGACGCAAAATCACCGCTGTATGGCCTTGTGCAGGATGACCAACACAGTACGAAACACGCGGTCACTATGTTAGGGATGGTCGGTACGGTCCGTGTAGCGGATGGGGGCCTGTGGAGATAAGGTGTGTGGACGCGTCGTAATCGCTGGTGGCTTTTGCACGTAAGCAGCATGCTGTGACGTAGCGTGGTGCAAGGTCCGTGATCAGCGTACGTGAACGATAGTCAGGGTCGCGAGGGAGATAACGGGTAGCAATTGGAGCAGCAACGGGGGGCAATTGGGGGGGGGGGGGGGGCGGAGCTGAGAGGGGGGGAGTTGCGTAACGCCAGAGCGTGCCTATCTGACGGCGCAGCGTGCACTTCGCAGACGCACCAGCGCGTGACATGCGAATGTTAAGGCGGGCCGCAAAATGAGGCGCAGGCACGAGAGGTGACGCAGGGGGGGCTCACGCCAAATTCCTCACGGCAGCGTCAGTCACGGCGACAATCATCGCAAGTTGGGTAGCAGTTTAAATACGCTGTTTGCTGAGGGACTTTGGCTCTGGCAGAGATGGCGACTACTTCTGCGATGTTAATAGATATAAGTTCAGAATCGGATTCCGATTCTGAGTTCGAAACGGTGTGTTACATCGCTTTGATGAAACAAAAAGCAGAAAAAGTGCGTACATGAAAAGAAGATTATGCCATGGGGAATTCGCTTTAACTAAGGAATTTGATAATGAAAAATTCACTGACTATTTTAGATTAAACCGTGATCAATTCCAAGAAGAGCATGGTCTCATCAAGAATGAAATGTACTCGGACGACAATTTCGATTCTATATTGATAGCAAAGACGTGGTTAAATCCATCTACTCCATCTTCACTGGTAGATTGGAGGGCTACACGCTAGTAAGGAATGATACTGTACAGAACCTAGGGATCTTTCTTAATAAACATTTAACCAGGACAGAGCACATTACGAAAATTTGCTACAGAGTTTTAACAATGTCATTGTAGAATGTTAACAGCGACCTCGGGGAAGATGAGTTTGGATTCCGTAGAAATGTTGGAACACGTGAGGCAATACTGGCCCTACGACTTATCTTAGAAGCTAGATTAAGGAAAGGCAAACCTACGTTTCTAGCATTTGTAGACTTAGAGAAAGCTTTTGACAATGTTGACTGGAATACTCTCTTTCAAATTCTGAAGGTGGCAGGGGTAAAATACAGGGAGCGAAAGGCTATTTACAATTTGTACAGAAACCAGATGGCAGTTATAAGAGTCGCCGGGCATGAAAGGGAAGCAGTGGTTGGGAAGGGAGTGAGACAGGGTTGTAGCCCGTCCCCGATGTTATTCAATCTGTATGTTGAGCAAGCAGTGAAGGAAACAAAAGAAAAGTTCGGAGTAGGTATTAAAGTCCATGGAGAAGAAATAAAAACGTTGAGGTTCGCCGATGACATTGTAATTCTGTCAGAGACAGCAAAGGACTTGGAAGAGCAGTTGAACGGAATGGACAGTGTCTTGAGAGGAGGATATGAGATGAACATCAACAAAAGCAACACGAGAATAATGGAATGTAGTCGAATTAAGTCGGGTGATGCTGAGGGAATTAGATTAGGAAATGAGACACTTAAAGTAGTAAAGGAGATTTGCTATTTGGGGAGCAGAATAACTGATGATGGTCGAAGTAGAGAGGATATAAAATGTAGACTGGCAATGGCAAGGAAAGCGTTTCTGAAGAAGAGAAATTTGTTAACATCGAATATAGATTTATGTATCAGGAAGTCGTTTCTGAAAGTATTTGTATGGAGTGTAGCCATGTATGGAAGTGAAACATGGACGATAAATAGTTTAGACAAGAAGAGAATAGAAGCTTTTGAAATGTGTTGCTGCAGAAGAACGCTAAAGATTAGATGGGTAGGTCACATAAGTAATGAGGAAGTATTGAATCGGATTGGAGAGAAGAGAAGTTTGTGGCACAACTTGACCAGAAGAAGGTTTTTTTTAAATGGACCTCCTTTTTTTTTTTCTTCAGCGATCCATAGCATGACAAATCACACACACAATGGCGTTGATTGCATCTCAATATTCGCATTACATCCCGAGATATTGAGACGCGAAGTTGACGCTAGAAACACCCGACATGCGCTGCTAGCGCACGTCCTGAGGCTCAGATGTGAACCCCACGCTGCCCGTAATCGCGATGTGATTGACATGCGTAATCACACCTCCATACTTATCAGGAGGTCCGAAACGAATAATACGGTCTGCTGCCATCCTGCATTAACGTCATACGTTCCAGCAGGCATTGGACACTTGACTAGGTAGAGCCAGGCCCTGCGCGACAGGCACAATGGGTCATATAACGCATTAGATAAACCTTAGTTTGGGTTTGCAGGATAAATAAGACAACCTGACGGGTGTACACCGATCGGTACTGGTTCATATTGTGTACGTAGATACATAAAACATGCAAGAGGGAAACCATTATGTGCTTATGAGAGCTGACCGTATTAATCGTTTCGGGCCTCTTGATAAGTATGGAGGTGCGATTACGCATGTCAATCACATCGCGATTACGGGCAGCATGGGGTTCACGCCTGAGCCTCAGGACGTGCGCTAGCAGCGCATGTCGGGTGTTTCAAGCGTCAGTACTGACCATTGAATAGAAAGTTAATGGAAGTCAGCCCATGTCGAAACAAATTTGCTAACTCGACACCAAACTTAGCCTCAGTTAGCTGCAACGAATGAGAGAGAAAGGAACGCGAGTGAAAAGAGAAGCCACATCAAAACTGACTAAAACATCAGAGTCATTCAAACGCAGTCCCTGCAATCGACGTAAGAAATCTGCAGAGTTCTTAATGTGATGTCACATCTACCTACTCGTGGGCTCCACAAACTGGCAAGATGTTTAGCTACACGATTTGTCGGAGCAAACCCGTAAGTTATTTGAACATTCAATGCGCCAGGAAAAGTTAAGGTCTCACAGCTTGAAAATGGTTCGATGAACCCTCTGCCATTACTTAAGTGTGAACTGCAGAGTAACCGTGTAGATGTAGATGTGATTTGTACAGTACATATGTATTTATACAGGGTGTTACAAAAAGGTACGGCCAAACTTTCAGGAAACATTCCTCACACACAAAGAAAGAAAATATGTTACGTGGACATGTGTCCGGAAACGCTTACTTTCCATGTTAGAGCTCATTTTATTACTTCTCTTCAAATCACATTGATCACGGAATGGAAACACACAGCAACAGAATGTACCAGCGGGACTTCAAACACTTTGTTACAGGAAATGTTCAAAAATGTCCTCCGTTAACGAGGATACGTCCATCCACCCGCCGTCGCATGGAATCCCTGATGCGCTGATGCAGCCCTGGAGAATGGCGTATTGTATCACAGCCGTCCACAATACGAGCACGAAGAGTCTCTACATTTGGTACCGGGGCTGCGTAGACAAGAGCTTTCAAATGCCCTCATAAATGAAAGTCGAGAGGGTTGAGGTCAGGAGAGCGTGGAGGCCACGGAATTGGTCCGCCTCTACCAATCCGTCGGTCACCGAATCTGTTGTTGAGAAGCGTACGAAAACTTCGACTGAAATGTGCAGGAGCTCCATCGTGCATGAACCACATGCTGTGTCGTACTTGTAAAGGCACATGTTCTAGCAGCACAGGTAGAGTATCCCGTATGAAATCGTGATAACGTGCTCCATCGAGCGTAGGTGGAAGAACATGGGGCCCAATCGAGACATCACCAACAATGCCTGCCCAAACGATCGCAGACAATCTGTGTCGATGACGTGATTACACAATTGCGTGCGGATTCTCGTCAGCCCACACATGTTGATTGCGAAAATTTACAATTTGATCACGTTGGAATGAAGCCTCATCCGTAAAGAGAACATTCGCACTGAAATGAGGATTGACACATTGTCGGATGAACCATTCGCAGAAGTGTACCCGTGGAGGTCAATCAGCTGCTGATAGCGCCTGCACACGCTGTACACGGTACGGAAACAACTGGTTCTCCCGTAGCACTCTCCATACAGCGACGTGGTCAACGTTACCTTGTACAGCAGCAACTTCTCTGACGCTGACATTAGGGTTATCGTCAACTGCACGAAGAATTGCCTCGTCCATTGCAGGTGTCCTCGTCGTTCTAGGTCTTCCCCAGTCGCGAGACATAGGCTGGAATGTTCCGTGCTCCCTAAGACGCCGATCAATTGTTTCGAACGTCTTCCTGCCGGGAAACCTCCGTTCTGGAAATCTGTCTCGATACGAACGTACCGCGCCACGGCTGTTGCCCCGTGCTAATCCCTACATCAAATGGACATCTGCCAACTCCGCATTTGTAAACATTGCACTGACTGCAAAACCACGTTCGTGATGAACACTAACCTGTTGATGCTACGTACTGATGTGCTCGATGCTAGTACTGTAGAGCAATGAGTCGCATGTCAACACAAGCACCGAAGTCAACATTGTTGTTGTGGTCTTCAGTCCTGAGACTGGTTTGATGCAGCTCTCCATGCTACTCTATCCTGTGCAAGCTTCTTCATCTCCCAGTACCTACTGCAACCTACATGGTTCTGAATCTGCTTAGTGCATTCATCTCTTGGTCTCCCTCCACGATTTTTACCCTCCACGCTGCCCTCGAATGCTAAAATAGTAATCCCTTGATGCCTCAGAACATGTTCTAACAGCCGCTCCCTTTTTCTTGTCAAGTTGTGCCACAAACTCCTCTTCTCCCCAATTCTATTCAATACCTCCTCATTAGTTTAGTGATCTACCCATCTAATCTTTAGCGTTCTTCTGCAGCACCACATTTCAAAAGCTCCTATTCTCTTCTTGTCCAAACTATTTATCGTCCACGTTTCACTTCCATACACGGCTACATTCCATACAAATACTTACCGAAACGACTTCCTGACAAATCAATACTCGATGTTAACAAATTTCTCTGCTTCAGAAACGCTTTCCTTGTCATTGCGAGTCTACATTTTATATCCTCTGTACTTCGACCATCATCAGTTATTTTGCTCCCCAAATAGCAACACTCCTTTACTACTTTAAGTGTCTCATTTCCTGATCTAATTCCCTCAGCATCACCCGACTTAATTTGACTACATTACTTTATCCTAGTTTTGCTTTTGTTGATGTTCAAGACACCGTCCATTCCGTTCAACTGTTCTTCCAGGTCCTGTGCTGTCTCTGAGAGAATAGCAATGTCATCGGCGAATCTCAAAGTTTTTATTTCTTCTTCCTGGATTTTAATACCTATTCCGAATTTTTCTTTTGTTTCCTTTACTGCTTGCTCAATATACAGATTGAATAACATCGGGGAGAGGCCACAACCCTGTCTTACTCCCTTCCCGACCACTGCTTCCCTCTCATGCACTCGAGTCTTGTAACTACCATCTGGTTTCTGTAAAAATTGTAAACAGCCTTTCGCTCCCTGTATTTTACACCTGCCACCTTAAGATTTTGAAAGAGAATATTCAGTCAACATTGTCAAAAGCTTTCTCTAAGTCTACAAATGCTAGAAACGTAGGTTTGCCTTTCCTTAATCTATTTTCTAAGATATATCGTAAGGTCAGTATTGCCTCACGTGTTCCAACATTTCTACGGGATTCAAACTGATCTTCCCCGAGGTCGGCTTCTACCAGTTTGTCCAGTCGTCTGTAAAGAATTCGCGTTAGTATTTTGCAGCCGTGACTTATTAAACTGATAGTTCGGTAATTTTCACATCTGTCAGCACCTGCTTTCTTTGGGATTGGAATTATTATATTTTTCTTGAAGTCTGAGGGTATTTCGCCTGTCTCATACATCTTGCTCACCAGCTGGTAGAGTTTTGTCATGACTGGCTCTCCTAACATTACCTTCCTTCAATTGGTCCAACTGGCGGTGAATCGAGGAAGTACAGTACATACTGACGAAACTAAAATGAGCCCTGACATGGAAAGTAAGCGTTTCCGGACACATGTCAAGATAGCATCTTTTCTTTATTTGTGTGTGAGGAATGTTTCCTGAAAGTTTGTCCGTACCTTTTGGAACACCCTGTAGATTAGGAGCGAGCTTCTACCTCCGCAGTGTGACGCGAAGGCGGGCAGCTGAGGACAGCGCGAATATCCGGCCGGGTCCGAATCGAAGCGGTGCGGGGCGGTTTCATCTCACGGTACTGGCCCCCCGTGTTCTGTATGTACAGCCTAGAGATGGGCAAACTGAAACACGTAACTGTTTCGAAACAAATGAGACAGTACAATGTTATGTTTCGATACGCTGAAACATCTTGAATGTCCACTCTATAAGTATGTCCGTATAAACACAAATGAGGTGCGAGAGCGCTAATCAGGCCCAGAAAGTATGAAACTATCACTTAGGCGTCTTGGCAGTTGCGTATTTCCTGCAGCAAATGCGCTGCTTTCGTGTCGTGTGACTTTCATACTTTTCAGTTGGCTGAGGACAGCCGTAGCTGAAGACAGAAGAACCACCACGAACGGAACTGGAGGTGGGAGCAGACTGCAGAAACAACGGATATGCTACTGGGATTCCCACATTCCGTTAGTATGGGTAATGTACCCATCCTGCTAATTTCCATGCACACAGAGGGAATCATTGTGGATAATAGGCACAGTGGCTATAGACTCACAAATAACGCCAAATAACTCGAATAAATAACAAAATATAACAGAAAAAAACTTTGTCTTTCAAGGTGTTTCGAACCGTTACCATAAATTCACCATGCTTCCCAGCCCTTCCCGTTCACCATTACACTATCAGTGTTATATCAAACAGACTGCTTGCAATTATACTTACATCAAATTTATGTATATGTCTAATAACTGTCACTCTACGCCTTTTTTTAAATTCAAAATATTGTAGGCTTACTTGCGTTTCTTAATGTGATTACTGTACATGAACAGAGAAGCGTATGTTATAAAAAAAGTGTAATTTAACTGAATGATTTTCGCATATTTATTATTTTGAATGTGAATAGTACGCGTTGTTTTATTGTTTGGTTAGTGTTTATAAAGCAGATGTTACGCCATTTCGGAATATGACAGTCAGCTAGAAACGAAGCTTTATTTTCGGATATCTTAAGCTTCATGATATTACTTGGCAAAAAGATTTCGACACTCTTGAAAGTGTTTCACGAAGTGGTATGTTGTGTTTCAGTACCTGTGCCGAGCCCGAATCTCGTCCGACACGGAGCGGAATGAAACATCACTGTTTCGATACAATTAGTCCGTTCCAAGCACAGGTGGGCTGAAACAGCCTTATTTTGAAACAACGATACAGTTTCTGTGTCTGGCTCGAGATCGAATCTGGTCCTGTTGTCCGAGGCAGGAGCGAAATGAAACACCAGTGTTTCGAAACAGTGAACCACAGCCGTTCCGAAACACTGAAACGATCCCACGTATCGATACACTGTATCGAAACAGAAACAGTGGCCAAGTCTAGCACAGCCCATACGCGCTTTCAGTCCAGGCAGTGCTGGTCCGTCACAATGGACAGACGACGTAATAAAACGTGGCGAAAATTTTCTGTGACGTTTCGGGTGTGTATCGTAGTTTAACACAATAAAAACAATATCGTAGTTTATCACAATAAAAACAATGTTCATTCGCTATCTAATTATTTCATACCACGTTTTACAACACATTACCAGCATTCAGATAACCTTCCACAATTTTTTTGATTGAATTTTTACCGATTTTACTGCAAAATATTGAAAATGAAAGAAAGTGTAGTGGTTAATAAAAAAGGAAAAGAGAAGAGAAGAAAAGAAAGAGACTGAAAATGCAGGAAGAAATGGTGAATAAAAAGTGGGTTTTAAAATCGTTAATGACCGTGAAAAAGGGAAAGAATGAAATGCAAATCGGACTTCGTATTAGAGAAAAGTTATCAGACTTCGTGATGCGGAAAAGATATTGTTGGGGTGGTCCTTGTGGCGTTTCTGAGCAAAAGTCAAACCAATTTCCACTATAAAAATTATTTGAAAAGGAACAGAGAATAACAAAATGTGATTAACAGGGGGAAATGGGGTAGAAAAGAGTTCATCCTTTACCATGTTAACATGTCTTCTTTCGTGCGGCGTCCAGGTCTTCAAAAATCACCTATTTCGTTTCTGCCTGAAAAGTAGTAGCTGCTCCGAAATCTTGCAATCGTCCAGGAATCACTGATTTATACAAATCAAAATCGTATTGAGATTAAATGCAATGTATTTTATGTTGCTGTTTCCTTCCTCTGAATTTCATACAAATTTCCACAATACGTCTGCACATCAATAAGTTGTTTTACGAGTTAATCACATCAAAACTAGTTAATAATTTTTTACGCTTGCATTAAGCTTCCACTCTCGAGAGACAAGAGACGGATAGAAAACAAAAAAGAGTTACATTTTTAGTACCTTCATTTTCTTATATATTTTCTCTGCCGTCGTGCGCTCATAGAGCTGCGACGGTATAATTTATATCTGAGAGAACGAGTGTTCAGTTAGGCTGGTATAAGTTTTGCAAGTAATTATACGTTTCTTGTGTAATCCGGTTTGCTGCTTTTGGGTACATGTTGATGTTACAGCATCGTCACATGGATATTATGAAATAGTTGAAAAAAGTTTTAGTAGAATATTTTCTTGACTGCGAAAAAACAAAAGTCTGACTGCATGCTCTAAATAACAAAATTCGGACTACTTCTCTGCGATCACAGGCCCTGTAGAGCTCGCGCCAACGATCTGCTTCCACCGCCTTCTAGCTCTCGCAGTCTCTCTCCACACTGCGGAAATTCCTAATGCTGCGATGTCCTTCGCTGTGTCATCTTTCCAGCGTGTACGAGTTCGGCCCAGTCGTCTTGTTGCCTGGAGAGTTCCTTCAATGCTTTTTTGATGACTCTGTTGTTTTCCATTCTAGCCACATGTCCAGCCCACTGCAGTCTGCTACTTTTTAATTTCCGGATGATAGCTATCGGGGCGGACATCAGTTAATGAAGCAACCCACTGAGTGGTCGGCGTGACGGATTGTCGTCCTAAGGGCCCAGGTTCGATTCCCGGCTGGGCTGGCGATTTTCACCGCTCAGGGATTGGGTGTTGTGTTGTTTTCACCATAATTTCATGCCCATCCGGCGCGCAGGTCGCCTAATGTGGCGTCGAATGTAATGTGCACCAAGGCGGCCGGTCCTGCCCTAATGTAGACGAGTGTCATGTGCTGCGAGTACATAGAAAGAAAGATCCCTTATCATATAGCTACAAAATAGCAGGTCAGCAACTGGAAGCAGTTAATTCCATAAATTACCTGGGAGTACGCATTAGGAGTGATTTAAAATGGAATGATCATATAAAGTTGATCGTCGGTAAAGCAGATGCCAGACTGAGATTCATTGGAAGAATCCTAAGGAAACGCAATCCGAAAACAAAGGAAGTAGGTTACAGTACGCTTGTTCGCCCACTGCTTGAATACTGCTCAGCAGTGTGGGATCCGTACCAGATAGGGTTGATAGAAGACATAGAGAAGATCCAACGGAGAGCCGCGCGCTTCGTTACAGGGTCATTTAGTAATCGCGAAAGCGTTACTGATATGATGATTAAACTCCAGTGGAAGACTCTGCAGGAGAGACGCTCAATAGCTCGGTACGGGCTGTTGTTAAAGTTTTGAGAACGTACCTTCACCGAAGAGTCGAGCAGCATATTGCTCCCTCCTACGTATATCTCGCGAAGAGACCGTGAGGATAAAATCAGAGGGATTAGAGCCCACACAGAGGCATACCGACAATCCTTCTTTCCACGAACAATACGAGACTGGAATAGAAGGGACAACCGATAGAGGTACTCAGGGTACCCTCCGCCACACACCGTCAAGTGGCTTGAGGAGTATAGATGTAGATGTAAGGGGCCTCCCGGCCAATGAGGCCAAACACTCATTTCCATTAACTGATAACTTCATTGTTCTTTCGAATTCTCCACATACCATTCTCCAACACAGGTCCCCACATTTTTCTCATTACTTTCCTTTCGAAAACATTCAGTTTTTCTCTTTCATTCTTTGTAAGCGTCCAGCTTTCTGAACAGTACAGTACTATGGGGCAGATGATAGTGTTGCACAGTGTTGTATATCTTCATCTTTGTGGTCAAGAGCCTACCCAGGATCTGAACTAGGGGGGCAGGTCATCCTAGTCTCAGGAAACAATGAATCGACACAACATACAGCACTTTTTATTAAATAAAACAGTAAACCACCGACAAACTGCTTTTAATAAACATTTTAAATACAAGAATGCACTTGTACAATCAGAGAAAACATGCAGCATTTCTTATTAGGTAAAACAGTAAACTAGTGAAAAACTCCGAATATCTTCTGGGGGGGGGGGGCAGCTGCCCACAATTCCACCCCCCCACCCCCACCTCCCACCCCCCGCTGCCCCCTCGCTGGGTACGCCCATGTTTGTGGTGATTGACAAAGCTTTACTTTTGAGTGAGTACCTTAGTGAGTACAGACATCTTGACTTTGAGGCTATTCTTTCGTTTATATCCATTGTTATGGTATTTTTACCGTTGAAACGTGATGCAAGGTATTTAAACTGGAGAACTTTTCTGGATTTAGAGTGTTGGTCAATTTCAAAGTAAGGATTTGGGCTTATGATTCGACCTATTTCCATATATTCTGTTTTCTCTTGGTTGATCAAAAGCCCCATTTTGCTGGTACTGTGCCTGAGAGATCTTTACATGTCTTTCAGTTCTTCAGTTTCACGCACCTTCACTATATCAACTGCATAAACCAGGAGTTTTGCTTCACTGTGTTTGAATCGGATACCATTGTATAGATGTAAATTACTCTCCCGAACCACTTTCTCTAATGGCGTATGGTGGCGTACAAATCGCCTCTATTTATATGATTTGAAACAATTACTATCACTGTTACATATTGAATTTTACATAAGAACAATTAAAGTTTTTACGTAGATCTTCCCAAATTACATGGAAATTTACGTAGAATAAAAGTTAATAATTCCATACAAAGACAGGAAAGAATTTGTTTCTATTAAGGGTGCAAATTATATGTTTTATCATTGCAACAATATATTTCATTATTCTGCACATAGTTACTAATTAGCCGGCCGCTGTGGCCGAACGGTTGTAGGCGCTTCAGTCCAGAACCGCGCTGCTGCTACGGTCGCAGATTCGAGTCCTGCCTCGGGCATAGATGTGTGTGATGTCCTTAGCTGGGCTGATGACCTCAGATGTTAAGTCCCATTCTGCATAGAGCCATTTGAATCAGTAATTAATTGACTCGAAGAAAAATCATGCTAACATTTTCAAGTGTACAGAGTGATTAGTTTTATCGAATGAAAGGCCTACATGCAACGAAATACACTCCTGGAAATGGAAAAAAGAACACATTGACACCGGTGTGTCAGACCCACCATACTTGCTCCGGACACTGCGAGAGGGCTGTACAAGCAATGATCAAACGCACGGCACAGCGGACACACCAGGAACCGCGGTGTTGGCCGTCGAATGGACCTAGCTGCGCAGCATTTGTGCACCGCCGCTGTCAGTGTCAGCCAGTTTGCCGTGGCATACGGAGCTCCATCGCAGTCTTTAACACTGGTAGCATGCCGCGACAGCGTGGACGTGAACCGTATGTGCAGTTGACGGACCTTGAGCGAGGGCGTATAGTGGGCATGCGGGAGGCCGGGTGGACGTACCGCCGAATTGCTCAACACGTGGGGCGTGAGGTCTCCACAGTACATCGATGTTGTCGCCAGTGGTCGGCGGAAGGTGCACGTGCCCGTCGACCTGGGACCGGACCGCAGCGACGCACGGATGCACGCCAAGACCGTAGGATCCTACGCAGTGCCGTAGGGGACCGCACCGCCACTTCCCAGCAAATCAGGGACACTGTTGCTCCTGGGGTATCGGCGAGGACCATTCGCAACCGTCTCCATGGAGCTGGGCTACGGTCCCGCACACCATTAGGCCGTCTTCCGCTCACGCCCCAACATCGTGGAGCCCGCCTCCAGTGGTGTCCCGACAGGCGTGAATGGAGGGACGAATGGAGACGTGTCGTCTTCAGCGATGAGAGTCGCTTTTGCCTTGGTGCCAATGATGGTCGTATGCGTGTTTGGCGCCGTGCAGGTGAGCGCCACAATCAGGACTGCATACGACCGATTCACACAGGGCCAACACCCGGCATCATGGTGTGGGGAGCGATCTCCTACACTGGCCGTACACCTCTGGTGATCGTCGAGGGGACACTGAATAGTGCACGGTACATCCAAACCGTCATCGAACCCATCGTTCTACCATTCCTAGACCGGCAAGGGAACTTGCTGTTCCAACAGGACAATGCACGTCCACATGCATCCCGTGCCACCCAACGTGCTCTAGAAGGTGTAAGTCAACTACCCTGGCCAGCAAGATCTCCGGATCTGTCCCCCATTGAGCATGTTTGGGACTGGATGAAGCGTCGGCTCACGCGGTCTGCACGTCCAGCACGAACGCTGGTCCAACTGAGGCGCCAGGTGGAAATGGCATGGCAAGCCGTTCCACAGGATTACATCCAGCATCTCTACGATCGTCTCCATGGGAGAATAGAAGCCTGCATTGCTGCGAAAGGTGGATATACACTGTACTAGTGCCGACATTGTGCATGCTCTGTTGCCTGTGTCTATGTGCCTGTGGTTCTGTCAGTGTGATCATGTGATGTATCTGACCCCAGGAATGTGTCAATAAAGTTTCCCCTTCCTGGGACAATGAATTCACGGTGTTCTTATTTCAATTTCCAGGAGTATATATATATATATATATATATATATATATATATATATATATATATATATATATATATATATATATATGTTAGAGCTCATTTTATTACTTCTCTTCAAATCACATTAATCATGGAATGGAATCACACAGCAAAAGAACGTACCAGCGTGACTTCAAACACTTTGTTACAGGAAATGTTCAAAATGTCCTCCGTGGCATGGAATCCCTGATGCGCTGATGGAGCCTGGGTTGCGTAGACGAGAGCTTTCAACTGCCCCCATAAACGGTTTCCGATGTTCAGTTGAGGCAAATGCCTGGCTTGACAGCTTGCTATATAGGCCACAGGTAATTCCTTCCGGATAACTTTCTTTCCTAACAGTTCCCTTAAAGATGCATGCAGCCTCTGTGCTGAAATAGAGAGAGCCAAGCACCTCTTCGGAGACTACGGACACTAAAAGCCATATGATAAATAAATATGTCGGGATTCTCGTCATTCAGACTCACGCAATTGCCTGCTGGGACGTCTTCTGTACATTGCAAGAAGTGACAGTTGAACACTTAATTGAGGAAATTCGGGGAAGTGTGAGGGTGAATATCCTGCCGATGACATTGTAGCCTCTCCCGATGTTATTCAATCTTCATATTGAGCAAGCAGTGAAGGAAACAAAAGAAAAATTCGGAGTAGGTATCAAAATCCATGGAGAAGAAATAAAAACTCTGAGATTTGCCGATGACATTGTAATTCTGTCAGAAAGAGCAAAGAACTTGGAAGAGCAGTTGAACGGAAAGGACAGTGTCTTGAAATGAGGATATAAGACGAACATTAACAAAAGCAAAAGAAGTATAATGGAATATAGTCGAATTAAATCAGGTGATGCTAATTGAATTAGATTACGAAACTACACACTTAAAGCAGCAAGTGAGTTTTGCTATTTGGGGAGCAAAATAACTGATGATGGGTGAAGTAGAGGGGATATAAAATGTAGACTGGCTATGACAAGAAAAGCGTTTCTGAAGGAGAGAAATTTGTTAACATCAAGTATAGATTTGAGTGTCAGGAAGTCGTTTCTGAGAGTATTTGTATGGAGTGTAGCCATGTATGGAAGTGAAACGTGGACGATGAATAGATTAGACAAGAAGAGAATAGAAGCTTTCGAAATGTGGTGCTACAGAAGAATGCTGAAGATTACATGGGTAGATCACATAACTAATGAGGAGGTTCCTAATAGAATTGAGGAGAAGAGAAATTTGTGGTACAACCTGACCAAAAGAAGGGATCGGTTGGTAGGGCGCTTTCTGAGGTATCAAGGAATCACCAGTTTACCACTGGAGGGAAGCGTATGGGGTAAAAATCAGAGAGGGAGACGAAGAGTTGAATACAATAAGCTGTTCAAAGGGATGTACCGGGTGATCAAAAAGTCAGTATAAATTTGAAAACTGAGTAAATCACGGAATAATGTAGATAGAGAGGTATAAATTGACACACATCCTAGGAATGACATGGAGTTTTATTTGAACCAAAAAAATAGAAAAGTTCAAAAAATGTCCGACAGATGGCGCTTCATCTGATCAGAAAAGCAATAACTAGCATAACAAAGTAAGACAAAGCAAAGATTATGTTCTTTACAAGAAATGCTCAATATGTCCACCATCATTCCTCGACGATATCTGTAGTCGAGGAATAATGTTGTGAACAGCACTGTAAAGCATGTCCGGAGTTATGGTGAGGCATTGGCGTCGGATGTTGTCTTTAAGCATCCCTAGAGATGTCGGTCGATCACGATACACTTGCGACTTCAGGTAACCCCAAAGCCAATAATCGCACGGACTGAGGTCTGGGGTCCTGGGAGGTCAAGCATGACGAAAGTGGCTGCTGAGCACACGATCATCGCCAAAAGACGCGCGCAAGAGATCTTTCACGCGTCTAGCAATATACTTTTTTGAACTTTTGTGTTTTTTTGGTTCTAACTAAACCCCATGTAATTCCAAGCATGTGTGTCATTTTGTACCTCTCTTTCTACATTATTCCGTGATTTATTCAGTTTTCAAATTTGTACTGACTTTTTTGATCACCCGGTAGGTTGCGGTAGTTATTCGGAGATTAAGAGGCTTGCACAAGATAGAGTAGCATGGAGGGCTGCATCAAACTAGTCTCTAGATTGAAGAAGAAAACAACAACAACAACATTAGCAAAAAGACCTATCGTAACCTAAACCAAATAAATACTGAAAAATACCGATTATTCGTTTTAATCGGTGGGTTCCCCATCCCTACCACACGCCATTATCTGGGATATAGGTCAGTCACAGGCATTTTATTGTCCCCAGTTTTGCCGCCTGTCTGTGTGATGAAGTCCCCGTTGGGAATAACGGTGTTTCAACCTGTTACGTGTGAACACAGCACGCTGGTTACGTTCCTTCTATCTTATCTTCGGCAGACATTACATAATGCCGTATTTAGCGCGAGAGTTGTTGTTTTACGGACGAAGCGAAGTTTGCGTAGCATAATGCGTGATTATAGCCACAAACATCGCAAAAGCGTTAGCAGGCATGAGAGGCAACGTTGAGAAGTTGGGGCCCCGACACGGAGAAACTGCTGATAAACAGAGGGACTGACTTAAGGTCGTTTTTTCTTCGCGCACCACCATTAGTTGGAGGCTTTTCCATGTGGCTTTGCCCCGCCTCATTCTTCTCCTCCCTCCCTCCATCCCTCCCTCCCTCTCTCCCTCCCTCCCTCCCCCACTCCCAACGCTATATCCAGGGAGTGTCCGATTTGTCTAAGGGGATCTTCTTACAAGCACTAACGTTACTCATGTGATTCTTGAGTTTCTCCCGGCGTATTTGATAATCAAAATATCCACGGGTGTACTGCCGGCCTACAGTGTCCAACGGGCACAATATTTCGGCGATCATACATGTGGCCATCATCAGGTGAACTGACGGACTGAGCTCCTGTGAACGTGCCGGCACGGAGATCCGTACGCTGTGGTGTTCAGAGGGTACTGGGTTCGGTCGCGGCGGCGGTCGAAGGTGATTCTTGAGTTTCTCCCGGCCTATTTAATAATCAAAATATCCACGGGTGTACTGCCGGCCTACAGTGTCCAACGGGCACAATATTTCGGCGATCATACATGTGGCCATCATCAGGTGAACTGACGGACTGAGTTCCTGTGAACGTGCCGGCACGGAGATCCGTACGCTGTGGTGTTCAGAGGGTACTGGGTTCGGTCGCGGCGGCGGTCGAAGGTGATTCTTGAGTTTCTCCCGGCGTATTTGATAATCAAAATATCCACGGGTGTACTGCCGGCCTACAGTGTCCAACGGGCACAATATTTCGGCGATCATACATGTGGCCATCATCAGGTGAACTGACGGACTGAGCTCCTGTGAACGTGCCGGCACGGAGATCCGTACGCTGTGGTGTTCAGAGGGTACTGGGTTCGGTCGCGGCGGCGGTCGAAGGTGATTCTTGAGTTTCTCCCGGCGTATTTGATAATCAAAATATCCACAGGTGTACTGCCGGCCTACAGTGTCCAACGGGCACAATATTTCGGCGATCATACATGTGGCCATCATCAGGTGAACTGACGGACTGAGCTCCTGTGAACGTGCCGGCACGGAGATCCGTACGCTGTGGTGTTCAGAGGGTACTGGGTTCGGTCGCGGCGGCGGTCGAAGGTGATTCTTGAGTTTCTCCCGGCGTATTTGATAATCAAAATATCCACGGGTGTACTGCCGGCCTACAGTGTCCAACGGGCACAATATTTCGGCGATCATACATGTGGCCATCATCAGGTGAACTGACGGACTGAGCTCCTGTGAACGTGCCGGCACGGAGATCCGTACGCTGTGGTGTTCAGAGGGTACTGGGTTCGGTCGCGGCGGCGGTCGAAGGTGATTCTTGAGTTTCTCCCGGCCTATTTGATAATCAAAATATCCACGGGTGTACTGCCGGCCTACAGT
The DNA here is from genome assembly GCF_023897955.1 of Schistocerca gregaria. Classification (NCBI taxonomy): domain Eukaryota; kingdom Metazoa; phylum Arthropoda; class Insecta; order Orthoptera; family Acrididae; genus Schistocerca; species Schistocerca gregaria. The sequence goes on along the minus strand of NC_064930.1, from coordinate 106,508,410 downwards.
GTCCAACGGGCACAATATTTCGGCGATCATACATGTGGCCATCATCAGGTGAACTGACGGACTGAGCTCCTGTGAACGTGCCGGCACGGAGATCCGTACGCTGTGGTGTTCAGAGGGTACTGGGTTCGGTCGCGGAGGCGGTCGAAGGTGATTCTTGAGTTTCTCCCGGCGTATTTGATAATCAAAATATCCACGGGTGTACTGCCGGCCTACAGTGTCCAACGGGCACAATATTTCGGCGATCATACATGTGGCCATCATCAGGTGAACTGACGGACTGAGCTCCTGTGAACGTGCCGGCACGGAGATCCGTACGCTGTGGTGTTCAGAGGGTACTGGGTTCGGTCGCGGCGGCGGTCGAAGGTGATTCTTGAGTTTCTCCCGGCGTATTTGATAATCAAAATATCCACGGGTGTACTGCCGGCCTACAGTGTCCAACGGGCACAATATTTCGGCGATCATACATGTGGCCATCATCAGGTGAACTGACGGACTGAGCTCCTGTGAACGTGCCGGCACGGAGATCCGTACGCTGTGGTGTTCAGAGGGTACTGGGTTCGATCGCGGCGGCGGTCGAAGGTGATTCTTGAGTTTCTCCCGGCGTATTTGATAATCAAAATATCCACGGGTGTACTGCCGGCCTACAGTGTCCAACGGGCACAATATTTCGGCGATTATACATGTGGCCATCATCAAGTGAACTGACGGACTGAGCTCCTGTGAACGTGCCGGCACGGAGATCCGTACGCTGTGGTGTTCAGAGGGTACTGGGTTCGGTCGTGGAGGCGGTCGAAGGTGATTCTTGAGTTTCTCCCGGCGTATTTGATAATCAAAATATCCACGGGTGTACTGCCGGCCTACAGTGTCCAACGGGCACAATATTTCGGCGATCATACATGTGGCCATCATCAGGTGAACTGACGGACTGAGCTCCTGTGAACGTGCCGGCACGGAGATCCGTACGCTGTGGTGTTCAGAGGGTACTGGGTTCGGTCGCGGCGGCGGTCGAAGGTGATTCTTGAGTTTCTCCCGGCGTATTTGATAATCAAAATATCCACAGGTGTACTGCCGGCCTACAGTGTCCAACGGGCACAATATTTCGGCGATCATACATGTGGCCATCATCAGGTGAACTGACGGACTGAGCTCCTGTGAACGTGCCGGCACGGAGATCCGTACGCTGTGGTGTTCAGAGGGTACTGGGTTCGGTCGCGGCGGCGGTCAAAGGTGATTCTTGAGTTTCTCCCGGCGTATTTGATAATCAAAATATCCACGGGTGTACTGCCGGCCTACAGTGTCCAACGGGCACAATATTTCGGCGATCATACATGTGGCCATCATCAGGTGAACTGACGGACTGAGCTCCTGTGAACGTGCCGGCACGGAGATCCGTACGCTGTGGTGTTCAGAGGGTACTGGGTTCGGTCGCGGCGGCGGTCAAAGGTGATTCTTGAGTTTCTCCCGGCGTATTTGATAATCAAAATATCCACGGGTGTACTGCCGGCCTACAGTGTCCAACGGGCACAATATTTCGGCGATCATACATGTGGCCATCATCAGGTGAACTGACGGACTGAGCTCCTGTGAACGTGCCGGCACGGAGATCCGTACGCTGTGGTGTTCAGAGGGTACTGGGTTCGGTCGCGGCGGCGGTCGAAGGTGATTCTTGAGTTTCTCCCAGCGTATTTGATAATCAAAATATCCACAGGTGTACTGCCGGCCTACAGTGTCCAACGGGCACAATATTTCGGCGATCATACATGTGGCCATCATCAGGTGAACTGACGGACTGAGCTCCTGTGAACGTGCCGGCACGGAGATCCGTACGCTGTGGTGTTCAGAGGGTACTGGGTTCGGTCGCGGCGGCGGTCAAAGGTGATTCTTGAGTTTCTCCCGGCGTATTTGATAATCAAAATATCCACAGGTGTACTGCCGGACTACAGTGTCCAACGGGCACAATATTTCGGCGATCATACATGTGGCCATCATCAGGTGAACTGACGGACTGAGCTCCTGTGAACGTGCCGGCACGGAGATCCGTACGCTATGGTACTGGGTTCGGTCGCGACGGCGGTCCAAGGTTCACAAAGAGGCCGTACCATTACGCCCCATTGTCAGCAACATCAGGGCACCTACAGATTTGTTGGCCAAATACCTGACGTGAATATTAAGTCCTTGTGTGGGTAAATGCCCTCATAACATCCGTAATTCCGTGGTTTTTGTTAACCGCCTTGATAGCTTCAGGTTGGATGAGTCGGATGTCATGGTGAGTTTTGACGTCGTTTCCTTGTTTACGAGGGTACCCCTGCGAGAGTCACTAGAATTGATTAGTGAGAAGTTGGACGAGAAGACCACTGAACTTTTTAGGCATGCCTTGACTTCCACGTATTTTCTTTTTAATGGAGAATACTACGAACAAACGGAGAGAGTCGCCATGGGTAGCCCACTCTCACCGGTGGAAGCGAATTTGTACATGGAGAACTTCGAGGAGGAAGCCCGTGGATATTTTGATTAACGTTTCTCATGTTTATGATTTCCATAAAGATCAAACTATATTCCCAGAAGCTCTACTGCGAACCTTGCAGAACTACAACTCTTGGAAGAAAGGATATTGCCTAGACATTGCTTATCCACAGCCTGAGGGATGTTTTCAGAATGAGATTTTCGCTCTGCAGCGGAGTGTGCGCTGATATGAAGCTTCCTGGCAGATTAAAACTGTGTGCCGGACCGAGCCTCGAACTCGGGACCTTTGCCTTTCGAGGGCAAGTGCTCGACCATCTGAGCTACCCAAGCACGACTCACGCCCCGGCCTCACAGCTTTACTTCTGCCAGTACCTCGTCTCCAACCTTCCAAACTTAATAGAAGCTCTCCTGCGAACCTTGCAGAACTAGCACTCCTGGAAGAAAGGATGTTGCGGAGACATGGCTTATCCACAGCCTGGGGTATGTTTCCAGAATGAGATTTTCACTGTGCAGCGCAGTGTGCGCCGATTTGAAACTTCCTGGCAGATTAAAACTGTGTACCGGACCGAAGTACAGGGTCAATCAATAATTCAGAATCGTACGTGAAGACTCTGAATAAACTCAAAAATTGTTTCCGATCGCATAAGAAATCTTGTACCAAAACGGCGATGGACGCCCACACTACGAGGTTTGTCCGCAAAATACGTATAAAAGTTGAATAATAACTTTATTTTACAATTATTCAGGTATTACAATATGGTCTCCTTCAAAGTACTCGCCCTGAGACGCGATACACTTCTGCCAACGCCGTTTCCACTGTTGATGACATTGCTGAAAGTCTTCAGTCGTGATGTTGTTCAGTTGCCGCGTCGTTTCCGCCTCGATGGCTTCCACATCTCCCACGTGCCGCCCCCGAAGCACCATTTTGCATTTCGGGAAGGTGAAGAAGTCACACGGGGCTAATACGGGTGAATAAGGCGTGTGGTCTGTCAAGGTGATTGAGCTTCGGGCCAAAAACTCGGGCACAACGAGCGACGTGTGAGCGGGCGCATTGTCGTGATGAAGGATCCACCTGCCCCCTTTTGCCAACTCCGGTCGAACTCGGGCCACACGAATTCTGAGACGTATCAGAACTTCAACGTAAAAATTTCCGTTCTCTCTCTGGCCGGGAGGGACAAATTCCTTGTGAACAATGCCCCTAGAATCAAAGAAAACAATCAACATTGTCTTCACATTGGACCTCGATTTTCGCGACTTTTTTGTTCTCGGTTCTCCTGCTAGTTTCCGTTCCTTGCTTTGAGATTTGAGCTCCACATCGAATTCGTAAATCCAGGACTCGTCTCCAGTGACGACTCGGTTGAGAAAGTCCCCTCGTTCCTCTGCTTCCAACCAATCCCCACAGCACTCGACCCTCTTTGCTTTCTGTTCGGGAGTCAAGAGCTTCGGTACGATTTCTTCATTTCAAGTTCTTGTGTAAGGATTTTGTGAACGTTGTTTTGGGGATTGACAGCTCGTTAGGAATCATTCTGACTGTCAATCTACGGTCTTTAAGAACACGAGCCCGAATTCGTTCAACATTTGCATCGGAACCCGATGTCGACGGGCGTCCTGGCCGAGGGTCACCGTTCGCTTCTTCTTGGCCATCCCGGAACCTTTTTAACCACTTGTTCACGGTCGGTTCCTTCTGTCTCCGTAAACCTGTTTCAAACACTCAAAAATCTCACGGCCATTCTTGCCTAGCTTTGCAAGAAACTCGATGTTGACGCGCTGTTCTTCAATCAGACAGAGAGCTCCGTGCCGTCGGCAGGTGACAAAGGGTAACTGTCAACAAGCTGCCGCACACTCCCTGCTTCGCGCAGAGTGCTCTGTCTCAAACTGAGCGTTGATGCGATTGATTACAGCAGTAGTCCCACCTGGCGGTGACTGCAACTTGTAACATAAAGACATTATTCAACTTTTATACGTATTTTCCGGACAAACCTCGTAAGTCTGAGAACTCCGAAGCACATCGCCAAATTGGGTTGGACATCATTGCCTCATCCACTGTACATTTTAGACCTGGCACCCTCGGATTTCCATCTCTTTGGGCCGCTTAAAGATTCTCCACGGGGGGGACAGACTTTGAAGATGACGAGAGTGTCAGTCATGCAGTGAAAACATGGCTACGCCTGCAGGGCAAGGGCTTTTACCAGCACGGAATACATGCATATCCACAACGTTGGCGTACGGCCATAGAACGTGATGGAGACTACGTAGAAAAATAGGACACGGAAAACACAAAATAATGGCTCTAAGCACTATGGGACTTAACATCTGAGGTCATCGGTCACCTAAAACTTAGAACTACTTAAATCTGACTAACCTAAGGACATCACACACATCCATGCCCGAGGCAGGATTCGAACCTGCGACCGTACAGGTGCGGTTCCAGACTGTAGCGCTTAGAACCGCACGGCCACCGCTGCCGGCTATGGACAACACATGTTGATGTATATTGTCACCTGATTCTGACTCTTAACTATAATATGTTCTGAGAAAAAGTGTGAGGCATTACTTATTGAAAGACCAACGTAAATATTCAACTACTGCCTACTTTTAAAGAAGAGCAACGAATGGCCGACGGATTAAGATCTTTTTAATTTGCCTATTTAATATATCGATTCTATGTATCTTGAAACTGAGAGCCAAAATTTTTCGGTCTCTTTTCGAGTCCTAATTTACTGTAGAAGAAAACAGGGACGAAAAATCGAAAATCTGAAACATCCTAGCAGATTAAAACTGTGTGCCCGACCGAGACTCGAACTCAGGACCTTTGCCTTTCGCGAGCAAGTGCTGTACCATCTTTTTTTTCTCTCTTTGTTCGCTTTTGTTCGTTGCATCTGCTCGGGGCGGACGTCGTAAGACATCCATTTATGTTCGTTGTTGATCGATTGACTCAGTTTTTTTTTTTATTACAGAGGTCACGTAACCCTCTGATCGAACATGCTGAGCTACCGTGCCGGCTAGGATCTGAGCTACTGAAGCACGACTCACGCCCGGTACTCACAGCTTTACTTCTGACAGTATCCCGTCTCCTACCTTCCAAACTGCCAGGAGGTTTCATATCAGCGCACACTCCGCTGCAGAGTGAAAATCTCATTCTGGAAACCGAAAATCTGTTATATCTGAAACCGGTTAACTTCAGTGGTTTTGACAGTCAGCTTAAAAGACATGACAAAAAGATATAGTCCTAACCGAAAACCGGCTGTTTCAGCGATAACCACCATCCCTGACGTAAGAGCGGAGTTGCGCAGAATAAAATATGCGTGTGATAGCAAAATTATCGAGAAATGTGAGTGTACAGAGAGATAAGCAATTCATACAAGTCTAAAGTGCAAGAGGTGTTTTGACAACAGCATGCTTTTGAATCCGTGACGCTACTCAAGGCAACAGACAGGCACTAAAAGTGAAGCACACAGAAGCGTAAGACGAAACGACATAAAACATCGCTGTTGTTTCAGTGATTTTCAAGTTATGTAAATGGTATGCCTTCTATAGTCCAATTAACATTACTTGATTGTTGACGTCCGTCACTTTCCGCTACATTGGCCCCCGGCTATCGCTCAGGTGACACACTAATATTGAACTAAGCACTTCAGATAATATGCAAAAAACTGGTGATTTCTCAAACTGGGGAACAATCAAGAATGGGGTGCCACAAGGCTCGGTCTTGCGTCCTCTGCTGTTCTTAATAGATATTAATGTCTTGCCTGTCTATATTCACGAAGATGCAAAGCTGGTACTTTTTGCCGATGATACAAGTATAGCTATCACACCCGACAGACAAGAATTAACTGGTGAAATTGTTAATGATGTTTTCCAGAAAAAGTGGTTCTCTGCAAATGGGCTTTCATTACACTTTGACAAAACACAGTATATACAGTTTCATACAGTAAATGGAATGACACCATTGATAAATATAGACTTCGATCAGAAATCGGTAGCTAAGGTTGAATATTAAAAATTACTATGTGTATGCATTGATGAGGGGTTGAACTGGAAAAACACACTGAGGATCTGCTGATACGTTTGAGTTCAGCTACTTACGGTATTACGGTCATTGCAAATTTTGGCGATATACATCTCAGTAAATTAGCTTACCCCGCCTATTTTCATTTTCTGCTTTCCTATGGCATCATATTCTGCGGTAACCATGATTGATTATAAGAGTGTTGATTGCACAAAAGCGTGTAATTAGAATAATTGCTGGAGCTTATCCAATATCATCCTGCAGACACTTATTTAAAGAGCTAGAAATCTTCACTGTAGCCTCACAATATATATGTATATATCTTCACCTACGAAATTTGTTATTAACAATCCGTACGAATTCAAAAGTAATAGCAGTGTATATGACTTGAAACGTCCCCTTAGAAAAATTATACAAGACTGTGCTTAAACTGACACACAATAGTTTTTAGCGCAACGCAATCTGACTTCCAAAAATCCCTACGAAAGAATGGCCCTGACTAACATTAACCTATACGTTTCACAAATCACTTACCTCACAAAAATCTTCTTTACTCAAGCTACTGCAATACAGCGAGCGCCACTACTGCCAGCTAAATAAAAGATTCAAACTACGGAAGGCACTAACTACTGATAGGCATAGTTAGCAAATGAAAGATTTTAATAGAGAACAAACAATGTATTTACCTCACTAGTCATAATATATATAGCAGTTCATGACACCAATTCTTACAAATTTCAAAACTCCGCCATCTCTCTCCCCACGTCCACCACTGCTGGCGGCTCACCTCCAACTGCGCAACGCTAAACGCTGTTAACATCCACCTGCCGCTGCCCAACACTACAATGGCAGACAACAATGCAAACTAGCCACAGACTGCGCACAGCACAGCCAGTGATTTTTCATACAGAGCGCTATGTGGCGTTACCAATAAGAAAACCTAAACAGCCTACTTACAGACTATAACACAAAGAGAAAGGATGATCTTCATTACTCAAGGTTAAATCCAACTTTGACTCAGAAGCGGGTAAATTATGCTGCCACAAAAGCCTTCCGACACTTACCTAACAGCATCAAAAGTCTGACAGATAGCCGTATAGCAATTAAAAGGAAATTAAAAGAATTACTTAATGGAAGTTCCTTCTACTCATTAGATGAAGTTTTGGATATAGTAAATGGGTAATTTCCGAACCCCAACAAAACGAAAAAAAATATATTGAGTGTCATGTAATATATTGTGTAATGTAATATCTTGTATAGACACCTTTTATTAACCTGACCCGTTGCACATCATTACGAAGTGTCGTATTCATAGTTTATGGAACAAGTACTAATCTAATCTAATCTTATCTGGCTGGTAACTGCCAAATACTGTTAGTGTGTAACGCAGAGCAGAGCAATGTTGGAAGTGGCCGCGTGAGATACGTGAAAAATGCGAGGTGGTACACTATGTGATCAAAAGTACCCGGACACCTGGCTGACAATGACTTACAAGTTCGTGGCGGCCGCAACCTGTAATGCTGGAATGCAGTATAGTGTTGGCCCACCCTTAACCTCGATGTCAGCTTCCACTCTCGCAGGCATACGCTCAATCAGGTGGTGGAAAGTTTCTTGGGGAATGGCAGCCCATTCTTCACGGACTGCTGCACTGAGGAGAGGTATCGACGTCGGTTGGTGAGGCCTGGCACGAAGTCGGCGTTCCAAAACATCCCAAGGATGTTCTATAGGATTCAGGTCAGTATTCTGTGCAGGCCAGTCCATTACAGGGATGTTACTGTCGTGTAACCACTCCACTATAGGCCGTGCATTATGAACAGGTGCTCGGTCGTGTTGAAAGATGCAATCGCCATCCCCGAATTGCTTTTCAACAGTGGGAAGCAAGAAGGTGCTTAAAACTTCAACGTAGACCTGTGTTGTGATAGTACCAAGCAAAACAAGGGGTGGAAGCCCCCTCCATGAAAAACACGACCACACCATAACACCACAGCCTCCGAATGTTACTGTTGGCACTACAAACGCTGGCATATTACGTTCACCAGGCATTCGCCATACCCACACCCTGCCATCGGATCGCCACATTGTGGACTGGCATTTCCACTGTCTTCCACTGTTCAATCATCCGATGTTTACGCTCCTTACATCAAGTGAGCCGTCGTTTGGCATTTACAGGTGTGATACGTGGCTTATGAACAGCCGCTCGAGCATGAAACCAAAGTTTTCTCACATCCCGCCTAACTGTGATAGTACTTCTACATCTACATCTGTCGGTGTGTGGCGGAGGGTACCTTGAGTACCTCTATCGGTTCTCCCTTCTATTCCAGTCTCGTATTGTTCATGGAAAGAAGGATTGTCGGTATGCTTCTCTGTGGGCTCTAATCTCTCTGATTTTATCCTGATGGTCTTTTGGAGAGATATACGTAGGAGGAAGCAATATACTGCTCGACTCCTCGGTGAAGGTATGTTCTCGAAACTTTAACAAAAGCCCGTATCGAGCTACTGAGCGTCTCTCCTGCAGAGTCTTCCACTGGAGTTTAACCATCATCTCCGTAACGCTTTCGCGATTACTAAATGATCCTGTAACGAAGCGCGCTGCTCTACGTTGGATCTTCTCTATCTCTTCTATCAACCCTATCTGGTACGGATCCCACACTGCTGAGCAGTATTCGAGCAGTGGGCGAACAAGCGTACTGTAACCTACTTCCTTTGTTTTCGGACTGCATTTCCTTAGGATTCTTCCAATGAATCTCAGTCTGGCATGTGCTTTACCGACGATCAACTTTATACGATCATTCCATTTTAAATCACTCCTAATGCGTACTCCCAGATAATTTATGGAATTAACTGCTTCCAGTTGCTGACCTGCTATTTTGTATGTAAATAAGGGATCTTTCTATGTATTCGCAGCACATTACACTTGTCTACATTGAGATTCCATTGCCATTCCCTGCACCATGCGCCAATTCGCTGCAGATACTCCTGCATTTCAGTACAATTTTCCATTGTTACAACCTCTCGATATACCACAGCATCATCCGCAAAAAGCCTCAGTGAACTTCCGATGTCATCCACCAGGTCATTTATGTATACTGTGAATAGCAACGGTCCTACGACACTCCCCTGCGGCACACCTGAAATCACTGTCACTTCGGAAGACTTCTCTCCATTGAGAATGACATGCTGCGTTCTGTTATCTAGGAACTCTTCAATCCAATCGCACTATTGGTCTGATAGTCCATATGGTCTTACTTTGTTTATTAAACGACTGTGGGGAACTGTATCGAACTCCTTGCAGTGGACCCTGATGCAGTTTGGAATTCCTGTGTGATGGGCTGGATAGATGTCTGCCTATCACGCATTACGATCCTCTTCAACTGTCGGTGATCTCTGTCAGTGAACAGACAAGGTCGGTCTGTACGGTTTTGTGCTGTACATATCCCTTCACGTTTCCACTCCACTATCACATCGGAAACATTGGACACAGGGACGTTCAGCAGTGTGTAAATTTCGCGTACAGACGTATGACACAAGTGACACTCAATCACCTGACCACATTCGAAGTCCGTGAGTTCCGCGGAGCGCCCCATTCTGCTCTGTCTCTCAAGATGTCTAATGACTAGTGAGGTCGCTGATACGGAGTACCAGGCAGTAGGCGGCAGCACAGTGCACCTGATATGAAAAACGTATGTTTTTGGTGGTGTCCAGATACTTTTGATCACATAGTGTATGATTGTAACAGTGTAGTTGTGGTCAAAGGGTGGTTACGTCGGATGAGCTGATGGCTTTTGACGTCCACGCAACCCATATCACCTGATTCGAGACTCTTTCACGTGTCTGTATGCGTTAGAGGTGATATTGAGCGTTGGAGGTGGTATGGATGTCGCCGTTGACTAACCAAACCACACGAGACCATTAGTGGTCGGGCGGAGAGCACGTTGAATCTGCCACTATGAGTACCCATTTTATCGAAACACAGTTCTCAGACGTTCCAATTCCTCGGGTAGACTCTCTGCGTGAGAGATAGTGCGCGCCCTATGTACTAGAGTTTTAAGTACCCCATTCCCCTGTGAAGGGTGGTCGCAGCTGTCTGCGTGCAAATACAGATCAGTGTGCGTTGTCTTCCTATACACCCCGTGACCTATGGTGCCGTCAGCCCTTCTCTTAACCAAGACGTGAAGGAAAGCTAATTTCCCCTCCGTTTCAGTCTCCATAGTGAATTTGATGGGCCGGCCGGAGTGGCCGTGCGGTTCTAGGCGCTACAGTCCCCCCCCCCCCCCCCCCGCCCAAAAAGACGACCGGGGTGGCCGAGTGGTTCAACCGCGAGACCGCTACGGTCGCAGGTTCGAATCCTGCCTGGGGCATGGATGTGTGTGATGTCCTTAGGTTAGTTAGGTTTAAGTAGTTCTAGGTGGCTGATGACCTCAGAAGTTAAGTCCCATAGTGCTCAGAGCCTTTTGAACACGAGACGATGCTGCGAGTAATATCCATTGCACGCACATTGACGGATTCTCTTCAGTGTAATGCAGTGCAGGCTCTTCCATTTCGGGCGTGCGACGTCTCCTTGGAACGTATAATATAATAAAATGAGAATATAATAGGATAGGGAATGAATGATAATAAAATGTTGGAATGTGTGGCTTTTTTAAAATGGATGAATTAAAGAGATTAATTCTTTGGCATGAAGGACAAGCACAATAAGCTAGGCATTGCCTGTAACGGGAAAGGAATCATTTTAGTTTATGTTTATATAAACTAAATCGTCTTCATAGTATTTTATGCGTACCAATTATTAATATTATGTCCGATCGCCGTCTCCTTGACTGTGGCCGTGTTGTTATATTCGGATCTTCGTAAATTTTCCGAAGTACACAGGTGGGCTTCCGTTCTTCTTATTGCATTACTACTTGAAATAATAATAACTCTCACAAATATTCTGTTAATAAAAACACTACTATATTTCTGTTCGATGCACATAGAAAATACACACAATGGCGGTCTGCAATTACTCGCTAAAAATGGCGGTTCTCACTCGTTCACTCACTGGGCGAAACCTTCCTTCCAACAACTCGTACAAGAACAAAAACTGCTCTGTCTTTTAACATCTAAAAGTCAAAAATACCTGACGGTAGGCACAGGCTCTACGCTGGGCTACTACCACCTCATCTTTTCTCTTTGCTTTTAAAGAGGATGGAAACATAAAAGTAAGAAATGCAAAAGGTATATCACAAGCGCCAAAGGCTGATAGTGAAGGTACCCCTTCCTCGTATCACCAAACGGAAGATAACAGAGAGATGTTAAATTTGATCTTGCGAAGTTGTTTCACCGCGGAAGATGGTAACACCGTCCCTCCTTTCAAACGTCGTACAAAGATCGAAATGGCAGATATTGAGATAATCGATAGCGGAACTGAAAAGCAGCTACAATCGCTTAGTAGTGGAAAGGCGTCAGGACCACATGAGGTACCTATAAGATTCTATAAAGATTATGCGAAAGAACTTGCTCCCCTTCTGTCAGTAACTTACCGTAGATCGCTTGAGCAACGACTGGGAAAAAGCGCAGGTTATTCTCATTCTTAAGAAACGCCCCAGGACAGATCCACACAATTAAAGACCTATATCGCAGACGTCTGTTGTAGAATTATGGAACGTGGTTCAAACGGCTCTAAGCACTATGGGACTTAACGAAAAAAATGGACAGAAGTAATATCCGGAGTACCACAGGGAAGTGTGATAGGATCGTTGCTGTAAAGCATGTGTATAAATGATCTAGTAGAAAGCGTCGGATGCTCTATAATGCTATTCCCAGATGATGCAGATGTCTATACCAAAGTGGCAACGCCAGAAGATAGTAAAAATTTGCAAAACGACCTGCAGAGAATTGATGAATGGTGCAGACTCTGGAGCCGGCCGCGGTGACCGAGCGGTTCTAGGCGCTACCGTCTGGAACCGCGCCACCGCTACGGTCGCAGTTTCGAATCCTGCCCCGGGTATGGATGTGTGTGATGTCCTTAGGATAGTTAGGTTTAAGTAGTTCTAAGTTCCAGTTGACTGATGACCTCAGAAGTTAAGTCCCATAGTGCTCAGAGCCATTTGAACCATTTTGCAGACTCTGGCACTTGACCATGAACATACATAAATGTAACATATTGGGTATACATAGGAAAAGAAATCCACTACTGTGCAGCTACACTGTTGATGACAAACATCTGGAGACAGCGTCTGCCGTAAAATTTCTAGGCGTAACTATGCAGAGCGTACATGCAGTGGCACATAAAACAGGTAGTGGGAAAAGCAGACACCAGTCTCAGATTCTTCGGAAGAAACTTAAGGGAATGTAACTCATCCACGAAAGAACTGGCTTATAAGGCGCCTGTTTGCCCGGTTCTTGATTATTGATCATCTATCTGGCACCCTATCAGGAAGATCCAACGGAGAGCGGCGCTTTTCGTCACGGGATCGTTTAGCTGGCAAACGTTATAAGAGAGGCGTTGTGCGTCACGGAGAGATTTACTACTCAAATTTCGGGACAGCATTTTTCAGGAGGGGTTGATATTACTTACCACACATACATCTCGCGTATTGACCACGAGGAGAAAATTCGAGAATTTTGAGGCTTACAGACAATCATTCTTCCCACGCACCATTCGCGAGTGGAACAGGGTTGGAGGGATTAGATAGTGGTACCGAAGTGCCCTCCGCCACACACTATTAGGTGGCTTGAGGAGTATGATGTAGATGAAGCCGTTACGTAATTTCTTAAAAGACATCATAGTCGCCGTTGACTGCATGAAATATTTATTATTACGATTGCAGTTTCGGTATTATGGCCATTATCAAGTAACACTGCAAAAGTTACATTCTGTCAGAATATAAGACTATCTGATATGAGTACATGTCGTCGTGAAAATGTAGCCTTTTCGTAAAATATTGTTAAGTATGTGCTGAATTGTCATGACATGTTGTCAGTGCACCTGAGCTTTATTTCTGATAGATTACTAGAACGATGGTGTCATTGACAATTCAGCACATATTTAACAACATTTTACGATGAAATCAGTGTCGTACTCATCGGATCTTGTGGGACTCTCGCATTCAAAAGGCTGCACTTTGATGACGACATGACGCTGATGACATTGCCTTCCTTTCCGTCTCCCCCACCCTACAGCGCTCCCAGCACCTTCTCCAATCCCATGTTGATGGGTTCACCACTTGCTGTTACCAGTGACTGCTCAAGACCAATCCTTCTAAAACCCAGACAATCTATGGCCGTCCCATTCACCTCACCCCAACCCTCAAGTACCGTGGTGTCACCCTTGACCGTCGCCTTTCCCGGATCCCCCATCTCCGGACTATCCGAGCCGAGGCACATTCCCGACTCCGCCGCCTCAAACTCCTTTCTGGGCACACATGGGGTCTGGACCCCTCCACCATCCTCCACACATAGAAATGCCTCATCTGCCCTGGCCTCTGCTATGCCCATCCCACCTGGATCTCCACTCCTCCCATGTACTCCAAATCCTTGAACACCACATGTTCTGCCTCGTCTATTAGTTGGGTTGGGTTCTTTGGGGGAGGAGAGCAGACAGCGAGGTCATCGGTCTCATCCGATTAGGGAAGGATGAGGAAGGAATTCGGCTGTGCCCTTTCAAAGGAACCATCCCAGCATTTGCCTGGAGCGATATAGGGAAATCATGGAAAACCTAAATCAGGATGGCTGGATGTGGAATTGAACCGTCGTCTTCCCGAATTCTCGCCTATCGTATCCATCTCCCATCCCCCACGCGGATACTACATGACTTGATTCCCTTCCCATACCTTCTCACTTTCCTCGAACGGATACGGATCCTTTACGCCTCCTGCAAGCTCGATCCCCCACACCTGCTCGTCTCTACCATCCTCGCCCATCCCCACCCGCTGCCACGACTGTATTCTTGCATCCCACCCGTTCTCCATCTTCACACCCTCTATACCCTTTCCCAAGGTGGCTTCTGCAAACTCCCCCTCCCTGATGTCCTTCTCCCTTCCACCTACCCCTCCTACCAGCTCTGAATGGTTGGTTTGTGAGATTGAAGGGACCAGACTGCGATGGTCATCGGTCCCTTATTCCAGAAATGCAAACACACACACAGAATAAAAACGAAGAATGGAGACGACAACAGACGACACAGGACAAGACAGAGATCGGAAAAAACGAATTAAAATCACACAGAGTGTGACAGTGGTTGGCCGACCCTATAGATAAAAAAAGGAAAATCCAACCACCGAGAAACACACTAAAACTCAGTCTAAAGTCGTAGGCCAAAGGCCAGACTCGAAAAAAAATAACTCGAAAAAAAATGAACACCCAGATTATGTGATAAAAAAAACCCTGCCCGAATAAAACGCAAAACTAAGCCTGCCATGGCAGTGTCATTTGTTAAAAGGGCAGGAAGCATGTCGGGCAGTGCGAACGCCTACATGAGCACAGCTAACAGGGGGCACTCCAACCAAATGTGGTTGTTGTTGTTGTTGTTGTTGTTGTTGTTGTTGTCGTCTTCAGTCGTGAGACTGGTTTGATGCAGCTCTCCACGCTATTCTATCCTATGCAAGCTTCTTCATCCCCCAGTACCTACTCCAACCTACATCCTTCTGAATCTGCTTAGTGTATTCACTCTAGGTCTCCCTCTACGATTTTTACCCTCCACGCTGCTCTCCAATGCTAAATTTGTGACCCCTTGATGCCTACCAACCGATCCCTTTTTCTGGTCAAGTTGTGCCACAAACTCCTCTTCTCCCCAATTCTATTCAATACCTCCTCATTAGTTATGTGATCTACCCATCTAATCTTCAGCATTCTTCTATAGCACCACATTTCGAAAGCTGCTATTCTCTTCTTGTCCAAACTATTTATCGTCCATGTTTCACTTCCATACATGGCTACACTCCATACAAATACTTTCAGAAACGACTTCCTGACACTTAAATCTATACTCGATGTTAACAAATGCTTCTTCAGAACCGCTTTCCTTGCGATTGCCAGTCTACATTTGACATCCTCTCTACTTCGACCATCATCAGTTATTTTGCTCCCCAA
Organism: Schistocerca gregaria; assembly: GCF_023897955.1. Classification (NCBI taxonomy): domain Eukaryota; kingdom Metazoa; phylum Arthropoda; class Insecta; order Orthoptera; family Acrididae; genus Schistocerca; species Schistocerca gregaria. The sequence goes on along the minus strand of NC_064930.1, from coordinate 106,492,869 downwards.
ATAGCAAAACTCCTTTACTACTTTAAGTGTTTCATTTCCTAATCTAATTCCCTCAGCATCACCCGACTTAATTCGACTACATTCCATTATCCTCGTTTTGCTTTTGTTGATGTTGATCTTAAATCCTCCTTTCAAGGCACTGTCCATTCCATTCAACTGCTCTTCCAAGTCTTTTGCTGTCTCTGACAGAATTACAATGTCATCAGCGAACCTCAACGTTTTTATTTCTTCTCCATGGACTTTAATACCTACTCCAAACTTTTCTTTTGTTTCCTTCACTGCTTGCTCAATATACAGATTGAATAACATCGGGGAGAGGCTACAACCCTGTCTCACTCCTTTCCCATCACTGCTTCCCTTTCATGCTCCTCGACTCTTATAACTGCCATCTGGATTCTGTACAAATTGTAAATAGCCTCTCGCTCCTTGTATTTTACCCCTGCCATCGTTGGATTTTGAAAGAGAGTACTCCAGTCAACAATGTCGAAAGCTTTCTCTAAGTCTACTAATACTGGGTAATGTAGGTTTGCCTTTCCTTAATCTAGCTTCTAAGATAAGTCGTAAGGTCAGTATTGCTTCACGTGTTCTGACATTTCTACGGAATCCAAACTGATCTTCGCCGAGGTCGGCTTCCACCAGTTTTTCCATTCGTCTGTAAAGAATTCGCGTTAGTATTTTGCAGCTCTGACTTATTAAACTGATAGTTCGGTAATTTTCACATCCGTCAACACCTACTTTCTTTGGGATTGGAATTATTATATTCTTCTTGAAGTTTGAGTGTATTTCGCCTGTCCCATACATCTTGCTCACCATATGGTAGAGTTTTGTCAGGACTGGCTCTCCCAAGGCCGTCAGTAGTTCTAAGGGAATGTTGTCTACTCCCGGGGCCTTATTTCGACTCAGGTCTTTCAGTGCTCTGTCAAACTCTTCACGCAGTATCATATCTCCCACTTCATCTTCATCTACACCCTCTTCCATTTCCATAATATTGTCCTCAAGTACATCGCCCTTGTATAGACCCTCGGCTTTCTGCTTGCCCTTCTTTGCTTAGAACTGGGTTTCCATTGCAGCTCTTGATATTCATGCAAGTGGTTCTCTTTTTCTCCAAAGGCCTTTTTAATTTTCCAGTAGGCAGTATCTACCTTACCCCTAGTCAGATAACCACCATCAAAATGGATCCGCAGCAACATAGAGGTGGGTCCTCACGGCGCAATAAGTGGCCGTGTGTCATCCGTGTGTGCCCAATGCGCAGCTGGCAGAGGACAACAGACCCCTTCCAAGAGACCTGCACGGAAGACCGCCACACAGTCGTCACCTCCTTGATGGGACGGAGTTTTTTTGGCGTGGTCAGGTTGCGCCATTCAGTGTCCCAAAGTTGGAAAACTTTGCGGCGTAAGATCGCTCACAAATCAGTCTCCCGGAGGCCAATTTCCACAGATGGTTTACTGGTGGCTTGTTTGGCCAGGCTGTCTGACTCTCCCCTCCTGTTCCTATTCTTTTTTCCCCCAGGGCTCCCTCTCTCCCTACTCACATTCCTTCCCTCTCCTCTCTCCTACGTCTCCCGCTTCCACCCCTCTCCCTGCCCTTCCAACCCCCCCTCTCTCCTCCCCCCTGCTCGCCCTTCATTCTCCCACTGGTTCCACCCCTTCCCGCCCTCCTCCCTTTGACCAGGAGGCCAGCCCCCCCCCACTTCGTCAATGTTTTCCATGTGTCAGTGTCTTCATCAGTGTTTTCTCCTACATTTGTGTCTCCACCTGGACGTCTTCATCTGTCTTCAACTGATGCCACCCTCCATTAGTGTCTACCGTCGAACGACTTCTGACCTCTTGTGCAGTGTTCATCTTGTGTTTACCATGCTTTTTATGTTTTCTACGCCTTCCATGTATTTATGTTGTGTCTTTTGGCCGAAGAGTGGCGTATGTAGGCTGCTGCCGGCCCGCCTCAGCTGAAGCCTGAAATTACAATAAAGGAAGGAAAAAAAATATACGGTATGTACTCATGTCAAATAGTCTTATATTCTGTCAGAATGTAACTTTTGCAGTGTTAATTGAAAATGGCCCTAAGGCCGAAATAATAGATGCAGAGGGGTCCAAAAAAATGTGTCCACTGTCTAAAAGTCCATAACTGGCAAACTAATTTACAGAGTTGTTTCATCTTTGGTAGTGTAATAGTTTGTAGTTCTGGGAATCGCCAAACAAGCGTTGTATTGCGTTGTTTTGTTTTGTCAGATGGCAGTCGCCAGATAGCGTAGAACGTACATCGAACCGAGGATATTCCGGAAATCGAATATCTCGACGATTTTTGGCGAGATATCGGTCCTAGGGATTCCAAAACTTTCGAGAATATTTTAATTTCAAGTTTGAAGTCGGACAACAAACGACAAAAGTATCTTTTTCGTGTGATATGATTATAAATTAACACTTTTCTTACCTTTTTTTCTTTTTCATGTACTGTGGAATCTTACTTCTTGCCAAATTTCATGATTCTTGCTCAAGGGGAAGTAGCACATAGGTTTTAATGAGTGTGCGTGCGAGTATCAAAACATGTGACATAAATGGCCTTTTTTTATTGACTTATAAGCTTAACATTTTTACATCCCCAGAGACTAAAGTATGTGACCCAAGTGTCAACTTGATACGTCTACCATTTCCTGAGATTACGGGGCTTAACAGACGGACGGACACTTGGTGACTCAGAGAACAATATATAATTACAAATCAACAATTTCGTAGTTTTCCCTTTATTCGTACTGCAAAATCTTTCTTCTTGCAGAATTTAATTATTCTAGACCAACGAGAATGCCCTGTCAGTTTTGATGAGTGGGTTTGCACGTACCAAGATACAGAGGGGGTCTAAAAAATTGTATCCACTGTTTAAAAGTCCGTAAGTGGCAAACTAGTTCACGGAGTTCTCTCATCTTTGGTAGTGTAATAGTTTGTAGTTGCGGCAATCGCCACACAAGCGTTGTATTGCGTTGTTTTGTTTTGTCAGATGACTATCGGCAGATAGTGTTTTGTTCTTAGTTGCACGTAGTTACTCGAGTGAACAGGGCTGGCACAAGGCTTACATTCGATGAAAGGAAGTCAGTTTTGAAGTGGTATTTCAAGTACGAAAACATTAATGAGGTTCAACGGCAATGGCGAAATGAGTATCAAACAGAGCCACCGACACGTTTAACGATTCGTCGTTTTGGAGACAAATCTGAAGCCGAAGGCTGTGTTAAAGATGTACACAAACAACGATCTGGACGACCTGTAACAGTAACAAGTCCAGCTAACTCCCGTCGTGTGTTACAACAGTTCACTCGCTCATCACAGACGTCTGTGAGACAGTGTGCCCGTGGAACTGGAGTGAATCGCTCAAGTGTTCGGCGGATTTTGAAGACAGCAAAGTGGAATTGCTACATCACACGATTCCTACACGCAGTGAACGAGGACGACTCAGATCGTAGAATGGAGTACTGCGAGTGGTTTACTAACATGGTGCGCAACGATGAAGAGTTTGCAGAGATGATTATGTGGTCTGATGAGACACAGTTCAAACTATATGGTACAGTAAATCGCCACAATTGCATCTACTGGGCCGCAGAAAATCCGAGCGTCTGTGTAGACAAAGCCGTGAATTTGCCAGGAGTAAGTGTGTGGTGTGGGTTGTCTTACTGGGGCTCGATTAGGCCATTCTTCTTTGACGGCATAGTTACCGGTGAGGTGTACCTTCAGAAGTTTGAGACAGCCATTTTACCTGCCACCCGAGACTTGTATGGAGACGGAAGAGCTTACTTTGAAGAAGATGGTGCCCGAGCCCACTGCCAAAATCGTGTTAGGGCATATCTCGACGAAAATCGACCATGAAGATGGATAGGCCGTAGAGGTGCTGTGGAGTATCCACCACGTTGCCCAGACCTAACTCCTATGGACTTTCACCTGTGGGGAACACTAAAGGACGTCGTTTATCGACAAAAGCCACGCACATTGGATGAACTTCGAGAATCCATCGTACATTCGTGTGCAAATATCCAACTGAACACGTTGCAGCCAGTAGTTCGTGCTGCAGTAGGGCGGCGTCGTTTCTGTGTGGATGTTAATGGTGACCATTTCGAACATCTACAGTGATATCTTTATGTTGGACTTTAAGCTACACTTTCACCAAAAATGAGACAACTCCTTCAATTAGTTTGCAATTTATGGACTTTTAAACAGTGTATCCATTTTTTTGGACTCCTCTGTATTTCAGGCAGTCAAAGGCGACTATGATGTCTTTTGAGAAATATTATATGACTGTGAATGCCAACCATGAGACGTCTCGTAATTGTGGTGGAAGGGGTATGTAATGGAGGACGATCTTGATAAAGGCGGCTCTGCCATTGTTGTGAGCTTCGCCATACGGAAAGATCATGTTGGTGTATTCTACAAACGTGCATTCAGCCATGTTTCTCTAACACTTGCAGACAAGTGAATGAGGCTCGAGCCAGGTGAGAGACGTAGGATTGACATCAAATGGCATCAGCTGATGTGACGTAAGCATCACCCCCTCCCCTCCCACCATGACTACCCTGGTCCATACCTACCTAGCAAACAAGCTTTGAAATGGCTGTAGCAGGGGAACGGTACGTTTCTGGTCATGCACTCCTGTTAAAAATATTACGTACTCATTCCCCTCTGAAAGTCCTAGAAGTTTATAATGGGAGTTTCCGAGCCCCCTGTATTTAATACATCAAGTCATTTATAAGGTAATCAGACGGCTGAAGATGTCTTCCACATTGGAGTTCGATTCTGTAACGAACCAGAGGTGTACAACTGTGAAAAAGAGACTAATAATATCATCATCGTCTCCTCCCAAAGATTAGGTGTTAGTCACCTGTTTTGGGCCTGACCATCCAGCCGTCTCCTAAGAGGTCTCTCTAATTGTCTCTGTCATTCGGCTGATAATTCATTATCTTTTTTGGCGATGTATCTTCTGTCGTTCCATCGATTTGACCTTTCCATTTCATTCTAAATGGTTCAAATGGCTCTGAGCACTATGGGACTTCACATCTGAAGTCACCAGTCCCCTAGAACTTAGAGCTACGTAAACCTAACTAACCTAAGGACATCAAACACATCCATGCCCGAGGCAGGATTCGAACCTGCGACCGTAGCGGTCGTGCAGTTCCAGACTGAAGCGCCTAGAACCGTTCGGCCACAACGGCCGGCCATTTCATTCTATTCGCCTTTCTTGTGATTGACTGGAAAGATTTTGATATCTGAGCATATGTTTTCATTTCTTATTTCATCCATTTTATTACAGCGCGTTACGTATCTCGTGAACTTCATCTCTGAGGCCTGTATACGTGATTCTTTTTTTTTCGTTGTTATCCATGATTCGGAATGATGCGCAACCGTGGACCGCCACGGTCGCAGGTTCGAGTCCTCCCTCGGGCATGGGTGTGTGTGAAGTGCTTGGGTTAGTTAGGTTTAAGTAGTTCTAAGTTCTAGGGGATTGATGACCTCAGAAGTTAAGTCTCATAGTGCTCAGAGCCATTTTAACCATTTTTTTACACAACTTTTGTTTTCGCATAAGTCTTAGAGTTGTTCTGCAGACAGCTGGAAATGTATTAACTTTCTTCTCAATGTGTTTCCCATAATTAAACTAATACCACACCCTAAATGACTGAAGTGAGATAGGCCTACATGTTCTAAAATTTTTTCATTTATTATTATTTTCAATCTGGCGAGATTATTTCCTTTCAAAGTCCTTAGCTTTGTCTTACTTCCACATACAGTTAAATTGCAGAGCACTATGTTTTGAATCGATTTACATGTTACAGCTGACACGGATCTACATCTACATACATACTCCGCAATCCACCATACGGTGTGTGGCGGAGGGTACCTCGTACCACAACTAGCATCTTCTCTCCCTGTTCCACTCCCAAAGAGAACGAGGGAAAAATGACTGCCTATATGCCTCTGTACTAGCCCTAATCTGTCTTACCTTTGTGGTATTTCCGCGAAATATAAGTTGGCGGCAGTAAAATTGTACTGCAGTCAGCCTCAAACGCTGGTTCTCCAAATTTCCTCAGTAGCGATTCACGGAAAGAACGCCTCCTTTCCTCTAGAGACTCCCACCCGAGTTCCTGAAGCATTTCCGTAATACTCGTGTGATGATCAAACCTACCAGTAACAAACCTAGCAGCCCACCTCTCAATTGCTTCTATGTCCTCCCTCAATCCGACCTGATACGGATCCCAAACGCTCGAGCAGTACTCGAGAGTAGGTCGTATTAGTGTTTTATTTCACAGATGAACCACATGTTCCCAAAATTCAACCAATGAACCGAAGACGACTATCTGCCTTCCCCACAACTGCCATTACACGCTTGTCCCACTTCATATCGCTCTGCAATGTTACGCCCAAATATTTAATCAACGTGACTGTCGAGCTCTACACTACTAATGGAGTATTCAAACATTACAGGACTCTTTTTCCTATTCCTCTTATTAATTTACATTTATCTATATTTAGAGTTTGCTGCCATTCCTTGCACCAGTCACAAATCCTGTCCAAGTAATCTTGTATCCTCCTACAGTCACTCAACGACGACACCTTCCCGTACACCACAGCACCATCAGCAAACAGCCGCACATGGCTATCCACCCTATCCAAAGATCATTTATGTAGACAGAAAACAACAGCGGACCTACCACACTTCCCTGGGGCACTCCAGATGATACCCTCACCTCCGATGAACACTCACCATCGAGGACGATTAGGGAAGGGGAAATTCCCACACTGGATGTATTTAGTTATTTATTTATGCGTTTATTTTACCTGGCAAGATTAGGGCCTTCAGGCCCTCTCTTACACCTAACCAGGCATACTCAGACTGAACGAATTACAGTTTGTACAGAACATTAAGGACATATAACGTGTTATACAGTATTAATGTTAAAGAAAAAAATAGATATTATAACAGTAGTACAATGATAATTATAAGAATCAAAAAAATAATTATAACAATCAGTAATAGTAATAATAGTAATAGTAATGACTATGTACATGAAAGTAAACATATTTTTCTTTTATGAATGCCAGTCCTATTGTTAGTTGGGAATTTTCTCGTTATGTTCTTCCAGCTTGTGAGTTATTCTCTTTGGCAAAGACATAAGACGATAGAATGGGATGAAGGAGATATAGAAGAGGTAGATAGGTTAGAAGAAGAGAAATAGAATGGTAAAATTCGAAGCTATGATGGAGAGGAGAAAGAAAGAGATTAGAGGGGTACAACAATGGTGGCTATACCGTCCCTAATATGTAAGTTTTGAGTTCCCTCTTGAATGCTGAGTGGTTCTGGATAAGACGCAGATCACAGGGGTGCGCGTTCCATAGTCGTATGGCTGAGATGGAGAATGACACGGAGAAAGATTGTGTGTTACGTAAAGGTACAGCCAAGATGGTATATGTATCCGATCTGGTACTGCGGTTGTGGAATGATGATAGGTGTTTAATGTGAGAGGATAAGTATTGGGGGCACCAGTGGCTGAGAAATCGATGACACATCATGTGGAGATCGTGTGCCTTACGTGGGCGTATCCAACCTAGCTGGGACTATGAAGGACTGATGTGATCATACAACCGTATATTGCACACGTATCTAACGCAAGCATTCATCACTAGCTAGAGGCATCATCACTAAAATGGACAATGAAAACTTACCATAAATTGAAGAATATACATCCACTAGTAAAGGTGTAACATCACGGGCCACACTTAGTGGGTGTCTACAGTAGCAGGTTATTAATGGGGCATCCAGAAATGGTACCAGGCATTGGCTCGAATGTATCATCAGCTGGTCAGTGTTATGTTATACAACAGAGCAGCTATGGTTGGCAGCAGTGCACATCCGGTTGAATCAATGAAGTTATACGGACATCTTAGAGTGGAACGTGGGAACCCCAATTATAATTGAGTTTTCACAGACACAGAAAAGGACGAGTCAGTTATCTCAGAGGTTAAATAGCTAAAAAATGGACTAGGCGGGGATGGTGATATGATATGTGCCTGTGAGTACGACTGCAACATTATTTTTTTTCGGATCCGAGTTCAGTACGGTGTGCTGCAACTGGCCAGCCACGTTATTCTGCATAGTCAGCAAGGCGCGCACAGTGAGAGCCGTGGGTTGTGGTAGGGACTGCGGGCAGGCTGTGTAGGGAAAATGCCAATCGCTGGAGGGGAAATGCTGTTCTAAACTGAAACCTACAATCACATATTTTTTTTAAATATTAACTGGGGCCTTCCACACCCACAGTTGCACAGCGACATTCAAAGAGATCTACTGTCACCTCTGCTTTGGTTTGTATCATGAATTCCTCTGAAGACCCAACAAAAGCAGCGATTTGCTTTCGCCTGGCTTGTTAAAATAGCAAAACGAGGATAATGGAATGTAATGGAATGAAGTCGGGTGATGCTGAGGGAATTAGACTAGGAAATGTGACACTTGAAGTAGTAAAGGAGTTTTGCTATTTGGGGAGCAAAATAACTGATGATGGTCGAAGTAGAGAGGATATAAAATGTAGACTGGCAGCGGCAAGGAAAGCGTTTCTGAAGAAGAGAAATTTGTTAACATTGAGTATAAAGTGTCAGGAAGTCGTTTCTGACGGTATTTGTATCGAGTGTAGCCATGTATGGAAGTGAAATGTGCACGATAAATAGTTTAGACAAGAAGAGAATAGAAGCTTTCGAAATGTGGTGCTACAGAAGAATTCTGAAGATGAGATGGGTTGATCACATAACTAACGAGGAGGTATTGAACAGAATTGGGGAGGAGTTTGTGGTACAACTTGACTAGAAGAAGGGATCGGTTGGTAGGACATGTTCTGAGGGATCAAGGGATCACAAATTTAGCATTGGAGGGCAGTGTGGAGGGTAAAAATCGTAGAGGGAGACTAAGAGATGAATACACTAATCAGATTCAGAAGGATGTAGGCTGCAGTAGGTACTGGGAGATGAAGAAGCTTGCACAGGATAGAGTAGCATGGAGAGCTGCATCAAACCAGTCTCTGGACTGAAGACCACAACAACAATGGCTTGTTAACTATTTATCACTTTCAGTGAAGCATCATGAGAGGCGAATTTTGAGCAGAACCTGTATTTCCCTTGTTACTATGTTAAAATTTGCTTCTTTTACCAAAACACACCAGAGTTTACACAATGTCACCTCACTAACATGTTGTGCAGAAGCAGCTGGCGAGAGAATTCTGAAACTGTGGTTTCTTAAGTTTATTAAGTGAAGAACTGAAGGAAAAGAAGCCCTTTAAGCTTACTAAAAAAAGGACATACTCAGTACAAAAGTAAATTTGTAATGCCTTCAGTTATGTTGTTCCAAAACCCACAACATTTCTTGTATTATCAGCTATAATTGACCCTTAAAAATTACATTCTTTCATTGAAAAAGTCTATAGTTAATGGAATAACACAGTAGATAAGAAATTTTGCATGAGAGCCATACTGCAAAATACACTCCCTTTGTGTGATATCATTTGTCAAAATCTCATTTAGAAATCACAAACTATTTATACAAGGTGCGACAATAAAGTAATGAGACTGATTTTCTTTGCAAGATGTGGCAACCCTGCAGGCTTGCGTATGCACAATATCTTTGACCTCGGGTCTATAAGCTGCTTCTAGTCCAAGCGGCACATCGATGCAACTGCTTAGTCGTGAGTTGTGCTGTAGTAAGTTCACACGTGTTTGTGTCCCTCATCACGGAAATGGTACCGCATAATATTGCACAAAAGTATGCCATTTCTTTTTGCGTTAAATTGGGTGAAAACGCGACCATTACTTATGGTAAGCCTCAGAAGGCTTTTGGAGAGGATGTTATGTTAAGAGCTCAAGTTTTCCGTTGGCATAAAATGTTTAGTGAAGGCAGAACGAATGTTGAAGGTGAAGACCGCAGTGGATGACCATCAACCTCACAGACGGATGTCAACATGGCCAGGGTGCGTGAACTCGTACAATCTCATCGAAGATTAGCCGTGAAAATTATTGCAGGCAAACTGAGCATCAGTGGACAAACGGTTCATCTAATAATAACTGAAGATTCTGACAGTACAGCAATTTTTATCCTCAAAACAAATTTCAGTACTACCACAGCCACCTTACTCACCAGGTATCGCTCTGTGCGACTTTTTTCTACTTCCAAGAGTCAAAACGACGGTCAAGGGACACAATTTTCAAACAAGATGTCGAAAAAGCTGTGAAGAGGGTTGTGGAGGATATTACGGAAGATGAGTTCCAGAAATGTTACCATCAATGGCAGAAGCTCTGGAAAAAGTTTGTGCAATGAGAAGGGAACTACTTTGAAGGAGACAGCACTAAACTTGACTAAAATTGTGAGCAACATTTTTTTTTCACATCAGTCTCATTACTTTATTGCCGCACCTCGTAGAAATATGAAGAATGTTGCGGACATTTCATTCGGGCATTATCGCTGGCACACGCGATCGCAAATGACTGTAGTAGGTCAGATAAATTTTCTCGAGAGTGCTGACAGATAGACCTCCACCCATGTCGACAGTAAAAGTCACCGTTAGCTAAATTTCATATACTGTAGCATATTACGTAATATGCACCAAATGGAAAATCAGAGCGACTACTAATTTTCATTGCAAACTTTTTAGCCGGCCGCGATGGCCGAGCGGTTCTGGGCGCTTCAGTCTGGAACCGCGTGATCGCTACGGTCGCAGGTTCGAATCCTGCCTCGGGCATGGATGTGTGTGATGTCCTTAGGTTAGTTAGGTTTAAGTAGCTCTAACAAGGGAACCTCCCTATCGTACCCCCCCCCCCCCCCCCCCCTCAGATTTAGTTATAAGTTGGCACAGTGGATAGGCCTTGAAAAACTGAACACAGATCAATCGAGAAAACAGGAAGAAGTTGTGTGGAACTATGAAAAAAAAAAGAAAAATATACAAACTGAGTGGTCCATGTGCAAGATAGGCAACATCAAGGATGGTGTGAACTCAGGAGCGTCGTGGTCCCGTGGTTAGCGTGAGCAGCTGTGGAACGAGAGGTCCTTGGTTCAAGTCTTCCCTCGAGTGAAAAATTTAATTTTTTATTTTCAGACAATTATCAAAGTTCCGGCACTCACTCATAATCAGCTTCGCTCTCCAAAATTCCAGGACTTGTTCAGATTTGCTGGGACATATGCAGGATTTGACGGTCTACACACGGAAAAATTTGAAAACGTTAAGAACATTTGTTTTGACAGAGCACAGGGAAAACTGTGCGACTGTGAAACTGTTGCATTAATTTGTTGCAGTTTAAGCGACAAACTCTTATGTTTTCATCAATTTTTTGGGAGTGATTATCACATACCCAAGAGAACCTAAATCGGGCAAGGTAGAAGAATCTTTTTACCCATTCGCCAAGTGTACAAGTTAGGTGGGTCGACAACATATTCCTGTCATGTGACGCACATGCTGTCACCAGTGTCGTATAGAATATATCAGACGCGTTTTCCTGTAGACAAATCGGTTGACCTATGACCTTGCGATCAAATGTTTTCGGTTCCCATTGGAGAGGCACGTACTTTCGTCTACTAATCGCACGGTTTTGCGGTGCAGTCGCAAAACACAGACACTAAACTTATTACAGTTGAAACGTCCCCTTAGAAAAATTATACAAGACTGTGCTTAAACTGAACACACAATATTTTTAGCGCAACGCAATCTGACTTTCAATAATCCCTACAAAAGAATAACCCTGACTAACATTAACCAATACCTTTCACAAATCACTTACCTCACCAAAACTCTTCGTTACTCGAACTACTGCAATACAGCGAGCACCACTACTGCCAGCTAAATAAAAGATTCAAACTACGAAGTCACTAACTACTGATAGGCACAGTTAGCAAATGAAAGATTTTAACAGAGAACGAACAATGTACTTACCTTAATAGTCATAATATATATAGCAGTTCATGACATCCAGTCTTACAAATTTCATAACTCCGCCATCTATCTCCCCACGTCCACCACTGCTGGCGGCTCACCTCCAACTGCGCAACGCTACGCGCTGTTAGCATCCAGCTGCCGCTGCCCAACACTACAATGGCAGACAACAATGCAAACCAGCCACAGACTGCACACGGCACAGCCAGTGATTTCCAAACACAGCGCTACGTGGCGGCGGCGTTACCAATAAAAAAACCTAAACAGCCTACTTACACAGTGAACAGAGACGTCAATGAACCAACGGACAGATCATAACTTTGCGAAAAATACAATCCTGCAACTTCTCAACAAAATTGCGCGGAATTTTCGACGTAAGTGCCATAACCACTGAACCTCACACATTTATTTACGCTGTATTTCATCGTTTGGAGGCTAGTTATTTTCACATAGGACGCTTCTAACACTGTTTTTCTACCGTAGGGCAACAACACACCATAAATACTTCGCCACAGTGGAATAATAAAAATCAAAAACGTGTATCTTGAAATTCATGTGAACAGCCGTCTGATGATGAACTTTCCAGTTCGAAACCGGTAACGGCACTATTTACCAAAGTAAATAGCAGTGTTAATAGTGGCTGGTTACTGTTTTCTTCTTTGCAAGTATCAACCTACATTAATTGTACACAGCCAGGGTTTTAACATGTCAGTTTTAGACAAAATAGCATGATTCCTCTGTATTTGATTAATATAAAATGTCTTATGTTACATCAGAGGTTAATTGTGTTAAATTAGAAATAAATTTTATCATGTTGCGATTTAGACTATCCTGAACACAGGACCTTTCATGTGGAGCATTCCATTAGATTACTTGCCGATCTTAGATTGACACAGAGAGGAGAATTCAAGAGAATTGTAGCACAGCGTTAATTAGATGATACTGAAGTTGGGTGCTCTGTTTCTGTGTTACAGGTAAGGGCGGATGTGGCCAACGAAACTGCGATCACAACACGAACAGGCCCGCAAGCGTACAGGTAAGAAGTTTTTCTGCTTCATACGCGCACCATGTTGGATTTGTAAACAGTGAACACACACAACGCAACTACTGAAGGTTCTGACCATTCGTGTTGGCAGCCCTTTGCGCACAATCTCTTCCTTCCATCAAATAGGAATTTTAACCCTGCCATCGCCGGTGACAATGAGGCACGTAGACGCTGTGTATTCTTTAAGGTAAGAGATGATGGACTCGGTCAAGCTGCGCTTTATTGATGTTCATTTGGTTATTTGCTGAAGTACATCCATACATGGATAACCAGTAGCCACCAGTATCATCCCATAATCTCTCTCTCGTAGAGTTAGGCCATTATCTTTCTGTGCCGGCCAGAGTGGCCGAGCGGTTCTAGGCGCTACAGTCCGGAACCGTGCGACTGCTTTGGTCGCAGGTTCGAATCCTGCCTCGGGCATGGATGTGTGTGATGTCCTTAGGTTAGTTAGGTTTAAGTAGTTCTAAGTTCTAGGGGACTGATGACCTTAGAACCTAAGTCCCATAGTGCTCAGATCCATTTGAACCATTTTTATCTTTTTGTGCACGTTGTTGTTTTCGTCTTCAGTCCGAAGACTGATTGGAAGCAGCTCTCCATGCTACTCTATCCTCCACTAATCCCGTAACTACTCCAACCTACTTCCTTCTAAATCTGCTTATTTATTCATCTCTTGGTCTCCCCTCACATTTTTACCCTTCTCACATCCATCCAAACTGATGATTCCTTGCCGGCCGCCGTGGCCGAGCTGTTCTAGCCGCTTCAGTTCGGAACCATGCGGCTTCTACGGTCGCAGGTTCGAATCCTGCCTCGGGCATGGATATGTGTGGTGTCCTTAGGTTAGAGAGGTTTAAGTACTTCTAAGTTCTAGGGCACTGATGACCTCAGATACGATGTCCCATAGTGCTTAGAGCCATTTGAACCATTTTTGATGATTCTTTCATGGTTCGAGGTGTGTCCTATTGATCGATCCCTTATTTCATTCTACTTGTGCCGTAATTTTATTTTACCACAGTTCCGTTCATTACCTCCTCATTACTTATTCGATGTTCCTACTTAATTTTCAGCATTCTTCTGTAGCACCAACAATCAAAATCTCCTATTCTCGTATTGTCTGAATTGCTTATCATTCACGTTTCACTTCGGTACAATTAAAAAAAAGTTTCACTTTTCTGAAATGCTTTTCCTGCTGTTGACAGTCTACATTTTACATCCTCTCTACTTGTCCTATTGGCAGTTTCTTTACTGCCTAAATAACAATAATTAGCCACTACTTTTAGTGGCTTCATCTGATCCGGCCGTAGTGGCCGAGCGGTTCTAGGCGCTACAGTCTGGAACCGCGCGACCGCTACAGTCGCAGGTTCGATTCCTGCCTCGGGCATGGATGTGTGAGATGTCCTTAGGTTAGTTAGGTTTAAGTAGTTCTAAGTTCTAGGGGACTGATGACCTCAGAAGTAAGTCCCATAGTGCTCAGAGCCATTTGAACCATTTGAACTTTCGTCTGAGGTCTGAGATGGAGACACACACATACAAAACAACAGACCGAGACTTGTCGTGTGTGTGTATGTGTGTGTGTGTGTGTGTGTGTGTGTGTGTCCATCTCAGACGAAGGCGTAGGCCGAAAGCTCACTTTCTGACAGTCTTTTCGTTGTGCTATCTGCGACTCGGCATTTTTCCGCTGTTTGGTGACTAGCAGCTATATTTTCCATACATTTCTTTGTTTCTTAATATCCTCCATTTTTCTCTGTTCTTATCTCGAATCCTGCCAAATATCTTCCTCCAAATTTGCATTTCAAAAATCCTTAATCTATTTATTAAGTTATACCTGGGATCCACAGTCATGTAGAACTTTATAGAAGACATCATATTTACGCCAGTGACTGTAACACTTTCTTTATTTCACGATTACAATTTCGGCCTTAGGCCATTATCAAGTGAAGATGTTATGGCTATTAGGCTAGTCAACCCAAAAGGAGCTGACACATTTATATGTCGTTGTTATTATTATGAAATACAGTAGTGACGTTGTTATGTAGTGTGAGCACACATATCCATATGTCATACAACAACATAGTCTGTGTCTATGTAACAGCGTCACCAATGTATTTAATAGCAATTACGACATATAAATGTGGCAGCTCATTTTTGGTTGACATGGCCTAATAGCCATAACATCTTCATTTGATAATGGCCTAAGGCCGAAATTGCAATCGTGAAATAAGGAGTGTTACAGTGACTGGCGTAAATATGTATTTTTTATTAAATTTGTTTGTTCCGATTTGTTCATGTCTCATAGACGTATGTCAGAACCAGTAAAATAAAGAGTTTCATACACGCATGTGTCTGAAATTCCAGAAAAATAAGTTTTCTTTTTAGTGGATTCATTAATACGAAATTTGAGGGGGAATTCAATAAGTAATGCAATACACGTTTTTCTCGACACAAAGAAATGCGGAATTTGTGGGACATAGTGGAATATTGCGCTTCAACCTCTATGCTTTCACCAAGCTCCAGCAGATGGCAGCGCTGTACGTAGCCTTCAAAATGGCGTCTGTAACGGACGTGCCTTCCAAGAAGTGCTGTCAGGGAGTTTCTTACGGCGGAAAAACCACAGCATCGCAGATACTCATAGGCGCTTGCAGAGCGTCTACTGAGACACAGTTTCTTTCGTCCTTTACCTGCGCTTACCTGTGAAATCGTTGCAGCAGATCGCCGGCAGGAAAGCCGAGCAGAAAACTACCGTATTGCGACTCGTACCAGGCTGGATACAACGTAATTGTTCCAAGAATCAGGAAAATATGTTAATTTTGAAAGAAAAAAAGGTGGAAATACTGGCAAAACTTGGGTATACTGTGAAACTTGATAAATTACACGTTGACTCCATTCACGTTAGCAAGTTTATGGTAACGTATTTCCCGAAATCTGAACAACTACTAAGCACGAATTGTTCTTAAATGAAAATGCTCGCCATAGTATTAAGTTCATCGGTGTCTAATGCACTCATGTTTTCAGTCACCGATCTGCTAAATATGCCACTCGGAATTACTCTCTCTTCTCATACAAATAGTTACTTACAAAATACGTACTTTCTAAAAAACACACCGGAATAAATGTGCCTTCACTTTAAAACACTTTTGAAGGGTGTAGCCCAACTCAAATTGGGAAATTATAACTTCTTCGGAACTTATACTACACACGACGGTACCATTGAAAGGCTGGGCTTCGAATACTGTAAACATTCTATATCTCCAAGACAAAAGTCGCACGAAGAACACTCCGTTATGGTTGGTCAGTTTTCTGTAAGGCCAATACAGAAACATTAATCACCTGTGTTAGTCCACGCTTTTCATGAGTAACCAACAATCAACACACTTTCGAACTGTACTTTTTCCCGAAATAAATATTTAGAATTCTACCATCATCCGAGCTCTGTTTGACTCAATGCCCAGACGTATCGAGGCCGTTATTCCGGCCTGAGGTGGTTGTTCCGGGTAGTGATTTCCCAGGATCCATGCACCCAAATTGCGGGAAAACGTAATCACATGTCAGTTCTAGTGTAATATTTTTGTCCAATGAATACCTGTTCATCAGCTGCATTTCTTCTTGGTGTAACAATTTTAATGGCCAGTAGTGTATATGGTACACGAGCGTTACCCATCGAATAGAACAGCAACAGAAGATAAATTTGAATCAAACAGTAAACGTGCACATGGAGGAACGAATAACACGAGCAACGCATCGCTCCTGGTGGTGAGACGCGGAACTACTCGAAAGCGATTAACTTGATATGAACACAAGACACAGCATAACACTGCAATTCGTGCGTGCGTTGCAAGGTTGACGCGTAGGGCGTTACAGAATGAGTCGACTCTACCACCAGATTTGCATATACAACTTCCATGTAATTGCAAGAACAAAGTATAGAGTTCCATTGAAAAATACAGTTACTGTCACAATTCGGCAGCTATGAACGTTGAAAATTGTGTACCTCAGAAAATTTGTGACATTATCCGCCCCAACATGGCGGAAACCACACTTTTTTTTAATGTATTACTGGTTTCTTCTGTTACCTGACTAACCGTGCATAGGCCCTCTATCGGATCTCATTTTTCGGCGCCACATCCGCATACAGTTACTTTAGAGCCACCATTACGAATTTGGCACTGTAGAAATCTGTATTCATTACCATTTGCCGGCCGCGGTGGTCTCGCGGTTCTAGGCGCGCAGTCCGGAACCGTGCGACTGCTACGGTCGCAGGTTCGAATCCTGCCTCGGGCATGGATGTGTGTGATGTCCTTAGGTTAGTTAGGTTTAAGTAGTTCTAAGTTCTAGGGGACTAATGAGCACAGCAGTTGAGTCCCATAGTGCTCAGAGCCATTTGAACCATTTTTTCATTACCATTTGCGTTCTGTTTAGATTTACTCCTCAAAGTCAGTGACTTGGGTACATTAGATGTAGTTTTCGTTCCAATAAATCTACAGTCAGGAGATCGTCCAGGGCGTAGAACATTTCAGAGGAACAAGAATGCACAGTAAATATTAGCAAAGAATAACGAATATGCTAATGCACCTTCAACACATTGGATTATCAAAAACAGTTGCAGAATGATTTAGACCATAGACTTACTAAATAAAAACTAGACCGCGCATTGGCGCTAGTGTCGCGTCCCCACACTGAACGGGATAGAAGCCGCCATTTGCAAGGAAACAGTGCGTAAACAAGGTTCGTTCATGTGTTGCTTTTAAGTGTAACAGTATAATGGAAGCAAAGACGAAGACGGAAACAATCTTACATTTCACAGGTCAGTCATTTCTGGTTGTTACTTTCTATTACTTGTATATAGTATTTTCATGGAGAAATAATACATCATGAGCGTTTCTTTTTGTTTAGATTTCCCCTTACAAATGATTTTCTAAATCGGAAATGGATTGTTGCCACTCGAAGAGAGAACTTCCAACCGACAGCAAATCATTTGCTGTGCTCTCTTCATTTTGAAGAGAATTGTTACATGGAAAATTATGTAAATAGACGTGAACTGAAGGACGATGCTATACCGACAGTATTTGGATTTCCAACTCATTTGAAAAAGGTATAGTGTCCTGGAAATCGTGAAATATAGGCCTAGGTTAAATAGTGTGGAAATACAGTCACTGTGTATAATTTTGAACGTTCCTTTTCCAGGTTACCAAGGCAATCAAATATATATATATATATATATATATATATATATATATATATATATATATATATATATATATATATAAGTATGAATCAGAGGTAGGTCGAATAATTAACATGTGTTGTCAGGTGGTGATTATACTTCGTAAATAGTCAAATATTTGATCAAACTCAACCACTTTTAGAGGTGCTATCAATGTTAAAAACTAATGTGCGAATGAAATTCCTACCGTATTACAATTAATCATACCAAAATTCGAGTGAAGACAATACTGTGCTAAACAAAAGTAAGGGTCCAAAATCTACACAGTAGTCGGCAAAAAGCTGACAGGAAAATTACGTGAATTAAATAATAATCGTACTGTCTGCTACTTTAAAAGTTTCATGTAATTATCTGATGCAAATAACTCGATGTAAACTCGCTCCACCTTGTCAGGAAAGAGCGTTAAATTCTTAAATTTCGCGTCTCTATGCAGGCGTATTTCGGAAATTAGGAAACTTCATTCATATAAGTATACTTTAAAAATAGACTCGAATACTCAGTATTTTATTAAACGAACATGTGTTTAATTTGTGCTTCAATTTGCTCTTGTTGTGTCTCATATACTTCAGATCACAACCCCAGTACTAGCATTCATCCCTGCAAATAGCGGGGATCAGCTGCTTCAATTGGGGGACAGTTGCCTCGCTTCTCCGCTACGGCGTGGTAGGGGCTTGATTTAGACAAGACATGTGGTGGTGACAACTGCCTGCAAATAACGAAAAATGACGTACCAAAAGGAATCCGCAAAATTTTCGTTACACGATAAATTATGCAAGTCAAGGCCACGTATTGAAGAAAATATTAATTATTGCAATAGCGAATAATTTAAATTGGAACGATGACATAGATAATGTTGTGCGGAAAGAAAACCAAAGACTCTGCTTTATTGGCAAAACACAGAAAATGTAACAGCTCCACTTTCGAGACTGATTGCACCACGCTTGTCCGACCGCTTCTGTATTATTCCCGTGCATTGTGGGATCCTCATTAGATGGGACTCACATAGAAAAAGTGCAAAGAAGGGCAACTCGTTCTGTATTACCGCGAAATAGAGTGGAGAGTGAACGGACATGATAAATGATTTAGGGTGGCAATCATTAAAACAAGGGCGAATTGTGTTGCCGCAGGATATTTCCATGAAATTTCAGTCACCAACTTTCTGCTTCGAAAGCGAAAATATTTCGTTGGCGCACACCTAAGTAGGGAGAAATGATCATTATAATAATATGATACCACGGAAAGATTAAGGTGCAATCTTTTGCCACGCGCTCTTCGAGAATGGTACGGGCGGGAAATAGCTTGAAGCTGGTTCGATGAACCCCCTGCCAGGCACTTAACTGTGTATTTCAGAGTGATCTAGATGCAGGCGTTAAGTGAAATTTTGTTTTTACTTTTCCCACATCCGTGAGGTCAGTTTAAAATATACTTGCATTCCAAAAGTAATAACAAACTTTTGTGAAAAGTTGTAAATATTCAATACACTGAGGTGCATATGATAATTCTTAGGCTGTTGTAGCTGTGCATCATCCAATGGAGAAATAGTTTTTAGTATTTATTCACATCGATTGTGTCACTCCACTTTATCTGTGCAGAAGTGAAATTGTATTAATACAGTACTCGCATTCTTTGGTAATATTAGTAATCTGTAGCCCTAAACGTCAGTTATTACTACTTTAAAGATGAGCAAATGCTTAAAAGTATTATGTTATCAATATTTATGTAAGATATCGGTATTTCAGTGAAAAAAATTATCGATATTACAATATGTCAGTCGATGTTTTCAGTATACACAGTAATTTTTTTAAAAAATGATCTAAGTCACGGAAATGATTAACAGACATTTAAAAATTGACAAATACTTTATTATATCCAACATTTACCGATAAAAAACACAAAATGTTGTATAAAATTACTTATTTACAAAAGACTAATTAATGAAACCTGTACTCATTACCGATGGACATTAACTGAACTCTGCTTTGTATTTTCCCTGTCAGTCTGCTTCTGTTATTTGAAACAACCAAGTTTCCTAAGGAAACTACTCTTTCGGACGAAACGGGAGATGCTTGGCATATTAAGCATTTTTAAGAAATTTCTGACAAAACAGGTGTGAAATGACGACTAACTATTTCGAACACAGTCCATTTACCATTAGGTATGAGTGGAGTAATGTGTGTGACTTTTGTGTCGAGTGTACGTTGGCTTTACCGTGTCTATCTTTTTTGATCCGGGCAGTCAGAGGGTAAGAGAAGCGCACATTCTGCCTAATAGTTGGGAGCACGGAGTAATAATTTCTACCGTTCTGATACAATGCTGTCGCCAAATCTGTGCATTTTGCTCCTTGTACCTATCATTTGCAAATGGTAGAAATAACACAAGGAAGTAACAAGCTTCAATGAATATGCTGTATAGACACATCCATGTTCAGATCTGGTGCTCCTTTGTAGTGGTAAATATGAAATCAAATTAAGACCATTGTAAGACATTTAGTATCAGACTGCAAAGATTGGTAGTAATTGGAATAGGCGAAGGAGGAGTCAAGAAAATATAATAAAAATACCGTTTTCGATAGTAAATATTAATCATAGAGTACCTGATAAATCGATAAGGTAAAAACCGACGATAAATGTCGTAGTTATACTAAATAAATACCGGGTGATCAAAAAGTCAGTAAAAATTTGTAAACTTAATAAACCACGTAATAATGTAGATAGAGAGGTAAAAATTGACACCCATGCTTGGAATGACATGGGGTTTTATTTGAACAAAAAAAGTTCACAAAATGTCCAACAGATGGCGCTGGACACCAAAACTGCTACCGTGACGGATGAGAGGTACGCCGATATGTTACAGAATCGCATCATCCCCCGCCTGGCTGATAAACACCTGCTGGAACGTACGACGTTTATCAAGGATGGCGCTCCACCCCGTATTGCTACACGCGAGAAAGATCTCTTGCGCGCTTCATTTGGTGATGATCGTGTGTTCAGCCGCCACTTTCGTCATGCTTGCCCTCCAAGGTCCCCAGACCTCAGTCCGTGCGGTTATTGGTTTTGGGGTTACCTGAAGTCGCAAGTGTATTGTGATCGACCGACATCTCTAGGGATGCTGAAAGACAACATCCTACACCAATGCCTCACCATAACTCCGGACATGCTTTACAGTGCTGTTCAAAACATTATTCCTCGACTACAGCTATTGTTGAGGAATGATGGTGGACATATTGAGCATTTCCTGTTAACAACATCATCTCTGCTTTGTCTTACTTTGTTATGCTAATTATTGCTATGCTGATCAGATAAAGCGCCATCTGTCGGACATTTTTTGAACGTTTGTATTTTTTTGGTTCTAATAAAACCCCATGTCATTCCAAGCATCTGTGTCAATTTGTACCTTTCTATCTACACTACCCCGTGATTTATTCAGTTTTCAAATTTATACTGACTTTTTGATCACCCGGTATTTCAACAGAAGAATTAGAAATGAAACAATTATCTGCAAGATGGGTGCCGCAACTCTTGACACTGGATAGAAAACGCATGCCTTTGCCATGGCAAAATTTTCAAATTTATACCCGGTACAATTACGTGCCCGCTTGGTTGCGGGAAAACTGCTTGCATTCGATTTTAGTTTGAATCGCGGCGCAGCACGGCTTTACAAAAAGTGTTAAATTCGCTGAAAAGGGCAAAAAATGTGGGATGAAATACTGGCCAAGCGAGCTGCAAATTATTATAGAAATTTTTAACAATTTCTATATTCAGAATTAACATAAAATTCAAAGTACACGCCTTTTTTATACATCAGTGCCCAATGGCGTCTTTGTCGATGAAAAAACAGATGAAAGTGAACCAAACGTTCGAAAGAGTGTCACAGGCTCCTAAAACATTCGTGACTGCGAGAAGACAGAGAGAGTAATGTCTAAGTCTCCGCTATTTATAAGCAATTTAATATGCTATATCTACATCTACATCTACATGGATACTCTGCAAATCACATGTAAGTGCCTGGCAGAGGGTTCATCGAACCACCTTCACAGTTCTGTTATTCCAATCTCGTATAGCGCGCATAAAGGATGAACACCTGTATCGTTCCGTACGAGCTCTGATTTCCATTATTTTATCGTGGTGATCGTTCCTCCCTATGGAGGTCGGTGTCAAAATATTTTCGCATTCGGAGGAGAAAGTTTGTGATTCGTATTTCGTGAGAAGATTCCGTCGCAACGAAAAATTCTTTTCTTTTAATGATGTGCAGCCCAAATCCTGTATCATTTCTGTTACACTCTTCCCCATATTTCGCGATTATACAAAACGTGCTGCCTTTCTTTGAACTTTTTCGATGTACTCCGTCAGTCCTATCTGATAAGGATCCCACACCGCGCAGCAGTATTCTAAAAGAGGACGGACAAGCGTAGTGTAGGCAGTCGCCGTAGTAGGTCTGTTACATTTTGTAAGTGTTCTGCCAATAAAACGCAGTCTTTGATTATCCTTCCCCACAACATTTTCCCCGTGTTCTTTCCAATTTAACTTGTTCGTTATTGTAATACCTAGGTCTTTAGTTGAATTTGCGGCTTTTAGATTAGACTGATTTATCGTGCGACCGAAGTAAAAAGAGTTCCTTTTAGCACTCATGTGGATAAACTCTCACTTTTCTTTATTTAGGGTCAACTGCCACATTTCGCACCATCGTTTTGCAGTTTGTTTTGTTCTTCTGATGACTTTATTAGTCGATAAACGGATGCTCTGTTTGTCTCCAAAATCGTTCGTATAGATAAGGAACAGCAAAGGGCGTATAACACTACCTTGGGGAACGCCAGACATCACTTCTAATATATATATATATATATATATATATATATATATATATATATATATATATATATATATATATATATATATATATATATATGTCTTTGTTATATTTTTAATTTATTTCTTTTACATAGAATCCACATAATCGATAACTGTTCATACAGGAATGAAATATAAGATCGCAGATAAATGGTTTTTTATTTTTATTTTTTTTGCATATATTGCACAGATTTCACAAATGTCTCGCCCGGAGACGTCACAACACAGTGCCGAGTTTTTTTAAAACTTGGCTCCGTTTTGGAGGAAATACAAATTCAGTGTTCCGTATCCATCCCAGAAGCAGCCAGTCGATAACGAATCTCGTTCTGTGCGTCGCAGAAAGCTGGCGTTCGTCAGTAGGCGGCCAGCTCTCTACTTGAGCCTTGTTAGCGTAGTTCCCCATCAGGGACGCAGAAATCAGCTGGGAATTAGACGGAATCTTACGGCGGCGACCGTCCCGACATCGGGCTGTCGCGCCTCAAACCACCGCACCGCCCCGCTGATAACGTCTGTAGTCGAAATTCCAACAATTCTGTTTACAGAGTAACGTAAGTGGAAACTGAAATGTATTCGTATGAACATTGTTCACTGTCTCATCCTTCATGCATACTGAAGTGATACCTCATTTACGGCGTCGGATATTTTAGGCTCAGAACTAACAGCAAATGTATTGTAACTACGAATATTATTCAAACAATTCTTTAAAGTGAAACCAATTGTTAGACACCTCAAAGGGAGTCCTTGAAGCAGGGCGCCGAAAAATTAATTTTGTGTATCGGCGGCAAATTAGCTGTTGTCTTCGGGCAATAAAATGAGAATGCCGTACCTTCACGTAAATTTAGCCTCAAATGCGAAATGTTTTGCCTTGCAAATTCGTCACTCCGCAGTTAAAACTCTCGTAATTATTCGGAATTACGTTAAACTCACTTTAAATTGAGCTTTCAAAACAATAGAATTATCGTAATTGGAGTCCACGATATCCCTATTAGTGTTTAGCTCTTTGCTTTTCAGGCCAATCCATTAGTGTTGGTACAGGCATAGCACAAAATAGATATACACCGAAGAGCCAAAAAACTGGTACACCTGCCTAATATCGTGTAGGGACCCCGCGAGCACTCAGAAGTGCCGCAAAACGACGTGGCATGGACTTGACTAATGTCGGAAGTAGTGGTTCAAATAGCTCTAAGCACTATGGGACTTAACATCCGAGGTCATCAGTGCCGTAAAACTTAGAACTACTTAAACCTAACTAACCTAAGGACATCACACACATCCATGCCCGAGGCAGCATTCGAACCTGTGACAGTAGCGGTCGCGCGGTTCCAGACTGAAGCGCCTAGAACCACTCGGCCACACCTGCCGGCTCTGAAGCAGTGCTGTAGGGAATTGACACTGTGAATCCTGAAGGGCTGTCCATAAATGAGTAAGTGTACGCGGAGGAGAAGATCTCTTCTGAACGGCACGTTTGCAAGGCATCCCAGATATGCTTAATAATGTTCATGTGTGGGGTGTTTGGTGGCCAGCGCAAGTGTTGAAACACAAAAGTGTGTTCCTGGAGGCACTCTGTAGCAATTCTGGTGATGTGGGGTGTCGCATTGTCCTGCTGGAATTGCCCAAGTCCGTCGGAATGCAGAATGGGCATGAATGGATGCAGGTGATCAGACAGGGTGCTTACGTACGTGTCACTTGTCAGAGTCGCATGTGACAACTGCACACGCCCCACAGCATTAGAGAGCTTCCACCACCTTGAACAGTCCTCTGGTTAGATGAAGGCTGCACATGGGTTCATGCTGTTGTCTCCATCCGAACGTCCTTCGCTCGGTACAACTTGAAACGAGACCTCGGACCAGGCAACATGTTTCCAGTCGTCAACAATCCAATGTCGGTGTTGACGGGCCGAGGCGAGGTGCAAAGCTTTGTGCCGTGCAGTCATTAGAGGTACACAATTAGGCCTTTGGCTCCAAAAGCCCATATCGATGATAGAATGGTTCGCAAGCTGACACTTGGTAGCCCAGCATTGAAATCTGCAGCAGTTTGCGGAAGGGTTGTACTTCAGTCATGTTGAATTTGCGCCGTTATTAGACCGGTCAGTGCTGCTACAATGGCAGGCTATCATGAGTTCGAGAGTTGTGTTATAGTCGGCGCACGAGCGATGTGACACAGCAACTCATAAGTAGCGATGAAGTGGAGATTTTCCCATACCACCATTTCACGCGTGTACCGTGAATAACCTCCCCCCCCCCCCCCCCCCCCCCCATGAACCATGGACCTTGCCGTTGGTGGGGAGGCTTGCGTTGCGTGCCTCAGCGATACAGATGGCCGTACCGTAGGTGCAACCACAATGGAGGGGTATCTGTTGAGAGGCCAGACAAACGAGTGGTTCCTGCAAAGGGGCAGCAGCCTTTTCAGTAGTTGCAGGGGCAACAGTCTGGATGATTGACTGATCTGGCCTTGCAACGTTAACCAAAACGGCCTTGCTGTGCTGGTACTGCGAACGGCTGAAAGCAAGGGGACACTACAGCCGTAATTTTTCCCCAGGACATGCAGCATTACTGTATGATTAAATGATGATGGCGTCCTCTTGGGTAAAATATTCCGGAGGTAAAATAGTCCCCCATTCGGATCTCCGGGCGGGGACTACTCAGGAGGATGTCGTTATCAGGAGAAAGAAAACTGGCGTTCTACGGATCGGAGCGTGGAATGTCAGATCCCTTAATCGGCAGGTAGGGTAGAAAATTTAAAAAGGGACATGGATAGGTTAAAGTTAGATATAGTGGGAATTAGTGAAGTTCGGTGGCAGGAGGAACAAGACTTTTGGTCAGGTGAATACAGGGTTATAAATACAAAATCAAATAGGGGTAATGCAGGAGTAGGTTTAATTATGAATAAAAAAATAGGAGTGCGAGTAAGCTACTAGAAACAGCATAGTGAACGCATTATTGTGGCCAAGATAGATACGAAGCCCATACCTACTACAGTAGTAAAAGTTTATATGCCAACTAGCTCTGCAGATGATGAAGAAATTGAAGAAATGTATGATGAGATAAAAGAAATTATTCAGGAAGTGAAGGGGACGAAAATTTTATAGTCATCGGTGACTGGAATTCGTCAGTAGGAAAAGGGAGAGAAGGAAACATAGTAGGTGATTATGGATTGGGGCTACGAAATGAAAGAGGAAGCCGCCTGGTAGAATTTTGCACAGAGCATAACTTAATCATAGCTAACACTTGGTTCAAGAATCATAAAAGAAGGTTGTATACATGGAAGAATTCTGGAGATACTAAAAGGTATCAGATAGATTATATAATGGTAAGACAGAGATTTAGGAACCAGGTTTTAAATTGTAAGACATTTCCAGGGGCAGATGTGGACTCTGACCACAATCTCTTGGTTATGACCTGTAGATTAAAACTGAAGAAACTGCAAAAAGGTGGGAAAATAAGGACATGGGATCTGGATAAGCTGAAAGAACCAGAGGTTTCACAGAGTTTCAAGGAGAGCATAAGGGAACAATTGACAGAAATGGGGGAAAGAAACACAGTAGAAGAAGAATGGGTAGCTCTGAGGGATGAAATAGTGAAGGCAGCAGAGGATAAAGTAGGTGAAAAGACGAGGGCTGCTAGAAATCCTTGGGTAATAGAAGAAATATTCAATTTAATTAATGAAAGGAGAAAATATAAAAATGCAGTAAATGAAGCAGGCAAAAAGGAATACAAACGTCTCAAAAATGAGATCGACAGGAAGTGCAAAATGGCTAAGCAGGGATGGCTAGAGGACAAATGTAAGGATGTAGAAACTTATCTCACTAGGGGTAAGATAGATACTGCCTACAGGAAAATTAAAGAGACCTTTGGAGAGAAGAGAACCACGTGTATGAATATCAAAAGTTCAGATGGCAACCCAGTTCTAAGCAAAAAAGAGAAGGCAGAAAGGTGGAAGGAGTATATAGAAGGTTTATACAAGGGCGATGTACTTGAGGACAGTATTATGGAAATGGAAGAGGATGTAGATGAACATGAAATGGGAGATAAGATACTGCGTGAAGAGTTTGACAGAGCACTGAAAGACCTGAGTCGAAACAAGGCCCCCGGAGTAGACAACATTACATTAGAACTACTGACGGCGCTGGGAGAGCCACTCATAACAAAACTCTACCAGATGGTGAGCAAGATGTACGAGACAGGCGAAATACCCTCAGACTTCAAGAAGAATATAATAATTCCAATCCCAAAGAAAGCAGGTGCTGACAGATGTGAAAATTACCGAACTATCAGTTTAATAAGTCACAGCTGCAAAATACTAACGCGAATTCTTTACAGACGAATGGAAAAACTGGTAGATGCGAACCTCGGGGAGGATCAGTTTGGATTCCGTAGAAATGTTGGAACACGTGAGGCAATACTGACCTTACGACTTATCTTAGAAGAAAGATTAAGAAAAGGCAAACCTACGTTTCTAGCATTTGTAGACTTAGAGAAAGCTTTTGACAATGTTGACTGGAATACTCTCTTTCAAATTCTGAAGGTGGCAGGGGTAAAGTACAGGGAGCGAAGGCTATTTACAGTTTGTACAGAAACCAGATGGCAGTCATAAGAGTCGAGGGGTATGAAAGGGAAGCAGTGGTTGGGAAAGGAGTGAGACAGGGTTCTAGCCTCTCCCCGGTGTTATTCAATCTGTGTATTGAGCAAGCAGTAAAGGAAACAAAAGAAAAATTCGGAGTAGGTATTAAAATTCATGGAGAAGAAGTAAAAACTGAGGTTCGCCGATGACATTGTAATTCTGTCAGAGACGGCAAAGGACTTGGGAGAGCAGTTGAACGGAATGGATAGTGTCTTGAAAGGAGGATAGAAGATGAACATCAACAAAAGCAAAACGAGGATAATGGAATGTAGTCGAATTAAGTCGGGTGATGCTGAGGGAATTAGATTAGGAAATGAGACACTTAAAGTAGTAAAGCAGTTTTGCTATTTGGGGAGCAAAATAACTGATGCTGGTCGAAGTAGAGAGGGTATAAAATGTAGACTGGCAATGGCAAGGAAAGCGTTTCTGAAGAAGAGAAATTTGTTAACATCAAGTATATATTTAAGTGCCAGGAAGTCGTATCTGAAAGTATTTGTATGAAGTGTAGCCGTGTATGGAAGTGAAACATGGACGATAAATAGTTTGGACAAGAAGAGAATAGAAGCTTTCGAAATTTGGTGCTAGAGAAGAATGCTGAAGATTAGGTGGGTAGATCACATAACTAATGAGGAAGTATTGAATAGGATTGGGGAGAAGAGTAGTTTGTGGCACAACTTGACCAGAAGAAGGGATCGGTTGGCAGGACATCGAGGGATCACCAATTTAATATTGGAGGGCAGCGTGGAGGGTAAAAATCGTAGAGGGAGACCGAGAGATGAATACACTAAACAGATTCAGAAGGATGTAGGCTGCAGTAGGTACTGGGAGGTGAAGAAGTTTGCACAGGATAGAGTAGCATGGAGAGCTGCATCAAACCAGTCTCAGGACTGAAGACAACAACAACAACAACCGTGAAAAACAAGCATCCGGTAAAACTTAAATTTCCGACATCACTGCGGCTGGAAACAGATCTTGCAAGAACGGGAGCAATGACGACTTTATGAGAACCGTTCGCCGACCTCTGTGGCCGAGCGGTTCTAGGCGCTTCAGTCGGGAACCGCGCTGCTGCTCCGGTCGCAGGTTCGAATTCTGCCTCGGGCATGGATGTGTGTGATGTCCTTAGGGTAGTTAGGTTTAAGTAGTTCTAAATTCTAGGGGACTGGTGACCTCAGATGTTAAGTCCCATAGAGCTCAGAGCCATTTGAACAATTTGAGAAGCGGTCAGCGTGACATAAGTGCAACCCTTCCGCAAATTGCTGCAGATTTCAATGCTGGCTTATCAAAAAGTGCCAGCGTGTGAATTATTCAACGAAACATCAACGATGTGGGTTTTCGGAGCTGATGGCCTACTCGTGTGTACCCTCCATGACTGCACAACACACAGCTTTACACATCTCCTGCGATCGCCAACACCAGTATTGGACTATTGAATACTGGAAACATGTTGCGTGGTCGGACGAGTCTCGTTTCAAATTGTTTCGAGCAGATGGACGTGTACCGGTATGAAGACAACCTCATGAGCCATGGACCCTGCAGGTCAGCACAGGACTGTTCAAACTGGTAGGAGCTTTGTAATAGAGAATGGCGTGTGCAATTTGAGTGATTTGGGCCCCTGACACGTGTAGATACGACTCTGACACATACGTAAGCATCCTTTCTGGTCACTTGCGTCCATTCATGTCCATCGTGCATTCCAACGGACTTGGGCAATTCCATCAGGACAATGCGACACCTCACACGTCCAGAATTGCTACAGAGTGGCTCAACGGACACTCTTTTCAGTTTAAAGAATTCCGCTCTCCATGAAAGCCCAGACATGAACATTATTGAGCATATCTGGTTTGCCTTGCAACGTATTGTTCAGGAGAGATCTCCACTCCCTCGTGCTCTTACATATCTATGGACAGCTCTGCAGGATTCATGATGTCAATTCCCTCCAGCACTACTTCAGATATTAGTCGAGTCCATTCCACGTCTTGGTGTGGCATTTCTGCAGGATCGCGGGGGGCCCTACACGATTTTAGGCAGGTGTAACAGTTTCTTCATCTTCTTAGGTGATGGGACGATAGACCCCCACATACTGGGGACTTTGTAACTAAAGAGGCTGTAGAAATAAGAATGTATGATACAATCTTCAACTGTAATGGCGGATCTAATGTTATGGATGCATGGACGCGAGCTCTCGGTGCAGAGAAGAGTCAGTGATATTCGTGAAAATGTTTCACCTACAGCAGGAATTATGGGGCCACCAACGCAGACGCTGAAATCACCTACGACGGCACTGCGGAATTACAGACCAATCAGAAGCCGTGGTGGGCTGTATAAGTTGCACACGGCAGTAGTTTACACTGTCAGTTGCTCTTGACGAAGGCGAGGGATGTAATCGCCGAAAGCTAGACGCTTTACCCGGAATTGACGCTGCATTAAGTCCGAGAACGTTTTGTATACCTGTGGTGTCAGTTGGAATGTCGACTTCGCTCCAGACCCCACGGCCCATCATCACTGCAGACTGTTTTATCGACTTGTAGAAGAATGGGCCTGCCGGCCGGGGTGGCCGAGCGGTTCGCAGGTTCGAATCCTGCCTCGGGCATGGGTGTGTGTGTGATGTCCTTAGGTTAGTTAGGTTTATGTAGTTCCAAGTTCTAGGGGACTGATGACCTCAGAAGTTAAGTCCCATAGTGCTCAGAGCCATTTGAGCCATTTTGAAGAATGGGCCGAATTTCCTCCACATACTTGACTGCGAGTGTCCCCAGGAGATGGTTCAAATGGCTCTGAGCACTATGGGACTTAACATCGATGGTCATTAGTCCCCTAGAACTTAGAACTACTTAAACCTAACTGACCTAAGGACATCACACAACACCCAGGTCCCCAGGAGAGGGCAAGCTGTCATAAAGGGGAAGCCTGGACACCCAATACGTTAGTGTCTACCAAATGTGTGCGGATACTTTTGATCTGGAGTAGTCTGTGTTAGTTTCTCCTTCAGCATAGCGTTGTTTTTGCGGCGTATACGAGGTCTGTTCAAAAACTTCCGGAACTTCGTCCACGAAATCTTTCTATGCGTATCTTTTACTTACTGTACATTAAGTCCTTCGAAATACTATTCTCCATGATTGACACACCACTCCCAACACCATTTCCAGTTACGGAAGCAGTCGTGGCACGCCTGTTGCAAAAATTGGTTCAAATGACTCTGATCACTATGGGACATCAACGTCTTAGGTCATCAGTTCCTTAGAACTTAGAACTAGTTAAACCTAACTAACCTAAGGACATCACACACATCCATGCCCGTGGAAAGATTCAGCCCTGCGATCGTAGCGGTCGCGTCGGTTCCGGACTGAAGCGCCTAGAAACGCTCGGCCACAGCGGCCGGCGCGCTTGTTGCAGCATCGCGGCGCGCTTGTTGCAGCATCGCTCGATGCGCATTCTTCGAATTTTCTTTATCCTCGTCTGTCGTTGCAAATCTTCGGCCTTTCAATGGGGTTTTCTACTTTGGAAATACAAACAAATGTCCGCGTGGTACAAGTCTGGAGCGTACGCAGGTAAAGTAGAACAGCGATTTCGTGTTTTGTGCAATAGTCACGCACCAACAGGATGAGTGTGTGGGTGCATTATCTGTATCTACATGGATACTCTGCAAATCACATTTAAGGCTCTGGTATAGGGTTCATCGAACCACCTTCATTTTGTTGTTGTGGTCTTCAGTCCTGAGACGGGTTTGATGCAGCTCTCCATGCTACTCTATCCTGTGCAAGCTTCTTCATCTCCCAGTACCTACTGCAGCCTACATCCTTCTGAATCTGCTTAGTGTATTCATCTCTTGGTCTCCCTCTACGATTTTTACCCTCCACGCTGCCTTCCAGTACTAAATTGGTGATCCCTTGATGCCTCAGAACATGTCCTACCAACCGATCCCTTCTTCTGGTCAAGTTGTGCCACAAACTTCTCTTCTCCCCAATCCGATTCAATACTTCCTCATTAGTTACGTGATCTACCCATCTAATCTTCAGCATTCTTCTGTAACACCACATTTCGAAAGCTTCTATTCTCTTCTTGTCCAAACTAGTTATCGTCCATGTTTCACTTCCATACATGGCTACACTCCATACGAATACTTTCAGAAACGACTTCCTGACTCTTAAATCTATACTCGATGTTAACAAATTTCTCTTCTTCATGAAACGGTTTCCTTGCCATTGCCAGTCTACATTTTATATCCTCTCTACTTCGACCATCATCAGTTATTTTGTTCCCCAAATAGCAAAACTCCTTTACTACTTGAAGTGTCTCATTTCCTAATCTAATTCTCTCACCATCACCCGAGTTAGACTACATTCCATCATCCTCGTTTTGCCTTTGTTGATATTCGCCTTATAACTTCCTTTCAAGACACTGTCCATTCCGTTCAACTGGCTCTTCCAAGTCCTTTGCTGTCTCTGACAGAATTACAGTGTCATCGGCGAACTTCAAAGTTTTTATTTCTTCTCCGTAGATTTTAATACCTACTCCAAACATTTCTTTTGTTTCCTTTACTGCTTGCTCAATATACAGATTGAATAACATCGGGGAGAGGCTACAACCCTGTCTCACTCCCTTCCCAACCACTGCTTCCCTTTCATGTCCCTCGACTCGTATAACTGCTATCTGGTTTCTGTACAGATTGTAAATAGCCTTTTGCTCCCTGTATTTTACCCCTGCCTCCTTCAGAATTTGAAAAAGAGTTTTCCAGTCAACATTGTCAAAAGCTTTCTCTAACTCTACAAATGCTAGAAACGTAGGTTTGCCTTTCCTTAATCTTTCTTCTAAGATAAGTCGTTGAGTCAGTATTCCCTCACTTGTTCCGACATTTCTACCGAATCCAAACTGATCTACCCCGAGGTCGGCTTCTACCAGTTTTTCCATTCGTCTGTAAAGAATTCACGTTAGTATTTTGCAGCTGTGACTTATTAAACTGATAGTTCGGTAATTTTCATATCTTCACACCTTCATAATTCTCTATTATTCCAGTCTCGTATAGACCTGTTTATTTCTACAACGGTTTACATCAGTTTACAGCTTGAACATTTAGCTATTTTTGGACATAATCACCATTTCTGCCGATGCATTTTTGTAGGCGCTGTGGCAGTTTTTGTATGCCCATGTCATACTAGCTCGCCCCCATGCTGTTCAGAAAGTTATGCAGCTCTTCTTTCACCTCGTCGTCGGAGCTGAATCGCTTTCCGGCCAAATGTCCTTTTAAGCTAGGGAACAGGACTATATGGTGGGTGGGTGATTATATTCCATTGAAACTGTTGCAGGAGAACAACGGTTGCCGAGCGATATGTGGGCGAGCGTTGTCACGGAGAATGTATACGCCCTTGCTCTACATTCCTGTTTTCCGGTTCTGAATTGCCTGTTTGAGTTTTTTCAGTCTCACAGTACCTGTCAGCGTTAATTGTGGTCCCAGCGATTCAGCTCCGACCACGAGGTGAAAGAAGAGGTTCATAACTTTCTGAACAGCTTGGCGGAGAGCTGGTATGACACGGGCATACAAAAACTGCCACAGCGTCTACAAAAATAGATCGACAGTAATGGTGATTATGTGGAAAAATAGCTAAATGTTAAAGCTGTAAACTGATGTAAGCCATTGTAGAAATAAACTGGTCTATGTACTTATAAAAAAATAGGAGTCCTTAGTATTTTCGCATTCGGAGGAGAAAGTTGGTGATTCGTACTTTGTGAGAAGATTGCTACGCAACGAAAAACACCTTTCTTTTAATGATGTCGATCCCATATCGTGTATCTTTCCAGTGACACTGTTTCCCCTATTCCGCGATAATACAAAACGTGCTGCTCTTGTTTGAAGGTTTTCGATGTACTCGGGCAATCCTATCTGGTAACGACCCCACAATGTGCAGCAGTATTCTAAAAGAGGATGGACAAGTGTAGTGTAGGCAGTCTCCATAGTAGGTCTGTTGCATTTCCTAAGTGTCTTGCCAATAAAACGCAGCCTTTGGTTAGCCTCCCCAACAACATTTTTTGTGTGTTCTTTCCTATATAAGATATTCGTAATAGTAATTCATAGGTATTTACCCGTAGTTGAATTTACGGCCTTCAGATTTGACTGATTTATCGCGTAACCGAAGTTCAACGCATTCCTTTTAGCACTCATGTGGATGACCCCACACTTTTCGTTATTTAGGGTCAGTTGCCAATTGCTGCACCATACAGATAAGTTTTCTAAATCGTTTTGCAATTTGTTTCGATCTCCTGATGACTTTATTAGTCGATAAACGACAGCGCGATCAGCAGACAACTTAAGACGGCTGCTCAGATTGTCTCCCAAATCGTTTATATAGATAATGAACAGCAAAGGGACTATAACACTATCTTGGTGAACTCCAGAAATCACTTCTGTTTTACTCGATGACTTTCCGTCAATTACTACCAACTGTGACCTCTGTTCAAAAAATGGTTCAAATGGCTCTGAGCACTATGGGACGTATCATCTGTGGTCATCAGTCCCCTAGAACTTAGAACTACTTAAACCTAACTAACCTAAGGACATCACACACATCCATGCCCGGGGCAGGATTCGAACCTGCGACCGTAGCAGTTCCGCGGTTCCGGACTGAGCGCCTAGAACCGCTAGACCACCGCAGCCGGCGTGGCCTCTGTGACAGGAAATCACAAATCCAGTCACATAGCTGAGACGATATTCCATAAGCACTCTATTTCACTACGAGCCGCTTGTGTGGTACAGTGCCAAAAGCCTTCCGGATCGTAATGCAAAGGCCACTAACTGTCTCGCGCCATTTCACACCGTTTGTTTCTCACATTTTATTGGAGGCTTCGTAACACGCCCAGATAGTACTATTCCTTAACAATTTGCCCGTCTGGCACGAAATCACGTTGAACTAATCCTTCAACGTGAAAGACAACTACAGCACTGGCCATGAAAATTGATACACCACGAAGATGACGTGCTACAGACACGAAATTTAACCGATACGAAGAAGATGCTGTGATATGCAAATCATTGTCTTTTCAGAGCATTCACACAAGGTTGGCGCCGGTGGCGACTCCTACAGCGTGTTGACATGAGGAAAGTTTCCAACCAATTCTCATATACAAACAGCAGTTGACCGGCGTTGCCTGGTGAAACGTTGTTGTGATGCCTCGTGTAAGGAGGAGAAATGCTTACCATCACGTTTCCGACTTGGGTAAAGGTCGGATTGTAGCCTATCGCGATTGCGGTTTATCGTATCGCGACACTGCTGCTCGCGTTGATCGAGATCCAGTGGCTGTTAGCAGAATATGGAATCGGTGGGTTCAGGAGGGTAATACGGAACGCCGTGCTGGATCCCAACGGCCTCGTATCACTAGCAGTCGAGATGACAGACATCTTATCCACACGGCTGTAACGGATCGTGCAGCCACGTCTCGATCCCTGAGTCAACAGATGGGGACGTTTGCAAGACAACAACCATCTGCACGAACAGTTCGACGACGTTTACAGCAGCACGGACTATCAGCTCGGAGACCGTGGCTGCGGTTACCCTTAACGCTGCATCACAGACAGGAGCGCCTGCGATGGTGTAATCGACGACGAACCTGGGTGCACGAATGGCAAAACGCCATTTTTTCATACGAATCCAGGTTCTGCTTACAGCATCATGACGATCGCATCCGTGTTTGGCGACATCGCGGTGAACGCACATTGGAAGCGTGTATTCGTCATCGCCATACTTGCGTATCACCCGGCGTGATGGTATGGGGTGCCATTGGTTACACGTCTCGGTCTCCTCTTGTTCGCATTGACGGCACTTTGAACAGTGGACGTTACATTTCAGATGTTACGACCCGTGGCTCTACCCTTCATTCGATCCCTGCTAAACCCTACATTTCAGCAGGATAATGCACGACCGCATGTTGCAGGTCCTGTAAGGACCTTTCTGGACACAGAAACTCTTCAACTGCTGCCCTGGCCAGCACATTCTTGAGGTCTCTCACCAATTGAAAACGTCTGGTCAATGGTGGCCTAGCAACTGGCTCGTCACAATACGCCAGTCACTACTCTTGATGAACTGTGGTATCGTGTTGAAGCTGCACGGGCAGTTGTAGCTGTACACGCCATCCAAGCTCTGTTTGACTCAATGCCCAGGCGTATGAAGGCCGTTATTACGGCCAGAGGGGTTTGTTCTGGGTACTGATTTCTCAGGATCTATGCACCCAAACTGCGTGAGAATGTAATCACATGTCAGTTCTAATATAATATATATGTCCAATGAATAGCCGCTTATCATCTGCATTTCTTCTTGTTGTAGTAATTTTAATAGCGAGTAGTGTATCTCACATGTGTTCGACATTTGACGTGACCTGCCGAGCTCGTTTGGTTTCGGAGAATCTTTCCCAACCCAATTGGAAGATTGGACAACGTCTTATCACCAGTAAATGGTCCTCTTAAGGAACATCTGGCCCTTATTTGCGCGGCCTACAAAGCTCTTCACAGGTAGCGAGGCCATGGTCTTTCTGGTCTCGAGCCGTCAGCTATGGGATGAACTTGGCGGCAACACGATGCATTCCTAGATGGTGCGTCACGAGTTCATGACACGAGCCAACTGTAATGTTACATTCTTCTGCAATATCTCGGTAAGTCAGTCTTGACTGGCACTCGCAATTTTGTTGAAGTTCCTCACATGAGTGTCACTGGTAGACGTCGAAGGGCGTCCTGAACGAGGTTTGTCATTAACTTCCGTCCGGCCATTATTAAACAGCGTGAGCCGTTCGTAATACGGCCGTAGGCTTCCTGCATCATTTGGTGGGTCTCTGTAAAGATTTTCTTGAGTTTCATCCAAACTTTAATGCAGACGCGTTGCTGCTCCTGATGGGTGTCGTGCACAATTTTGGTATCTGAATCAGTTGTGAAGCTGTATCGCAGAAGTTAAGCTAGTATCTCTAAGATGCGCGAGGGCGCAGTAGAACAGACAATGTTTCGCTTTGGTAGAGAGAGCTGTCGAAGTTGAGAACAAATCAGATAATTTTTTAGCTGTGTTGGAATGAGGTAGCAAACAGAACACAGCATGTTGTTCTCAATGGAGAGACGTCTACAGACGTTAAAGTAACATCTGGCGTGCCACAGGGGAGTGTTATGGTACCATTGCTTTTCACAATATACAGGGTGTCCCAGCTATCTTGTCCATCCAAAATATCTCTGGAACAACAACAGCTATTGGAAAACGACTTTCACCGGTATCAATGTAGGGCTGGGGCCCATGAATGTACATATTTGCAAACATTCTAAAACGAAAGCATATGTGTTTTTTTTAACACAAACTTATGTTTTTTTAAATGGACCTCCTATATTTTTTCTTCAGCAATTCATAGCATGACAAAGCACATACACAATGGCGTTGATTGCATCGCGATATTCCCATTACATCCCGAGATATTGAGA
This sequence comes from Schistocerca gregaria, assembly GCF_023897955.1. Lineage (NCBI taxonomy): Eukaryota > Metazoa > Arthropoda > Insecta > Orthoptera > Acrididae > Schistocerca > Schistocerca gregaria. The sequence continues at coordinate 106,455,768 of NC_064930.1, read as the reverse complement.
CGAGAAGTTGACGCTTGGAACACCCGACATGCGCTGCTAGCGCACGTCCTGAGGCTCAGGCGTGAACCCCATGCTGCCCGGAATCGCGATGTGATTGACATGCGTAATCACACCTCCATACTTATCAAGAGGTCCGAAACGAATAATACGGTCTGCTGCCATCCTGCAGCATGGGGTTCACGCCTGAGCCTCAGGACGTGCGCTAGCAGCGCATGTCGGGTGTTTGAAGCGTCAACTTCGCGTCTGAATATCTCGGGATGTAATGGGAATATTGCGATGCAATCAACGCCATTGTCTATGTGCTTTGTCATGCTACGGATTGCTGAAGAAAAAATATATGAGGTCCATTTAAAACAACTTGAGTCTGTGTTAAGAAACACATATGATTTCGTTTTAGAATGTTTCCAAATATGTACATTCATGGGCCCCAGCCCTACATTGATACCGGTGAAAATCGTTTCCCAATAGCTGTTATTGTTCCAGTGATATTTTGGGTGGACAAGATAGCTGGGACACCCTGTATATAAATGGCCTAGTATATAGTGTCGGAAGTTCCATGAGGCTTTTCGCGGATGGAGCTGTAGTATACAGAGAAGTTGCAGAATTAGAAAATTGCAGCGATTTGAAGGAAGATCTGCAGCGGATAGGCACTTGGTGCAGGGAGTGGCAACTGACCCTTAACATAGACAAATGTAATGTATTGCGAATACATAGAAAGAAGGATCCTTTATATGATAGCGGAACAAACACTGGTAGCAGTTAATTCCGTAAAATATCTGGGAGTATGCGTGCGGAACGATTTGAAGTGGAATGAGCGTATAAAATTAATTGTTGGTAAGGCGGGTGCCAGGTTGAGATTCATTGGGAGAGTTTTTAGAACAAAGGAGGCGGCTTACAAAACACTCGTTCGACCTATACTTGAGTATTGCTCATCAGTGTGGGATCCGTACCAGGTCGGGTTGACAGAGGAGATAGCGAAGATCCAAAGAAGAGCGGCGCGTTTCGTCACAGGGTTATTTGGTAACCGTGATAGCGTTACGGAGACGTTTAGCAAACTCGGGTGACAGAGTCTGCAAGAGAGGTGCTCTGCATCGTGGTGCAGCTTGCTGTCCAGGTTCCGAGAGGGTGCGTTCCTGGATGAGGTATCGAATATATTGCTTCCTCCTACTTATACCTCCCGAGGAGATCACGAATGTAAAATTAGAGAGATTCGAGCGCGCACGGAGGCTTTCAGACAGTCGTTCTTCCCGCGAACCGTACGCTACTGGAACAGGAAAGTGAGGCACTGCAGTGGCACGTAAAGTGCCCTCCGCCACACAACGTTGGGTGGCTTGCGGAGTGTAAATGTAGATGTAGAAATGTTAAGCTGTGTTAGTGTGTGGAAGCAATACTATATTTAAAATTTAAAGACTCAATTTATCAATGAATTTTTTGTGAAGCAGGAAGTCTAATGGAATAACAGATAAGTGTTATAATTATGTTACTTTTTTCATTGTTGCTGCGTCATCGGACTAACTTGCTGGATTTGAAAGATAGGAAAGTGTATTGTTTGAGCACGTTTCACAGTTAAACTTAGTGTTGTCATTTATGTGCGTATTTCATTTGCTTACCAACCCTTCTAGTACAACTTTTAATGCATCATGCAGCCAAGTGTGTTTGAAAAACAGTTCTATTTGCACCTCTAGTGTGTGTGTGTGTGTGTGTGTGTGTGTGTGTGTGTGTGTGTGTTTGTGTGTGTGTGTGTGTGTGTGTGTGTGTGTGTGTGTGTTTGTGTTTGTGTTTGTGTGTGTGTGTGTGTGTGTGTGTGTGTGTGTGTGTGCGCAGATACAGCAATTTGCAGCTTTGGCATAGTGGCGCGCAAAACAGAGCAGTGCTGTAACGTGTTATCCAGATTTGCGCAGATTAGAGGTAAGGAGAAAATATTATGATATTTTTTATTTATTCAATCAGTATGAACGTATGTTATTCAGAGAGAGTTTTTGTGATCAATTTTGCAAAACCAGTTACTCAAGGTTTCATGTCAAAGTTCATTATTCAAGCAGTTTATACTGTCCAAAATTTTTGCAGTCAAATTGTAACTTTTACAGCATGAATTACTTCCCTTTTCATTACCATACGAGACAGTGTTGCTTCGCTTCCATATTATGGTAGTTCAATTATTATTAGAGTTCAGTGCCTACAATCACAAAATTAGTACTGAGATATGTTTCGCTGTAACTCTGCCGTCTCGGAATTCGCGAGCTGTACGACACAACGTTCTACTCAATACAGCACCGAACAGGAACTAACAGGCATACTATAAATGAAACTTTCGGCTGTTACACGTTAGACACGGGTGTGTGCAAAGATGCCAACCGCATTTCGCTCCAAAACGCCATTGGCGCGAAATGTCGAACGTTCCGGAATTTGTTGAACATGTGTGTGTACGAGATTAATCGTCTGAATTATTTTCTGAATTGGATCGATTGGAGAGGGCGTTATAGCTCCCAGCGAGCGAGACTGCGTAATTGAATTCCCCAGCTCCGCGCCGTAGGCACGTCATAGGCGGTTATTGCGTGCCGCCTCAGGAGTGGAATGGCGAGAGAACTTCATCGGCCGGCAGTGGCGTGCCACGTCTCTTCAAGAGGAGACTCTAATGCTGCGGTTAATCGAAGTGGCCCAGTGACGTAACGGGCAGCTGGACTCCGCCAATGCTAACAACTTGATAGGAAGTAGACGGTGCCTGTGAGTTAATAAGAATAGAGGTCATTCTTGGCTTCAGGGATAAAATAACAGAGACCCCCTCTCCCAACTCGGGTGACACAATTACTGAAAGGTTCAAAGAAAACTTGAGTCTAAATTCAAACACGTATCCGACTCGTACAGTTACAGTTTGTGTCGCCAACTTGCTCTCGATATGGTGGCGAAAGTACAATTTAAGGATACCACACCGTAGTTCAGGTCGGAAAACATCGATTTTCGGTTTTCATCATATTTCGATAGATTAAGGTTATATTTAACTACTCTGAAAAGCATGGGGGAAGAAAGGGAAGCAGTGGTTGGGAAGGGAGCGAGACAGGGTTGTAGCCTATCCCCGATGTTGTTCAATCTGTATATTGAGCAAGCAGTAAAGGAAACAAAAGATAAGTTCGGAGTAGGTATTAAAATCCATGCAGAAGAAATAAAAACTTTGAGGTTCGCCGATGACATTGTAATTGTGTCACAGACAGCAAAGGACTTGGGAGAGCAGTTGAACGAAATGGACAGTGTCTTGAGGGTAGAAGATGAACATCAACAAAAGCAAAACGAGGATTATGGAATGTAGTTGAATTAAGTCGGGTGATGCTGAGGGAATTAGATTAGGAAATGAGACACTTAAAGTAGTAAAGGAGTTTTGCTATTTGGGGAGCAAAATAACTGATGATGGTCGAAGTAGACAGGATATAAAATGTATACTGGCAATGGCAAGGAAAGCGTTTCTGAAGAAGAGAAATTTGTTAACATCGAGTATAGATTTATGTATCAGGAAGTCGTATCTGAAAGTATTTGTATGGAGTGTAGCCATGTATGGAAGTGAAACATGGAACATTGGTTGGACAAGAAGAGAACAGAAGCTTTCGAAATGTGGTGCTACTGAAGAATGAGGAAGTATTGAATAGAATTGGGGAGAAGAGCTTGTGGCACAACTTGACTAGAAGAAGGTATTGGTTGGTAGGACGTGTTCTGAGGCATCGAGGTATCACAAATTTAGCATTGGAGGGCAGCATGGAGGGTAAAAATCGTAGAGGGAGACCAAGAGATGAATACACTACGCAGATTCAGAAGGATGTGGGTTGCAGTAGGTACTGTGAGATGAAGAAGCTTGCACAAGATAGGGTAGCCTGGAGAGCTGCATCAAACCAGTCTCAGAACTGAAGACATGATGTTCTGCCACATCTGATATGTTGTATTGTTTGAGGCGCGTATATCTCTCTTGTTCAGTTAACCTCGTGCCTATTGGACGCCCAGTCTCACCTATACAGGGTGGTCCATTGATCGTGACCGGGCCAAATATCTCACGAAAAAAACTACAAAGAACGAAACTTTTCTAGCTTGAAGGGGGAAACCAGATGGCGCTATGGCTGGCCCGCTAGATGGCGCTGCCATAGCTCAAACGGATAACAACTGCGTTTTCTTAAATAGGAACCCCCATTACTTATTCGTGTAGTACGTAAAGAAATATGAATGTTTTAGTTGGATCACTTTTTTCGCTTTGTGATAGATGGCGCTGTAATAGTCACACACGTATAAGTACGTGGTATCACGTAACATTCCGTCAGTGCGGACGTTATTTGCTTCGTGGACCGTTTACCAATTACGGAAAAGGTCGATATCGTGTTGATGTACGGCTATTGTGACCAAAATGCCCAACGGGCGTGTGCTATGTATGCTGCTCGGTATCCTGGACGACATCGTCAAAGTGTCTTGAACGATCGCCGGATAGTTACGTTATTTAAGGAAACAGGAAATGTTCAGCGACATGTGAAACGTCAACTACGACCTGCTATGATGACACCCAATAGATGTTTTAGCTCCTATCGCGGCTAATCCGCACATCAGTAGCAGACAAACTGCGCGAGAATCGGGAAATTTCAAAAACGTCGGTGTTGAGAATGCTACATCAGCATCGATTGCACCCGTACCGTATTTCTATACACCAGGAATTGCATGGCGACGACTTTGAACGTCGTGTACAGTTCTGCCACTGGGCATAAGAGAAATGACGGGACGGTGACATATTTTTTGCACGCGTTCTATTTAGCGACGAAGCGTCTTTCACCAACAGCGGTAACGTAAACCGGCAAACTATTGGGTAAGTGGAACATCACCGACCTTGGCGGGTTAATGTATGGTGCGGCATTATGGGAGGAAGGATAATTGGCCCGCATTTTATCGATGGCAGTCTACATGTTGCAATGTATGCTGATTTCGTACGTAATGTTCTACCAATGTTGCTACAAGATGTTTCACAGCATGATAGAATGGCGATGTACTTCCAACATGGTGGATGTACGGCACATAGCTCGCGTGCGGTTGAAGCGGTATTGAATAGCATATTTCATGACAAGTGGATTGGCCGTCGAAGCACCATACCGTGGCCCGCACGTTCACCGGATCTGACGTCCCCGGATTTCTTTCTGTGGGGAAAGTTGAAGGATATTTGCTATCGTGATCCACCGACAACGCCTGACAACATGCGTCAGCGCATTGTCAATGCATGTGCGAACATTACAGAAGGCGAACTACTCGCTGTTGAGAGGAATGTCGTTACACGTATTGACAAATGCGTTGAGCTTGACGGACATCATTTTGAGCATTTATTGCATGAATGCAGTATTTACAGGTAGTCATGCTGTAACAGCATGCGTTCTGGGAAATGATAAGTTCATAAAGATACATGTATCACATAGGAACAACCGAAATAAAATGTTCAAACTTACCTACGTTCTGCATTTTAATTAAAAAAAAAAAAAAAACAGACCTGTTACCAACTGTTCGTCTAAAATTGTGAGCCATATGTTTGTGACTGTTACAGCAGCATCTATCACAAAGCGAAAAAAGTGGTTCAATTGAAACATTCATACTTCTTTACGTAGTACACGAATGTTTAATATAAAATGGGGGTTCCGATTTAAAAAAACGCCGTTATTAACCGTTTGACCCATGGCAGCGCCATCTAGCGGGCCAACCATAGCGCCATCTGGTTTCCCCCTTCAAGCTAGACGAGTTTCGTTCTTTGTAGTTTTTTCGTTTCACGCTTATTTCGTCAGATATTTGGCCCAGTCACGATCAATGCACCACCCTGTAAAAGGATTCCATTATTTACGCACGGAGATACGGAACACTTAAAAGAGGACTCTAAAAAACTCTTTCGAAAATGATTTCCAGGCGGTGTTGAGGAGAAAATACGAGGGTCGGTCAAAAAGTAATGCCTCCCATTTTTTTTCTACTTAAAAAAATTAAGTTAAGTGATAAATTTGAATTTGGCGCCATTCCTCAAACCTTCTTCTGCAATCCACTGCAGTAGTAACTTTCTGTGTCAACAGGTGGCAGCACAGCAGAAGTTTGTAAGATGGCCGACATCGATGTTCGTTTGAGACAGCGTTGTGTGATTGAATTCTTGAATGCAGAAGGTGAAACGCGCATACGCATTCATGAAAGACTGAAGAAGGTGTATGGTGTTGTGACAGTGGATGTCAGCACTGTTAGACGATGGGTTCGTCGTTGTAAGGAAGCTGAAGGGCAAACACCGTTGACTGACGAAAAGCGGAGCGGCAGGCCGGTGAGTGCAGTGACTCCACACAACATTCAGCAAGTTGATGACATCATTCGTGGTGACTGTCGGGTGACTGCAGATGAAGTGTGTCGCATTATTTCTCTTAGTATAGGCAGTGTGATCACGATTATTAAACAATTGGGGTACTCAAAAGTTTGTGCACGGTGGGTTCCAAGAATGTTAACCGATCAGAATAAAGAGGCAAGGAAAACAATAGCCTCCTAACACTTGCAGCGCTTCCGTTTGGAGGGAGATGAGTTTCTGAAAGAAATTGTGACTGGTGACGAAACATGGGTGCATTTTTTTGAACCCGAATCAAAGAGGCAGTCAATGGAGTGGCGTCACACAAGCTCGCCGAGGAAGAAAAAATTCAAAACTGTGCGATCGGCAGGGAAAGTTATGGCAACAGTTTTCTGGGATACAGAGGGTGTGATTCTGGTTGATTTTTTGGAGCAGGGATGCACAATAAATTCTGTTCAATACGTCACAACCCTCAAAAAACTTAAAGCACGTCTTCAGCGAGTTCGCCCAACAAAATCAATGGCAGATGTTCTTCTTTTGCATGACAATGCAAGACCACACACCAGTCGTCACACCTCTGACGAGATTGTCAAAATTGGATGGGAAGTTTTGCCTCATCCCCCATACAGCCCTGACCTGGCACCATCAGACTTCCATCTGTTCGGGCCACTAAAAGAAGCTCATCGTGGGATTCATTTTGAAGATGAGGAGGCCGTCAAAACATCCGTGCGTCAATGGCTTAGGAAGCAGAGCTGTGATTTTTACCGTGCTGGGATACATGCCCTTGTTCAAAGATGGACCAAAACTGTAGAGATGGGCGGAGATTACATTGAAAAATGACAAAATGATCCTCAATGTTGTGGTTTTCAACCTATGTAATTGCATTTAAATTTCCTGACAATTAAACGTAGAAAAAAAATTAGGAGGCATTACTTTTTGACTGACCCTCGTATTTGAGTTCACAAGTCGTTGGTAGCTGAGCGGTTAGCATGAGAGTCCGGTAGGTGGATCCACGCTTGTTAGCAGAAATGTTCTTGTATACTTCCACATGTTATTTACAAGTAAAAATATTAACAAATATTAAATGATACCTTGTAACTAAAAGTGCAATAGTTCCTGTTGCTAAGTGCATGAAAATGCCAGTATTAACAGTAGGTTAAAGTTTAGTGTAAATAATGGAAACACGGAATAGAAATTAAGAGTTAAATTTCTGAAACTTCCTGGCAGATTAAAACTGTGTGCCGGACCGAGACTCGAACTCGGGACCTTTGCCTTCCCCGGCAAGTGCTCTACCATCTGAGCTCCCCAAGCACGACTCACGCCCCATCCTCACAGCTTTACTTCTGCCAGTACCTCGTCTCCTACCTTCCAAACTTTACAGAAGCTTTCCTGCGAAACTTGCAGAACTAGCACTGCTGGAAGAAAGGATATTGCGGAGACATGGCTTAGCCACAGCATGGGGGATGTTTCCAGAATGAGATTTTCACTCTGCAACCGAGTGTGCGTTTATTTACATTTCTGTTAGCTGGCGTTGGTAGGTGGATACTGCTTCAGAAAGTTATCTAAATCTTCGCGTAGTATTTATTTGAAGCTGAACATACTGTTATCAAAAGTATCCGGACACACCCAAAAACATACGTTTTTCATATTAGGTGCATTTTGCTGCCAGATACTCCATATCAGCGACCTCAGTAGTCATTAAACACCGTGAGAGAGCAGAATGGGGCGCTCCGCGGAACTCACGGATTTCGAACGTGGTCAGGTGATTGGGTGTCACTTGTGTCATATGTCTGTACGCGAGATTTCCATGCTCCCAAACATCCCTAGCTGCACTGTAATGGCCTGACAATGAAGTGGAAACGTGAAGGGACACGTACAGCGCAAAAGCGTACAGGCCGACCTCGTCTGTTGACTGACAGAGAACGCCCACAGTTGAAGAGGGTCGTAATGTGTAATGGGCAGACATCTATCCAGCCTATCACACAGGAATTCCATGCTACATCAGCATTCACTGCAAGTACTGTGAATTAGGCGGGAGGTGAGAAAATTTGGATTTTACGGTCGAGCGGCTGTTCATGAGCCACACACCACGCTGGTAAATGCCAAACGACGCCTCGCTTGGTGTAAGGAGTGTAAACATTGGACGACTGAACAGTAGAAAAACGTTGTGTGGAGTGACGAATCGCGATACACAATGTGGCGATCCGATGGCAGGGTGTAGGTTTGGCGCATGCCCTGTGAACGTCATCTGTCCGCATCTCGTGGTGGTGCGGTAGCGTTCTCGCTTCCCGCGACCGGGTTCCCGGGTTCGATTCCCGGCGGGGTCAGGGATTTTCTGTGCCTCGTGATGACTGGGTGTTGTGTGATGTCCTTAGGTTAGTTAGGTTTAAGGAGTTCTAAGTTCTAGGGGACTGATGACCATAGCTGTTAAGTCCCTTAGTGCTCAGAGCCATTTGAACGTCATCTGCCAGCGTGTGTAGTGCCAACAGTAAAATTCGGAGGCGCTGGTGTTACGGTGTGGTCGTGTATTTCATGGAGGGGGCTTGCAGCCCTTGTTGTTTTGCGTGGCACCATCACAGCACAGACCTACATTGATGTTTAAAGCACCTTCCCACTGTTGAAGAGCAACTTTGGGATGGCGATTGCATCTTTCAACACGATCGAGCACTTGTTCATAACGCACGGCCTGTGGCGGAGTGGTTACACGGCAAAAACATCCCTGTAATGGACTGGCCTGCACAGAGTCCTGACCTGAATCCTATGGAACACCTTTGGGATGTTTTGGAACGCCGACTTGGTTCCAGGCCTCACCGACCGACGTCGATACCACACCCCAGTGCAGCACTCCGTTAAGAATGGGCTGCCATTTTTCAAGAAATGTTTCAGCACCTGATTGAGCTTATGCCTGCGAGAGTGGAAGCTGACATCGAGGTTAAGGGTGGGCCAACACCATACTGCATTCCAGCATTACAGGTTGCGGCCGCCACGAACTTGTAAGTCATTTTCAGCCAGGTGTCCGGATACTTTTGATCACATAGTGTAAGTACACTACAGGCCATTAAAATTGCTACACCAAGAAGAAATGCAGATAATAAACGAGTATTTATTGAACAAATATGTTACACTAGAACTGACATGTGATTACGTTTTCACGCAATTTCGGTGCATAGATACTGAGAAATCAGTACCCAGAAAAACCACCTTTGGCCCTAATAACGGCTTTGATACGCCTGGGCATTGAGTCAAACAGAGGTTGGATGGCCTGTACAGGTACAGCTGCCCGTGCAGCTTCAGCACGATACCACAGTTCATCAAGAGTAGTGACTGGGGTATAGTGACGAGCCAGTTGCTCGGCCACCATTGTCCAGACGTTTTCAGTTGATGAGATCTGGAGAATGTGATGGCCAGGGCAGCAGTCGAACATTTTCTGAATCCAGAAAGGCCCATACAGGACCTGCAACGTGCGGTCGTGTACAGCCAAGCGGATAATATTTACTGTATACAGAAAATAGAAGCGATTGAATTAAGGGTAGAGCCACAGATCGTAACACATCTGAAATGTAACGTTCGCTGATCAAAGTGCCGTCAATGCGAACTAGAGGTGACCGACACGTGTAACCGATGGCACCCCATACCATCACGCCGGGTATGGTGATGACGAATACACGCTTCCAATGTTAGTTCACCGCGATGGCGCCAAAGACGGATGTGACCGTCACGATGCTGTAAAGAGATCCTGGATTCATCCAAAAAATGACGTTTTGCCATTCGTTCACCAATGTTCGTCGTCGAGTACACCATCGCAGGCGCTCCTGTCTGTGATGCAGCGTCGCAGCCACGGTCTCCGAGCTGATAGACCGTGCTGCTGCAAACGTCGTCGAACTGTTCGTGCAGATGGTTGTTGTCTTGCAAACGTCCCCATCTGTTGACTCAGGGATCGAGACGTGGCTGCACGATCCGTTACAGCGATGCAGATAAGATGGCTGTCATCTCGACTGCTAGTGATACGAGGACCGTTGGGATCCAGCACGACGTTCCGTGTTACCCTCCTGAACCCACCGATTCCATATTCTGCCAACAGTCACTGGATCTCGACGAACGCGAGCAGCAATGTCGCGATACGATAAACCGCAATAGCGATAGGCTACAATCCGACCTTTATCAGAGTCGGAAACGTGACGGTACGCATTTCTCCTCCTTATACGAGGCATCACAACACAGTTTCACCAGGCAACGCCGGTCAACTGCCGTTTGTGTGTGAGAAATCGGTTGGAAACTTCGCTCGTGTCAGCACGTTGTAGGTGTGGCCACCGGCGACAACCTTGTGTGAATGCTCTGAATAGCTAGTCATTTGCATATCACAGCGTCTTCTTGATGTCGGTTAAATTTCGCGTATGTAGCACGCCATTTTTGTGGTGTAGCAATTTTAATGGCCAGTAGTGTACTAGTGCGGTATTCACCTAGTGGGACGTGTAAAACCGCCTAAAAGCCACATCCAGTCCAGGGTGGCCGGCCGCTGCAATCGCCCCCCCCCCCTCTTCCCCCCTAGTCGGTAATCCATCGGGCGGATTAGATTCGGAGTCTGTGATACTCCCAGTAACCCTGACGTGGGTGCTCTAGCGCACGCGGATTTCTGGGTGGGTAAAATCCGGATTTTCTATCATCTCGGTTCGTTAGTTAACAGCAGATATTCCCGTGTCTCACAGCGAGGGAGACGACCGTCTGACATAGTTCACGTCATCCTATAGCATACGACAAGCAAGTCTGAAACTTTTCTCTTTGCCACGGCAGACATGGAGCCGTTACATTTCTGAACTGAAACAGTCGTAGAAAGGAAACGGTAGGTTTCTGGACTTACTCAATCTCCTTTACAAGTCCTACAAGTTTATAATGGAAATTTCCAAGCATCCTGTATGTACAGGTACCGCTCGGGAATCTTCCAATCTTCAAAGCCAACTTTATCGAGTTATTATTATTATTATTATTATTATTATTATTATTATTGAGTGTAAGTGCTTTTGGAAATTGTGCTGGCACTGGACTTGTAAACAGCGACTGTAGAATTTTTCACGAGTTTCGCGGGGATCTGCCGACGTGCGTCGTCGTCATTCTGGAAATAGCGGCAAATAAGTCGCAGCGGCGGAACGTTGTGTTGGCCAACTGCGAACCGCAAATCCCAAAACCACGAGGTCGCCGCGTCGCCCGGCTGTAAATATCTGCTGCTGGGCCTGACTCACCAGCCGCTTACGAGAATCTGCCCGACGGAACTTGCCCACCAAAACGGACTGAATTACCACGATATCGTTGAACCATCACGACCACGATCATCACTACATAACCACCACCGCCTTCAGTTTTTTTTTTTTTTTTTTTAGTGATCAGTTTTCTGACTCGTTTCTTGCGGCCCGTCACGAATTCCCCGCCTGTGGCAACCTCTTCATCTCAGAGCAGCACTTCTACATCTGCATCTTCATATATACCCCGCTAGCCACCAAGCGGTGTGTGGCGGATATCTCCCCCCCCCCCCCCCCCCGGCTGTTCCACTCGCGGATCGCATCGCGCGAGGGAAAAACGACTGTCTGAACGCCTCTTCTACATCTACGTCATTACTCTGCAATTCACATTTTAAGTGCTTGGCACAGGGTTCATCGAACCACGATCATACTATCTCTCTACCATCTACCATTCCACTCCCGAACAGCGTGCGGTAAAAACGAACACCTAAACCTTTCTGCTAGAGCTCTGATTTCTCTTATTTTATTTTGATGAACATTCCTACCTATGTAGGCTCAACAAAATATTTTCGCATTCAGAAGAGAAAGTTATGGCTGAAAATTCGTAAATAGATCTCGCCGCGACGAAAAACGTCTTTGCTTTAATGACTTCCATCCCAACTCGCGTATCATATCTGCTACACTCTCTCCCCTATTACGTGATAATACAAAACGAGCTGCCCTTTTTTGCAACCTTACGATGTCCTCCGTCAATCCCACCTGGTATGGATCCCACACCGCGCAGCAATATTCTAACAGAGGACGATCAAGTGTAGTGTAAGCTGTCTCTTTAGTGGACTTGTTGCATCTTCTAAGTGTCCTGCCAATGAAACGCAACCTTTGGCTCGCCTTCCCCACAATGTTATCTATGTGGTCTTTCCAACTGAAGTTGTTCGTAATTTTTACACCCAGGTACTTAGTTGAATTGACAGCTTTGAGAATTGCACTATTTATCGAGTAATCGAATTCCAACACATTTCTTTTGGAACTCGTGTGGATCACCTCATACTTTTCGTTATTTAGCGTCAACTGCCATCTGCCACACCATACAGTAGTCTTTTCTAAATCGCTTTGCAACTGATACTGGTCTTCGGATGACCTCACTAGACGGTAAATTACAGCATCATCTGCGAACAACCTAAGAGAACTGCTCAGATTGTCACCCAAGTCATTTATATAGATCAGGAACAGCAGAGGTCCCAGGACGCTTCCCTGGGGAACACCTGATATCACTTCAGTTTTACTCGATGGTTTGCCGTCTATTACTACGAACTGCGACCTTCCTGACAGGAAATCGCGAATCCAGTCGCACAACTGAGACGATACCCCATAGGCCCGCAGCTTCATTAGAAGTCGCTTGTGAGGAACGGTGTCGAAGGCCTTCCGGAAATCTAGAAATACGGAATCAACTTGAGATCCCCTGTCGAGAGCGGCCATTACTTCGTGCGAATAAAGAGCTGCGTTGCACAAGAACGATGTTTTCTGAAACCATGCTGATTACGTATGAATAGGTCGATTCCTTTGAGGAACGTAGCATCGACAGGTTAGTGTTCATCACGAACGTGGTTTTGCAGTCAGTGCAATGGTTACAAATGCGGAGTTGGCAGATGCCCATTTGATGTACGGATTAGCACGGGGCAATAGCCGTGGCGCGGTACGTTTGTATCGAGACAGATTTCCAGAAGGAAGGTGTCCCGACAGGAAGACGTTCGAAACAATCGATCTGCGTCTTAGGGAGCACGGAACATTCCAGCCTATGACTCGCGCCTGGGGAAGAGCTAGAACGACGAGGACACCTGCAATGGACGAGGCAATTCTTCGTGCAGTTGACGATAACCCTAATGTCAGCGTCAGAGAAGTTGCTGCTGTACAAGGTAACGTTGACCACGTCACTGTATGGAGAGTGCTACGGGAGAACCAGTTGTTTCTGTACCGTGTACAGCGTGTGCAGGCACTATCAGCAGCTGATTGGCCTCCACGGGTACACTTCTGCGAATGGTTTACCCGACAATGTGTCAATCTTCATTTCAGTGCGAATGTTCTCTTTACGGATGAGGCTTCATTCCAACGTGATCAAATTGTAAATTTTCCCAATCGACATGTGTGGGTTGACGAGAATCCGCACGCAATTGTGCAATCACGTCATCAACACAGATTTTCTGTGAACGTTTGGGCAGGCATTGTTGGTGATGTCTCGATTGGGCCCCACGTTCTTCCACCTACGCTCAATGGAGCACGTTATCATGATTTCATACGGGATACTCTACCTGTGCTGCTAGAACGTGTGCCTTTACAAGTACGACTCAACATGTGGTTCATGCACGATTGAGCTCCTGCACATTAACAGTCGAAGTGTTCGTACGCTTCTCAACAACAGATTCGGTGACCGATGGATTGGTAGAGGCGGACCAATTCCGTGGCCTCCAAGCTCTCCTAACCTCAACCCTCTTGACTTTCATTTGAAAGCTCTTGTGTACGCAATCCCGGTACCAAATGTAGAGACTCTTCGTGCTCGTATTGTGGACGGCTGTGATACAATACGCCATTCTCTAGGGCTGCACCAGCGCATCAGGGATTCCGTGCGACGGCGGGTGGATACACGTATCCTCGCTAACGGAGGACATTTTGAACATTTCCTGTAACAAAGTGTTTGAAGTCACGCTGGTACGTTCTGTTGCTGTGTGTTTCCATTCCATGATTAATGTGATTTGAAGAGAAGTAATAAAATGAGCTCTAACATGAAAAGTAGGCGTTTCCAGAAACATGTGCACATAACATATTTTCTTTCATTGTGTGTGAGGAATGTTTGCTGAAAGTTTGGCCGTACCTTTTTGTAACACCCTGCATAAGACAAGTGTCTGGCACAGTTGTTAGATAGGTTACTGCTGCTACAATGGCAGGTTATCAGCACGTAAGTCAGTTAGGACGTGGTGTTACAGTCTGCTCACGAGCGACTGTACACAGCACCTCCGCGGTAGCGGTGAAGTGCGGCTATTCCCGTACGACCATGTCATGAGTGTACCGTGAATATCAGCAATAAGATAAAACATCTGATCTCCGACATAGTTGCGCCCGGAAAAAGATCCTGCAAGAGTGGGACCGACGGCGACTCGAGAGAATCGTTCAACGTGACACAAGTGTAACGCTTCCGCAAGTTGCCGCAGACAACAAGTGTCAGGGTGCGAACCGTTCAACGAAACATCATCGATATGGGCTTCCGTGTTTTGACATCGCTGTGAACGCACATTGGAAGCGTGTATTCGTCATCGCCATACTGGCGTATGACCCGGCGAGATGGTATGGGGTGCCATTGGTTACACGTCTCGGTCACCTCTTGTTCGCATAGACGGCACTTTGAACAGTGGACATTTCAGATGTGTTACGACCCGTGGTTCTACCCTCCATTCGATCCCAGCAAAACCTTACATTTCAGCAGGATAATGCACGACCGCAAGTTGCAGGTCCTGTACGGGCCTTCCTGGATACAGGAAATGTTCGACTGCTGCCCTGGCCAGCACATTCTCCAGACCCCTCGCCAACTGAAAACGTCTGGTCAATGGTGGCCAGTCACTACTCTTGATGAACTGTGGTATCGTGTTGAAGCTGCATGGGCAGCTGTACCTGTACACGCCATCCAAGGTTTGTGTGACTCAATGCCCAGGCGTATCAGGGCCGTTATTACTGCCAGAGGTGGTTGTTCTGGGTACTGATTTCTCAGGATCTAAGGACCCAAATTGCGTGAAAATGTAATCCCATGTTATTTCTAGCAACATATATGCGACCAACGAATACCCGTTTATCATCTGCATTTCTTCTTGGGGTAGCAATTTTAATGGCCAGTAGTGTAAAACTTTCCGCGAAATGAGAGACACCTAACACAGTGATACTCGAGCAGATGCTAAACTAGCAAGGTGGTTCGCGTACGGTGTGCAGAATCGTGTTAAGTACTGCATCCCGACCTAGAGACGGTGACTCACGGAGAAAACAGCTCGCACTGCTGTGTTAAGCGTAATCCCGTAGCGCAGCTGGGCTTACATAGTGAGCGGCGCTGGAACAACAGCTCTAGCCAGTGAGATCCGTCTGCAAGCGGGGCGCGGGCCAAGTCCCCCGCAAACATTCGTCCCTGCGGGCTGCAGATTACGATAGCTCAGCGCAGCCCGGTGCGCGGTTTGCCGTGGGATGAAGGCGCCCACGGCGGGCAAGGTCGAGACAGGCGAGTCTGGCCGGCGCCGGTGGCGTATAAAAGCAGCGGCGACCCGCCGCGGGAGCGGAAGTCGCCGCGTGGCAACGGCCGTGGCGGTCATGGACGTCGTAGAGGTAGTCGAGGGCGACTTCGGCCCCATAGAGCACGCGACAGGTAGGGCCTGCAGTCCGCTCAATACCACACTACTGGCCACGCCAGGAACAAATGCACATGATTAACGGCTATTCATTGGACAAATGTACAGCGTGTTACAAAAAGGTACGGCCAAACTTTCAGGAAACATTCCTCACACACAGAGAAAGAACACATGTCATGTGCACATGTGTCTGGAAACGCCTACTTTCCATGTTAGGTCTCATTTTATTTCTCTTCAAATCACATTAATCATGGAATGGAAACACACACCAACAGAACGTACCGGCGTGACTTCAAACACTTTGTTACAGGAAATGTTCAAAATGTCCTCCGTTAGCGAGGATACGTCCATCCACTCTCCGTCCCACGGAATCCCTAATGCGCTGATGCAGCCCTGGAGAATGGCGTATTGTATCACAGCCGTCCACAATACGAGCACGAAGAGTCTCTACATTTGGTACCGGGGTTGCGCAGACGAGAGCTTTCAAATGCCCCCACAAATGAAAGTCGAGAGGGTTGAGGTCAGGAGAGCGTGGAGGCCACGGATTTGGTCCACCTCTACCGATCCGTCGGTCGCCGAATCTGTTGTTGGGAAGCGTACGAACACTTGGACTGAAATGTGCAGGAGCTCCATCGTGCATGAACCACATGTTGTGTCGTACTTGTAAAGGCACATGTTCTAGCAGCACAGGTAGAGTATCCCGTATGAAATCATGACAGCGTGCTCCATTGAGCGTAGGTGGAAGAACGTGGGGCCCAATCGAGACATCACCGACAATGCCTGCCCAAACGTTCACAGAAAACTGTGTTGATGACGTGATTGCACAATTCTCGTCAGCGCACACATGTTGATCGTGAAAATTTACAATTTAATCACGTTGGAATGGAGCCTCATCCGTAAAGAGAACATTTGCACTGAAATGAGGATTGACACATTGTCGGATAAACCATTCGCAGAAGTGTACCCGTGGAGGCCAATCAGCTGCTGATAGTGCCTGCACACGCTGTACACGGTACGGAAACAACTGGTTCTCCCGTAGCACTCTCCATACAGTGACGTGGTCAACGTTACCTTGTACAGCAGCAACTTCTCTAACGCTGACATTAGCGTTATCGTCAACTGCACGAAGAACTGCCTCGTCAATTGTAGGTGTCCTCGTCATTCTAGGTCTTCCCCAGTGCTTGATGCTAGTACTGTAGAGCAATGAGTTGCATGTCAACACAAGCACCGAAGTCAACATTACCTTCCTTCAATTGGGCCAACTGCCGGCGAATCGAGGAAGTACAGTACATACTGACGAAACTAAACTGTGCTCTAACATGGAAATTAAGCGTTTCCGGTCACATGTCCACATAACATCTTTTCTTCATTTGTGTGTGAGGAATGTTTCCTGAAAGTTTTGCCGTACCTTTTTGTGACACCCTGTATATTTCTCGAAAGAAAAATCACGCAATATCTGTAAAATAATATAGCACAGTGAGTAATAACCGACAATAATGTACATAGTAGAACCAACATTTTGTCGGTGGTCACCTACAATCTTCGTTTACAAAATTCTTCCCTGCCTTATGCACTTCTTTCGTGTGGCCTAGTTTTTTCTGTTTTTATTTCCGAAATTGGTGAAGGTAATTTAAATCAACAAAAGCAAAAGCAAAACGGGGATAATGGAATGTAGTCGAATAAAGAGGGGTGATGCTCTAGGGAATTAGATTAGGAAATGAAACACTTGAAGTAGTAAAGGAGTTTTGCTATTTCGGGAGCAAAATAACGGATGATGGTCGAAGTAGGGAGGATATAAAATGTAGACTGGCAATGGCAAGGAAAGCGTTTCTGAAGAAGAGAAATTTGTTAACATCGAGTATAGATTTAAGTGTCAGGAAGTCGTTTCTGAAAGTATTTGTTTGGAGCGTATCCATGTATGGAAGTGAAACACGGAAGATAAGTAGTTTAGACAAGAAGAGAATAGAAGCTTTCGAAATGTGGTGCTACAGAAGAATGCTGAAGATTAGATGGGTAGATCACATAACTAATGAGGAGGTATTGAATAGAATTGAGGGGAAGAGGAGTTTGTGGCACAACTTGACTAGAAGGGATCGGTTGGTAGGACATGTTCTGAGGCATCAGGGATCACCAATTTAGTACTGGAGGGCAGCGTGGAGGGTAAAAATCGTAGAGGGAGACCAAGAGATGAATACACTAAACAGATTCAGAAGGATGTAGGCTGCAGTAGGTACTGGGAGGTGAAGAAGTTTGCACAGGATAGAGTAGCATGGAGAGCTGCATCAAACCAGTCTCAGGACTGAAGACCACAACAACAACAACATTTTGAATTTGTCTTGTGACTCCAACAAAATGCATATTTTTCTTACCAAATGCGTTTTGTTTTATTGAAATAAAATAAAATCAGTGGTCTTAATTAAACATACGAGGTGCGACAATAAAGTAATGAGACTGATGTGAAAAAAATGTTGCTGTCTCCTTCAAAGTAGTTTCATTCTGATTGCACAAACTTTTTCCAGCGCTTCTGCCGTTGATGGTAACATTTCTGGAACTCATCTTTTGTAATATCCCCCAACACCCTCGTCACAGCTTTTTTGGACATCTTGTGTTGTTTGAAAATTGTGTCCCTTGACCGTCGTTTTGACTCTCGGAAATAGAAAAAAGTCGCACAGAGCGATATCTGGTGAGTAAGGTGACTGTGGTAGTACTGAAATTTGTTTTGAGTTTAAAAATTGCCGTACTGACAGATTTTTGGGGACCATTTTCGTACAAATCTTTCTCATATAAATATCTTCAGTTATTATTAGACAAACCATTTCTCGATTGATGTTCAGTTCTTCTGCAATCATTTTCACGGATAATCTTCTGTCAGATCGTACGAGTTCACACACCCTGGCCAACTTGACATGCGTCCTAGAGGTTGATGGTCGTCCACAGCGGTTTTCACCTTCAACATTCGTTCCGCCTTCACTACACATTTTATGCCAACGAAAAACGTGAGCTCTTGACATACCCTCCTCTCCAAAAGCATTCTGAGGCTTACCGTAAGTTATGGTCGCGTTTTCACCCAATTTAATGCAAAAAGAAATAGCATACTTTTGTGCAATATTATGCGGTTCCATTTCCGTGACGAGAGTCATAAACACATGTTAACTTATTACAGCACAACTCAGGACTGAGCAGTTGCATCGATGTGCCGCTTGGACTAGAAACAGCTTATAGACCGAGGTCAAAGACATTGTGCCTACGCAAGTCTGTAGTGTTGCCACTTCTCGAAAAGAAAATCTGTCTCGTTATTTTATTGTCACACCTCGTATACCATTTAGCTTGATTTCTCCGTCTAATAAGAGTTCAATACAAAAGATGTTGATGTTAATACTTAAGATTTTTTCTCACATCAGGAAACGCCATCTGCTTACAAATTCTTTTAGATATTTCCTTGTTTGTACTATGGTTTCTTGTACCATAACTGCAAAGACAGATTGTCAACTTAAGTCTTAACTTATCCTTGATCTCAAAATTTGGCAGTGAAAAACCCTAAAACCTGTCTGGAAGTCAGAGAAATATCAGAGAATTTCTCCTTCGTAAACTTGTGGTAATCGTGATGAATAGTGAGAGCAGGCAGGATGTTGCATAGTGGTCTCACAGAAATGAAAACAAAAAATAAACGTATATGAAGACAGTAGCTGTTCTCGAAAGAACAGACACCATTCATGAGCGTGCAGCTCCTCTATATAGGTGATAATTGAAGCCCGCAGCTGCCGACAAGTGTTGTTGATATACCTCGATAGGGACAGCAGAAAATGTGTGCCCCGAGCGGGATTCGAACCCGGGATCTGCTGCTTACATGGCACACGCTGTATCTGAGCCACTGAGGACACAGATGAATCGCGCGACTGCAGGGACTTATCCCTTGCACGCTTCCCGTGGGATCCACATTCCCAACTGTCCAAAATCTACATACGTAATGTTCCTAATAGATATTTGCCCATCCACTCATTACTGGCGCACACTAAGGTGACGATTCCCGTAAGAGTTCGGGCAACCTGTGCGCATTCGCACAGGCCAAGGTCATTGGCTGGGTAGCGTTTAAATATATATATATATATGAAGATAGTAGCTGTTCTCGAAAGAACAGACACCATTGATGCGCTTCTCTAGAATAAATCATAATTAATTGAAACCCTCAGCTGCCGACTTATCACCAATACCGTGGACTTACAGATGTGTGTCGTGTGTGTTCCCTATGTGCCTATGCTATTAGCGCCAGTTTTGTGTAGTGCCACATTAAGTGGCACCACGTTCTGCGGTTATCCGTAATTTATTCGCACGACTGTAGTTTGCGTTTTACTTAAGCTCGAGTTCCGATGAAGTGACTCCAGAAAGTTCTTCCAGACTATGAAAGGCATGTGGTTTATTAATGCTTTATTGTTATTATAGGCCTAAGGCACACTTCAGCTGTATACAGGGTGAAAAGTATTTAAACCGACAAACTCTGGGAGGTTGTAGGGGACATCAAAACAAATGTCATTTCTTCCTATCAGGAGTATTTAAACTGGTAGAGGAAGGTTTCTCTGGCGGCAAATTAATTAAACCAACAAACAATTTTCCATTTTTTATGACCAAGAGACAACAACACAACCCAATATTTCAATTACAGTAGAGTTTCAAAAATGCCTCCAATGACACGTAAACAGAGGTTACACAGTCGGATCATGTTCTCTCTGACACGGGCAAAAACCCCAGGAGTATCCTGAACTATTACTGCTGCTGCTACTGTCCGGGCAACCAGATTGCGCATCTCTCCTCACACAAAAAAGTCCAGAGGGGACATATCTGGGGATCGAGCAGGCCACGGTACAGGACCACCTCTGCCAATCCAAGTTTCTGGGAAACGCCGGTCCAGGAATCGACGCACACGACGACTGAAATGTGCCGGCGCCCCGTCATGTTGGAACCACATGCGTTGTCTTGATGAGCGCTAGTAACTGTGGCACGTGGGTTATCCTCACTCCAAACACGCGAACTGTGCATGTTGAAGACTCCATCACGCCCGAACGTTGCTTCATCGGTAAACAACACATAGGCTGGAAATGTAGGATGCATTTCACACTGTTCCAGGCAGCACTGCGAAAACTGTGCTCTGGGTGGATAATCAACTGGTTCCAGGTTGTGGATACGTTGTATGTGAAATGGACGTAACATTCGCTCTCGAAGGACTGTTATTACATTCGTCTGATTCGTCCCCACGTTACGTGCAATTGCACGAGTGCTGACTGAAGGATCTCGCTCCACGTGTTGCAAGACAGCTTCCTCAAATTGCAGTGTTCTTACCGTGCGACGGTGTCCCTGTCCAGGTAATCTGCTAAATGACCCGGTCTCACGCACACGTTGGTACACAGTAGCAAAGGTCGTATGATGCGGGGTACGGCGATTAGGATATTGTTGTTGATAAACCGGCTGTGCAGCTCGTTCGTTGTGGTGCGCTACGTAGTACGCACCAACCGTGGTGGTGGTGGTTAGTGTTTAACATCCCGTCGACAATGAGGTCATTAGAGACGGAGCGAAAGCTTAGGTTAGCGAACGGCTGGGAAGGAAATCGGCCGTGCCGTTTCAAAGGAACCATCCCAGCATTTGCCTGAAACGATTTAGGGAAATCACGGAAAACTTAATCAGGATGGCTGGAGACTGGATTGAATCGTCATCCTCCCGAATACACCAACAGTATCGGTGTACTCACTACAGCTGTATCGCTCCATTAGTAAACAGAGACAATGCACTACTACACTGGTGGACAGCAGTTGCCTACAACTGAAGATCGTGATACGGCCTCTAACGATTGAAGAGATTAATATGGCCTCCACCGCTTTAAATAATCCTCATAGGAAAAAATGACATTAGGGAAAAATATTTGTTTTGATGTTCCCCACAACCTCCCAGAGTTTGCCGGTTCAAATACTTTCCACTCTGTGTAATGAGACGACAGGACTTCGAGGACTTTGTCTATTCATGCATAACAAATGATTACAATCAGCAATTAGTATAAGTAGGCTAACGGACAGATTTGATAGTTTTCGTATTGTTTAGAATATAATTACGTTGAAGTTCCACTACTAAGTGAAACAATAGTAGTCCTTCGTTGGTACAAAAAATTGTGTGTAGAACAATACATAAGTTCTTAATGTAATAGAAACTTTGTGCTCCATTATCTCACACATGACATTTTGGCACCTGGTCTAGTGGTACACAGTACCGTCCACTTCTTACAGACAAATTGCCTCAGGCCAGCAGCCAATCTGTGCCACCCACACGCCGTGCTTGCCCCACTTCGATCGACTACCACCTCTTTGCCACTGACCACTGTACCAGAGAGCCTACAGAGGATCCAAGCCCTAGGATAGGCCATTGCCTCTCGGCCACTGACCACTGTACCAGAGAGCCTCCAGAGGTTCCAAACCCTAGGATAGGCCATTGACCCTCCGCCACTGACCACTGTACCATAGAGCCTCCAGAGGTTCCAAGCCCTAGGATAGGCCATTGCCCCTCGGCCACTGACCACTCTACCAGAGAGCCTCCAGGGGTTCCAAGCCCTAGGATAGGCCATTGCCCCTCGGCCACTGACCACTGTACCATAGAGCCTCCAGAGGTTCCAATCCCTAGGATAGGCCATTGCCCCTTGGCCACTGACCACTGTACCATAGAGCCTCCAGAGCTTCCAAGCCATAGGATAGGACATTGCCCCTCGGCCACTGACCACTATACCAGAGAGCCTCCAGAGGTACCAAGCCCTAGGATAGGCCATTGCCCCTCGGCCACTGACCACTGTACCATAGAGCCTCCAGAGGTTCCAAGCCCTAGGATAGGCCATTGCCCCTCGGCCACTGACCACTGTACCAGAGAGCCTCCAGAGGATCCAAGCCCTAGGATAGGCCATTGACCCTCGGCCACTGACCACTGTACCAGAGAGCCTCCAGAGGTTCCAAGCCCTAGGATAGGCCATTGCCCCTCGGCCACTGACCACTGTACCATAGCCTCCAGAGGTTCCAAGCCCTAGGATAGGCCGTTGCCCCTCGGCCACTGACCACTGTACCATAGAGCCTCCAGAAGTTACAAGCCCTAGGATAGGCCATTGCCCCTCGGCCACTGACCACTGTACCATAGAGGCTCCAGAGGTTCCAAGCCCTAGGATAGGCCATTGCCCCTAGGATAGGCCATTGCCCCTCGGCCACTGACCACTGTACCATAGAGCCTCCAGAGATTCGAAGCCCTAGGGTAGGCCATTGCCCCTCGGCCACTGACCACTGTACCATAGAGCCTCCAGAGGTACCAAGCCCTAGGATAGGCCATTGCCCCTCGGCCACTTACCACTGTACCAGTGAGCGTCCAGAGGTTCCAAGCCCTAGGATAGGCCATTGCCCCTCGGCCACTGACCACTGTACCATAGAGCCTCCAGAGGTTCCAAGCCCTAGGATAGGCCATTGCCCCTCGGCCACTGTACCAGAGAGCCTCCAGAGGTTCAAGCCCTAGGATAGGCAATTGCCCCTCGGCCACTGACCACTGTACCAGAGAGCCTCCACAGGTTCCAAGCCCTAGGATAGGCCATTGCCCCTCGGCCACTGACCACTGTACCATAGAGCCTCCAGAGGTTCCAAGCCCTAGGATAGGCCATTGCCCCTCGACCACTTACCACTGTACCAGAGAGCCTCCAGAGGTTCCAAGCCCTAGGATAGGCCATTGCCCCTTGGCCACTGACCACTGTACCATAGAGCCTCCAGAGGTTCCAAGCCCTAGGATAGGCCATTGCCCCTCGGCCACTGACCACTGTACCAGAGAGCCTCCAGAGGTTCAAGCCCTAGGATAGGCCATTGCCCCTCGGCCACTGACCACTGTACCATAGAGCCTCCAGAGGTTCCAAGCCCTAGGATAGGCCATTGCCCCTCGGCCACTAACCACTGTACCAGAGAGTGTCCAGAGGTTCCAAGCCCTAGGATAGGCCATTGCCCCTCGGCCACTGACCACTGTACCATAGAGCCTCTAGAGGTTCCAAGCCCTAGGATAGGCCATTGCCCCTCGGCAACTGACCACTGCACCAGTGAGCGTCCAGAGGTTCCAAGCCCTAGGATAGGCCATTGCCCCTCGGCCACTGACCACTGTACCATAGAGCCTCCAGAGGTTCCAAGCCCTAGGATAGGCCATTGCCCCTCGGCCACTGACCACTGTACCATAGAGCCTCCAGAGGTTCCAAGCCCTAGGATAGGCCATTGCCCCTCGGCCACTGACCACTGTACCATAGAGCCTCCAGAGGTTCCAAGCCCTAGGATAGGCCATTGCCCCTCGGCCACTGACCACTGTACCAGAGAGTGTCCAGAGGTTCCAAGCCCTAGGATAGGCCATTGCCCCTCGGCCACTGACCACTGTACCATAGAGCCTCTAGAGGTTCCAAGCCCTAGGATAGGCCATTGCCCCTCGGCAACTGACCACTGTACCAGTGAGCGTCCAGAGGTTCCTAGCCCTAGGATAGGCCATTGCCCCTCGGCAACTGACCACTGTACCAGTGAGCGTCCAGAGGTTCCAAGCCCTAGGATAGGCCATTGCCCCTCGGCCACTGACCACTGTACCAGAGAGCGTCGAGAGGTTCCAAGCCCTAGGATAGGCCATTGCCCCTCGGCCACTGACCACTCTACCAGAGAGCTTCCAGAGGTTCCAAGCCCTAGGATAGGCCATTGCCCCTCGGCCACTGACCACTGTACCATAGAGACTCCAGAGGTTCCAAGCCCTAGGATAGGCCATTGCCCCTCGGCCACTGACCACTGTACCATAGAGCCTCCAGAGGTTCCAAACCCTAGGATAGGCCATTGACCCTCCGCCACTGACCACTGTACCATAGAGCCTCCAGAGGTTCCAAGCCCTAGGATAGGCCATTGCCCCTCGGCCACTGACCACTCTACCAGAGAGACTCCAGGGGTTCCAAGCCCTAGGATAGGCCATTGCCCCTCGGCCACTGACCACTGTACCATAGAGCCTCCAGAGGTTCCAATCCCTAGGATAGGCCATTGCCCCTTGGCCACTGACCACTGTACCATAGAGCCTCCAGAGCTTCCAAGCCATAGGATAGGACATTGCCCCTCGGCCACTGACCACTATACCAGAGAGCCTCCAGAGGTACCAAGCCCTAGGATAGGCCATTGCCCCTCGGCCACTGACCACTGTACCATAGAGCCTCCAGAGGTTCCAAGCCCTAGGATAGGCCATTGCCCCTCGGCCACTGACCACTGTACCAGAGAGCCTCCAGAGGATCCAAGCCCTAGGATAGGCCATTGACCCTCGGCCACTGACCACTGTACCAGAGAGCCTCCAGAGGTTCCAAGCCCTAGGATAGGCCATTGCCCCTCGGCCACTGACCACTGTACCATAGCCTCCAGAGGTTCCAAGCCCTAGGATAGGCCGTTGCCCCTCGGCCACTGACCACTGTACCATAGAGCCTCCAGAAGTTCCAAGCCCTAGGATAGGCCATTGCCCCTCGGCCACTGACCACTGTACCATAGAGGCTCCAGAGGTTCCAAGCCCTAGGATAGGCCATTGCCCCTAGGATAGGCCATTGCCCCTCGGCCACTGACCACTGTACCATAGAGCCTCCAGAGATTCGAAGCCCTAGGGTAGGCCATTGCCCCTCGGCCACTGACCACTGTACCATAGAGCCTCCAGAGGTTCCAAGCCCTAGGATAGGCCATTGCCCCTCGGCCACTTACCACTGTACCAGTGAGCGTCCAGAGGTTCCAAGCCCTAGGATAGGCCATTGCCCCTCGGCCACTGACCACTGTACCATAGAGCCTCCAGAGGTTCCAAGCCCTAGGATAGGCCATTGCCCCTCGGCCACTGTACCAGAGAGCCTCCAGAGGTTCAAGCCCTAGGATAGGCAATTGCCCCTCGGCCACTGACCACTGTACCAGAGAGCCTCCACAGGTTCCAAGCCCTAGGATAGGCCATTGCCCCTCGGCCACTGACCACTGTACCATAGAGCCTCCAGAGGTTCCAAGCCCTAGGATAGGCCATTGCCCCTCGACCACTTACCACTGTACCAGAGAGCCTCCAGAGGTTCCAAGCCCTAGGATACGCCATTGCCCCTTGGCCACTGACCACTGTACCATAGAGCCTCCAGAGGTTCCAAGCCCTAGGATAGGCCATTGCCCCTTGGCCACTGACCACTGTACCAGAGAGCCTCCAGAGGTTCAAGCCCTAGGATAGGCCATTGCCCCTCGGCCACTGACCACTGTACCATAGAGCCTCCAGAGGTTCCAAGCCCTAGGATAGGCCATTGCCCCTCGGCCACTAACCACTGTACCAGAGAGTGTCCAGAGGTTCCAAGCCCTAGGATAGGCCATTGCCCCTCGGCCACTGACCACTGTACCATAGAGCCTCTAGAGGTTCCAAGCCCTAGGATAGGCCATTGCCCCTCGGCAACTGACCACTGTACCAGTGAGCGTCCAGAGGTTCCAAGCCCTAGGATAGGCCATTGCCCCTCGGCCACTGACCACTGTACCATAGAGCCTCCAGAGGTTCCAAGCCCTAGGATAGGCCATTGCCCATCGGCCACTGACCACTGTACCATAGAGCCTCCAGAGGTTCCAAGCCCTAGGATAGGCCATTGCCCCTCGGCCACTGACCACTGTACCATAGAGCCTCCAGAGGTTCCAAGCCCTAGGATAGGCCATTGCCCCTCGGCCACTGACCACTGTACCAGAGAGTGTCCAGAGGTTCCAAGCCCTAGGATAGGCCATTGCCCCTCGGCCACTGACCACTGTACCATAGAGCCTCTAGAGGTTCCAAGCCCTAGGATAGGCCATTGCCCCTCGGCAACTGACCACTGTACCAGTGAGCGTCCAGAGGTTCCAAGCCCTAGGATAGGCCATTGCCCCTCGGCAACTGACCACTGTACCAGTGAGCGTCCAGAGGTTCCAAGCCCTAGGATAGGCCATTGCCCCTCGGCCACTGACCACTGTACCATAGAGCCTCCAGAGGTTCCAAGCCCTAGGATAGGCCATTGCCCCTCGGCCACTGACCACTGTACCATAGAGCCTCCAGAGGTTCCAAGCCCTAGGATAGGCCATTGCCTCTCGGCCACTGACCACTCTACCAGAGAGCTTCCAGAGGTTCCAAGCCCTAGGATAGGCCATTGCCCCTCGGCCACTGACCACTGTACCATAGAGACTCCAGAGGTTCCAAGCCCTAGGATAGGCCATTGCCCCTCGGCCACTGACCACTGTACCATAGAGCCTCCAGAGGTTCCAAGCCCTAGGATAGGCCATTGCCCCTCGGCCACTGACCACTGTACCATAGAGCCTCCAGAGGTTCCAAGCCCTAGGATAGGCCATTGCCCCTCGGCCACTGACCACTGTACCATAGAGCCTCCAGAGGTTCCAAGCCCTAGGATAGGCCATTGCCCCTCGGCCACTGACCACTGTACCATAGAGCCTCCAGAGGTTCCAAGCCCTAGGATAGGCCATTGCCCCTCGGCCACTGACCACTGTACCATAGAGCCTCTAGAGGTTCCAAGCCCTAGGATAGGCCATTGCCCCTTGGCAACTGACCACTGTACCAGTGAGCGTCCAGAGGTTCCAAGCCCTAGGATAGGCCATTGCCCCTCGGCCACTGACCACTGTACCATAGAGCCTCCAGAGGTTCCAAGCCCTAGGATAGGCCATTGCCCCTCGGCCACTGACCACTGTACCATAGAGCCTCCAGAGGTTCCAAGCCCTAGGATAGGCCATTGCCCCTCGGCCACTGACCACTGTACCATAGAGCCTCCAGAGGTTCCAAGCCCTAGGATAGGCCATTGCCCCTCGGCCACTGACCACTGTACCAGAGAGTGTCCAGAGGTTCCAAGCCCTAGGATAGGCCATTGCCCCTCGGCCACTGACCACTGTACCATAGAGCATCTAGAGGTTCCAAGCCCTAGGATAGGCCATTGCCCCTCGGCAACTGACCACTGTACCAGTGAGCGTCCAGAGGTTCCAAGCCCTAGGATAGGCCATTGCCCCTCGGCAACTGACCACTGTACCAGTGAGCGTCCAGAGGTTCCAAGCCCTAGGATAGGCCATTGCCCCTCGGCCACTGACCACTGTACCAGAGAGCGTCGAGAGGTTCCAAGCCCTAGGATAGGCCATTGCCCCTCGGCCACTGACCACTCTACCAGAGAGCTTCCAGAGGTTCCAAGCCCTAGGATACGCCATTGCCCCTCGGCCACTGACCACTGTAACATAGAGACTCCAGAGGTTCCAAGCCCTAGGATAGGCCATTACCCCTCGGCCACTGACCACTGTACCATAGAGCCTCCAGAGGTTCCAAGCCCTAGGATAGGCCATTGCCCCTCGGCCACTGACCACTGTACCATAGAGCCTCCAGAGGTTCCAAGCCCTAGGATAGGCCATTCCCCCTCGGCCACTGACCACTGTACCATAGAGCCTCCAGAGGTTCCAAGCCCTAGGATAGGCCATTGCCCCTCGGCCACTGACCACTGTACCAGAGAGTCTCCAGAGGATCCAAGCCCTAGGATAGGCCATTGACCCTCGGCCACTGACCACTGTACCAGAGAGCCTCCAGAGGTTCCAACCCCTAGGATAGGCCATTGCCCCTCGGCCACTGACCACTGTACCATAGCCTCCAGAGGTTCCAAGCCCTAGGATAGGCCATTGCCCCTCGGCCACTTACCACTGTACCAGAGAGCCTCCAGAGGTTCCAAGCCCTAGGATAGGCCATTGCCCCTCGGCCACTGACCACTGTACCATAGAGCCTCCAGAGGTTCGAAGCCCTAGGATAGGCCATTGCCCCTCGGCCACTGACCACTGTACCAGAGAGCCTCCAGAGGTTCCAAGCCCTAGGATAGGCCATTGCCCCTCGGCCACTGACCACTGTACCAGAGAGCCTCCAGAGGTTCCAAGCCCTAGGATAGGCCATTGCCCCTCGGCCACTGACCACTGTACCATAGAGCCTCCAGAGGTTTCAAGCCCTAGGTTAGGCCATTGCCCCTCGGCCACTGACCACTGTACCAGAGAACCTCCAGAGGTTCAAGCCCTAGGATAGGGCATTGCCCCTCGGCCACTGACCACTGTACCAGAGAGCCTCCAGAGGTTCCAAGCCCCAGGATAGGCAATTGCCCCTCGGCCACTGACCACTGTACCAGAGAGCCTACAGAGGTTCCAAGCCCTAGGATAGACCATTGCCCCTCGGCCACTGACCACTGTACCAGAGAGCCTCCAGAGGTTCCAAGCCCTAGGATAGGCCATTGCCCCTCGGCCACTGACCACTGTACCATAGAGCCTCCAGAGGTTCCAAGCCCTAGGATAGGCCATTGCCCCTCGGCCACTGACCACTGTACCATAGAGCCTCCAGAGGTTCCAAGCCCTAGGATAGGCCATTGCCCCTCGGCCACTGACCACTGTACCAGAGAGCCTCCAGAGGTTCCAAGCCCTAGGATAGGCCATTGCCCCTCGGCCACTGACCACTGTACCAGAGAGCCTAGAGGTTCCAAGCCCTAGGATAGGCCATTGCCCCTCGGCCACTGACCACTGTACCATAGAGCCTCCAGAGGCTCCAAGCCCTGGGATAGGCCATTGCCCCTCGACCACTGACCATTGTACCAGAGAGCCTCCAGAGTTTCCAAGCCCTAGGATAGGCAATTGTTCCTCGGCCACTGACCACTGTACCAGAGAGCCTCCAGAGGTTCCAAGCCCTAGGATAGACCATTGCCACTCGGCCACTGACCACTGTACCAGAGAGCTTTCAGAGGTTCCAAGCCCTAGGATAGGCCATTGCCCCTCGGCCACTGACCACTGTACCATAGAGCCTCCAGAGGTTCCAAGCCCTAGGATAGGCCATTGCCCCTAGGCCACTGACCACTGTACCAGTGAGCGTCCAGAGGTTTCAAGCCCTAGGATAGGCCATTGCCCCTCGCCCACTGTCCACTGTACCAGAGAGCGTCCAGAGGTTCCAAGCCCTAGGATAGGCCATTGCCCCTCGGCCACTGACCACTGTACCATAGAGCCTCCAGAGGTTCCAAGCCCTAGGTTAGGCCATTGCCTCTCGGCCACTGACCACTGTACAATAGAGCCTCCAGAGGTTCCAAGCCCTAGGATAGGGCATTACCCCTCGGCCACTGACCACTGTACCATAGAGCCTATAGAGGTTCCAAGCCCTAGGATAGGCCATTGCCCCTCAGCCACTGACCACTGTACCAGAGAGCCTCCAGAGGTTCCAAGCCCTAGGATAGGCCATTGTCCCTCGGCCACTGACCACTGTACCAGAGAGCCTCCAGAGGTTCCAAGCCCTAGGATAGGCCATTGCCCCTCGGCCACTGACCACTGTACCAGAGAGCCTCCAGAGGTTTCAAGCCCTAGGATAGGCCATTGCCCCTCGGCCACTGACCACGGTACTAGAGAGCCTCCAGAGGTTTCAAGCCCTAGGATAGGCCATTGCCCCTCGGCCACTGACCACTCTACCAGAGAGACTCCAGGGGTTCCAAGCCCTAGGATAGGCCATTGCCCCTCGGCCACTGACCACTGTACCATAGAGCCTCCAGAGGTTCCAATCCCTAGGATAGGCCATTGCCCCTTGGCCACTGACCACTGTACCATAGAGCCTCCAGAGCTTCCAAGCCATAGGATAGGACATTGCCCCTCGGCCACTGACCACTATACCAGAGAGCCTCCAGAGGTACCAAGCCCTAGGATAGGCCATTGCCCCTCGGCCACTGACCACTGTACCATAGAGCCTCCAGAGGTTCCAAGCCTTAGGATAGGCCATTGCTCCTCGGCCACTGACCACTGTACCAGAGAGCGTCCAGAGGTTCCAAGCCCTAGGATAGGCCATTGCCCCTCGGCCACTGACCACTGTACCAGAGAGCCTCCAGAGGTTCCAAGCCCTAGGATGGGCCATTGCCCCTCGGCCACTGACCACTGTACCAGAGAGCCTCCAGAGGTTCCAAGCTCTAGGATGGGCCATTGCCCCTCGGCCACTGACCACTGTACCATAGAGCCTCCAGAGGTTCCAAGCCCTAGGATAGGCCATTGCCCCTCAGACACTGACCACTGTAGCAGAGAGCCTGCAGAGGTTCCAAGCCCTAGGATAGGCCATTGCTCCTCGGCCACTGACCACTGTACCATAGAGCCTCCAGAGGTTCCAAGCCCTAGGATAGGCCATTGCTCCTTGGCCACTGACCACTGAACCAGAGAGCGTCCAGAGGTTCCAAGCCCTAGGATAGGCCATTGCCCCTCGGCCACTGACCACTGTACCAGAGAGCCTCCAGAGGTTCCAAGCCCTAGGATGGGCCATTGCCCCTCGGCCACTGACCACTGTACCAGAGAGCCTCCAGAGGTTCCAAGCCCTAGGATAGGCCATTGCCCCTCAGCCACTGACCACTGTACCAGATAGCGTCCAGAGGTTCCAAGCCCTAGGATAGGCCATTGCCCTCGGCCACCGACCACTGTACCATAGAGCCTCCAGAGGTTCCAAGCCCTAGGATAGGCCATTGCCCCTCGGCCACTGACCACTGTACCAGAGAGCCTCCAGCGGTTCCAAGCCCTAGGATAGGCCATTGCCCCTCGGCCACTGACCACTGTACCATAGAGCCTCCAGAGGTTCCAAGCCCTAGGATAGGCCATTGCCCCTCGGCCACTGACCACTGTACCAGAGAGCCTCCAGAGGTTCAAGCCCAAGGATAGGCCATTGCCCCTCGGCCACTGACCACTGTACCATAGAGCCTCCAGAGGTTCCAAGCCCTAGGATAGGCCATTGCCCCTCGGCCACTGACCACTGTACCATAGAGCCTCCAGAGGTTCCAAGCCCTAGGATAGGACATTGCCCCTCGGCCACTGACCACTGTACCATAGAGCCTCCAGGGGTTCCAAGCCCTAGGATAGGCCATTGCCCCTCGGCCACTGACCACTGTACCAGAGTGCCTCCAGAGGTTCCAAGCCTTAGGGTAGGCCATTGCCCCTTGATGCAACTATCGAAAAATGCCAACACTGCCACATGTCTTGCTACAGTGGTGGCATCACTTTCTGTCAAATCTACTACTACTACGTAATCAGGCCCAGTGGACCGCATGCATCTACAAATTTCCTCCTCCACTGTATTCTGTCCATTGTTGCTATCCGCCATTCGTCCACATGTATTGACACTCGGTTTAAATTTTCATGGAGTCCATGCCTCCAACGCTTCTTGGGTCTCCCTGGCGGTCTCCTTCCTGTAGGTGCGAAATCCAGGAGCTTCCGAGGCTATCTGTGATCCTACATCCGGGCCACATGACCGACCCACTGCATTCGTTTGGCTTTGACAGTTTCTGCTATGTTGGGCTGCTGGTATAGCTCCTCAAGCTCTCGGTTGTATCTGATTCTCCATTCGCCTGTATCCGCATCCAGAACCGGACCGAAGATCTTCTGAAGCACTTTTCTCTCATAAATGAGTAGCTTATGGAAGTCCTGTTTACGGACACTCCACATCTCACAGCCATACAGAACAACAGGCTGGATCAGGGTTTTGTACAGTCGAATCTTGAACTGTCTGGAGAGAGATTTGGACCGAAGCACTTGTGCTAGGCTGTGGTAAGATCGGTTTCCTGCTTGTATTCTGGCATTGATCTCTGCTTCACATTTCTGTTAAATCACTGAAGTTAAATGCTGTCGGGCTGAGCTACACCCGGACGGGTGAGCGTCCGGGTCTGCCGAGTGCTGCCGGGAACTGGGGTTCTCTCAGCCAGTGTGAGGCCGATTGAGAACCTGCTCGATTGAGAGGTAGCAGCTCTGGTCAGGAAAGCTGACAATGGTTGGGGGAGTGGTGTGCCGACCACATGCCTTTCCGTGTCTGCATCCAGTAATGACTGTCAGCTGAGTTACCAGCCGTTTGGTACTATTGGGCTCTCCAATGTCTGTTCAGATGGAGTTCATGTTTTCTGAACAAAACATCAAAATGAAACAAATCAGGAAAAACAGGTCAAATGTTTTGTGAAATGGTTTGCCCAGTAGTAAAAAGTAAAGTAGATTTGAGAAACATATATCCACCAATGGAACGATCTCGAAATCATATACGAGGGGCGTTTGAAAAGTCCATGCAAAGTCTGAGATATGGCACCACCGGCGCGTATCGAGATCATGTTTAGTCAGTAGGATCTTTAGAAAGAACGCACACCAAGTTGCAGCCATATTGGTCTATTTCTTTGTGTTTGGCATTCGTGTGAATCAAGGACGTAGAGTGATTGTGAAAAAATGGACGAAGAAGAATTTCGTGTGGTGAGTAAACACTACTTTATGAAAGGCAAAACGACTCAGGAGACTAAAGAGAAGGTTCATAAACATTACGGTGACTCTGCACCTTCGATTACAACAGTTTATAAGTGGCTTCAAAACTTTCGGAGTGGCCATATGGGCACAAGCGATGATGAACGTTCTGGACGCCCTGTGGAGGTTACGACTCCAGAAATCATTGATAAAATCCGTGATATGGTGATAGATCATAGAAGAGTTTGCCAGTGCTGTGGGCATCTAGAATGAATGGGTACATAGTATTTTCCATAAACATTTGGACATGAGAAAGCTATCCGCAAGATGCGTTCCGTGATTGTTCACGCTCGACCAAACACGGAATCGTGTGAAGTGCTGCAAACATGGTTTCCAGCTGTTCAGGAAGAATCTGCAGTACTGTGGATGAAACATGGATACATTACTATTCTGCTGAGACCAAACAACAATCATAACAATGGGTTACCAAGGGAGAATCTGCACCAAAGAAGGCGAAGACCAGTCCTTCGGCCGAACCGTGCGACTGCTACGGTCGCAGGTTCGACTCCTGCCTCGGGCATGGGTGTGTGTGCTGTCCTTAGGTTAGTTAGGTTTAAGTAGTTCGAAGTTCTAGGGGACTGATGACCTCAGAAGTTAAGTCACACAGTGCTCAGAGCCATTTTGAACCATCAACAGCCCAATGTCGGTGTTGATGGGCCCAGGCGAGGCGTAAAGTGCAGTCGGCTCCGAAAGCCCATATACATTGCGTTTTTTTGAATGGTTGTCGATAGCCCTGCATTGAGATTTTCAGTAATTTTGCAGAATGGTTGCACTTCTGTCATGTTGAACGATCTCTTCAGTCATCATTTGTCCCGTTCATGCATGATCTTTCACCGGCCGCAGCGATCGCGGAGATTTGATATTTTACCAGGTTTTTGATATTCGCAGTGCACTCGTGAAATGGTCGTACGGGAGAATCCCCACTTCATCGCTACCTCGGAGATGCTGTGTCCCATCGCTCGCATGCCAACCATAACACCACGTCCAAACTCACTCAAATCTTGATAACCTGCCACTGCAGCAGCAGTAACGAATCTAACAACTGCATCAGAGCCTTGCTGTCTTATGTGAGCGTTGCCGATCGTAGCGGGGTACTCTCCCTGTTTACGTATCTCTGTATTTGAATATGCATGCCTATACCAGTTCGTTTGGCCCTTCAGTGTATAACATACTTTTTGTGAGATAACAAATAATTTTAGGGCAGTGCATTAAAGACATAAAAGTAAAGACATAACAATTAATTGAATGATCTACACTCCTGGAAATGGAAAACAGAACACATTGACACCGGTGTGTCAGACCCACCATACTTGCTCCGGACACTGCGAGAGGGCTGTACAAGCAATGATCACACGCACGGCACAGCGGACACACCAGGAACCGCGGTGTTGGCCGTCGAATGGCGCTAGCTGCGCAGCATTTGTGCAACGCCCCTGTCAGTGTCAGCCAGTTTGCCGTGGCATATGGAGCTCCATCGCAGTCTTTAACACTGGTAGCATGCCGCGACAGCGTGGACGTGAACCGTATGTGCAGTTGACAGACTTTGAGCGAGGGCGTATAGTGGACATGCGGGAGGCCGGGTGGACGTACCGCCGAATTGCTCAACACGTGGGGCGTGAGGTCTCCACAGTACATCGATGTTGTCGCCAGTGGTCGGCGGAAGGTGCACGTGCCCATCGACCTGGGACCGGACCGCAGCGACGCACGGATGCACGCCAAGACCGTAGGTTCCTACGCAGTGCCATAGGGGACCGCACCGCCACTTACCAGCAAATTAGGGACACTGTTGCTCCTGGGGTATCGGCGAGGACCATTCGCAACCGTCTCCATGAAGCTGGGCTACGGTCCCACACACCGTTAGGCCGTCTTCCGCTCACGCCCCAACATTGTGCAGCCCGCCTCCAGTGGTGTCGCGACAGGCGTGAATGGAGGGACGAATGGAGACGTGTCGTCTTCAGCGATGAGAGTCGCTTCTGCCTTGGTGCCAATGATGGTCGTATGCATGTTTGGTGCCGTGCAGGTGAGCGCCACAATCAGGACTGCATACGACCAAGGCACACAGGGCCAACACCCGGCATCATGGTGTGGGGAGCGATCTCCTACACTGGCCGTACACCTCTGGTGATCGTCGAGGGGACACTGAATAGTGCATGGTACATCCAAACCGTCATCGAACCCATCGTTCTACCATTCCTAGACCGGCAAGGGAACTTGCTGTTCCAACAGGACAATGCACGTCCGCATGTATCCCGTGCCACCCAACGTGCTCTAGAAGGTGTAAGTCAACTACCCTGGCCAGCAAGATCTCCGGATCTGTCCCCCATTGAGCATGTTTGGGACTGGATGAAGTGTCGTCTCACGCGGTCTGCACGTCCAGCACGAACGCTGGTCCAACTGAGGCGCCAGGTGGAAATGGCATGGCAAGCCGTTCCACAGGACTACATCCAGCATCTCTACGATCGTCTCCATGGGAGAATAGCAGCCCGCATTGCTGCGAAAGGTGGATATACACTGTACTAGTGCCGACATTGTGCATGCTCTGTTGCCTGTGTCTATGTGCCTGTGGTTCTGTCAGTGTGATCATGTGATGTATCTGACCCCAGGAATGTGTCAATAAAGTTTCCCCTTCCTGGGACAATGAATTCACGGTGTTCTTATTTCAATTTCCAGGAGTGTATTATCAGGACATGATAAGTCGATGCAATAAATTAATCTAGTTACCGAAAAGCCTAATCAACTGAGTCTCTCTGATAGCCGTCTACTCTCTGTACGTGTTGCAGCCCAGACGGCCACGCTTGGAGTGTGGGACTACGTGGTACTGGTGGCGATGCTGATCATATCCATGGGGATCGGCGTCTACTACCGCTTCACAGGCGGCCGCCAGAAGACCACTCAGGTAGGTCACACCAGAAGAAGAAGAAGAAATCATGAGCGCGCTGCGATGGTACTTAGCGATTACTGCTTGTGTAGTTTCTCTTCCAGACAGATCGCATACGTGCAAACCAGTCGAATCTTTACCTGTACGCTTCAGGTACTTGGGCTATGTATGGATCTGTTTGAAAAAGAATAGCTCGATTTAGTAATAGGGTGAAGCCGTGCACATCTGCTTTCATGCCCCGCACCTAATTCGCTGCAAATACACTACTGGCCATTAAAATTGCATACACCAAGAAGAAATGCAGGTGATAAACGGGTATTAATTGGACAGATACATTATATTAGAACTTAATTCCCCCCCTATTGAACCATGGACCTTACCGTTGGTGGGGAGGCTTGCGTGCCTCAGCGATACAGATAGCCGTACCGTAGGTGCAACCACGACGGAGGGGTATCTGTAGAGAGGCCAGACAAACGTGTGGTTCCTGAAGAGGGGCCTTTTCAGTAGCTGCAGGGGCAACAGTCTGGATGATTTGACTGATCTGGCCTTGTAACACTAACCAAAACGGCCTTGCTGTGCTGGTACTGCGAACGGCTGAAAGCAAGGGGAAACTACAGCCGTAATTTTTGCCGAGAGCATGCAGCTTTACTGTATGGTTAAATGATGATGGCGTCCTCTTGGGTAAAATATTCTGGAGCTAAAATAGTACCCCATTTGGATCTCCAGGCGGGGACTACTCAAGAGGATGTCGTTATCAGGAGAAAGAAAACTGGCGTTCTACGGATCGGAGTGTGGAATGTCAAATCCCTTAATCGGGCAGGTAGGTTAGAAAATTTAAAAAGGGAAATGGATAGGTTAAAGTTAGATATACTGGGAATTAGTCAAGTTCAGTAGCAGGAGGAACAAGACTTTTGCTCAGGTCAATACATCGTTATAAATACAAAATCAAATAGGGGTAATGCAGGAGTAGGTTTAATAATGAATAAGAAAATAGGAGTGCGGGTAAGCTACTACAAACAGCATAGTGAACGGTTTATTGTGGCCAAGATAGACACGAAGCCCACGCATACTACACTAGTACAAGGTTATATGCCAACTAGCTCTGCAGATGATGAAGGAATTGAAGAAATGTGTGATGAAATAAAAGAAATTATTCAGATAGTGAAGGCTGACGAAAATTTAATATTCATGGGTGACTGGAATTCGGTAGAGGGAAAAGGGAGAGAAGGAAACATACTAGGAGAATATGGATTGGGACTAAGAAATGAAAGAGGAAGGCGCCAGGTAGAATTTTGCACAGAGCACAACTTAATCATAGCTGACACTTGCTTCAAGAATCATTAAAGAAGGCTATATACATGGAAGAAGCCTGGAGATACTGACTGGTTTCAGATAGATTATATAATGGTAAGACAGAGATTAAGGAACCAGGTTTTAAATTGTAAGACATTTCCAGTGGCAGATGTGGACTCTGATCGCAATCTATTGGCTATGAACTGTAGATTAAAACGGAAGAAACTGCAGAAAGCTGCGAATTTAAGGAGATGGGACCTGGATAAACTGACTAAACCAGAGGTTGCACAGAGTTCCATGGAGATCATAAGGGAACAATTGACAAGAATGGGGGAAAGGAATACAGTAGAAGAAGAATGGGTAGCTCAGAGGGATCAAGTAGTAAAGGCAGCAGAGGATCAATTACGTAAAAAGACGAGTGCTAGTAGAAATCCTTGGGTTGACAGAAGAAATATTGAATTTAATTGGCGAAAGGAGAAAATATAAAAATGCAGTAAATGAAGCAGGCAAAAAGGAATACAAACGTCTCAAAAATGAGATCGACAAGAAGTGCAAAATGGCTAACCAGGGATGGCTAGAGGAGAGATGTAAGGATGTAGAGGCTTATCTCACTAGGGGTAAGATAGATACTGCCTACACAAAAATTAAAGAGGCCTTTGGAGAAAAGAGAGCCACTTGTATGAATATCAAGATCTCAGATAGAAACCCAGTTCTAAGCAAAGAAGGGAAAGCAGAAAGGTGGAAGGAGTATATAGAGGATCTATACAAGGACGATGTATTTGAGTACAATATTATGGAAATGGAAGAGGATGTAGATGAATATGAATGAAATGGGAGATAAGATATTGCCTGAAGAGTTTGACAGAGCACTGAAAGACCTGAGTCGAAACAAGGCCCTGGGAGTAGACAATATTCCATTAGAACTACTGACGGCCTAGGAAGAGCCTACTCTACCATCTGGTGAGCAAGATGTATGAGACAAGCGAAATTCCCTCAGACTTCAAGAAGAATATAATAATTCCAGTCCCAAAGAAAGCAGGTGTTGACAGATGTGAAAATTACCAAACTATCAGTTTAATAAGTCACAGCTGCAAAATACTAACGCGAATTCTTTACAGACGAATGGAAAAACTAGTAGAAGCCGACCTCGGGGAGGATCAATTTGGATTCCGTAGAAATGTTGGAACACGTGAGGCAATACTGACCTTACGACTTACCTTAGAAGAAAGATTAAGGAAAGGCAAACCTACGTTTCTAGCATTTGTAGACTTAGAGAAACCTTTTGACAATGTTGACTGGAATACTCTCTTTCAAATTCTAGAGGTGGCAGGGGTAAAATACAGGGAGCGAAAGGCTATTTCCAATTTGTACCGAAACCAGATGTCAGTTACAAGACTCAAGGGGCATGAAAGGGGAGTAGTGGTTGGGAAGGGAGTGAGACAGGGTTGTAGCCTATCCCTGATGTTATTCAATCTGTATATTGAGCAAGCAGTGAAAGAAACAAAAGAAAAATTTAGAGTAGGTATTAAAATCCATGGAGAAGAAATAAAAACTTTGAGGTTCGCCGATGAGATTTTAATTCTGTCACAGACAGCAAATGACTTGGAAGAGCAGTTGAACGGAATGGACAGTGTCTTGAAAGGAGGATATAAGAGGAACATCAACAAAAGTAAAACGAGGATAATGGAATGTAGTCGAGTCAACTCGTGTGATGCTGAGGGAATTAGATTAGGAAATGAGACACTTAAAGTAGTAAAGAAGTTTTGCTATTTGGGAAGCAAAATAACTGATGATGGTCGAAGTAGAGAGGATATAAAATATAGACTGGCATTGGCGAGGAGAGTGTTTCTGAAGAAGAGAAATTTGTTAACATTGAGTATAGATTTAAGTGTCAGGAAGTTGTTTCTGAAAGTATTTGTATGGGGTGTAGCCATGTATGGAAGCGAAACGTGGACAATAAATAGTTTGGACGAGAAGAGAATAGAAGCTTTCGAAATGCGGTGCTACAGAAGAATGCTGAAGATTAGGTGGGTAGATAACGTAACTAATGAGGAGGTATTGAATGGGATTAAGGAGAAGAGAAGTGTGTGGTACAACTTGATTAGAAGAAGGGATCGGTTGATAGGACATCACAACTCGACAACTGGCTCTACAGTTGTCGGTCAGGATTGGAGGGCGTCTGCAGTGATCGAGACCCTCGGATATTCAAAGAGGTGCTTACAACGGGTTCCACGAATGCTCACAGCAGACCACGAGATTCAGATACAGGCCATTTCGTCTGAATTGTTGGAGAGTTTTGAGACCGACAGAGGGGTGTTTCTGTAACGGTTCGTTGTGGGGGACGAAAGCTGGGTGCACCACTTTGCGACGGAAACAAAAAGGCAGTATGTGGAGGGGCTCCATCCTATTCACCACAAAAGAAGAAATTTGAGACAACCCCCTCTGCAGGAAAAGTCACGGTGACAGACTTCTAGGATTGTGATGGTGTCTTTCTCGTGGATGTGGTGCCAAGAGAGTCAACAATCATTTCAGAGGGGTACGTGAAGACTCTAATAAACTCAAGAACAGTTTCCGACGTGTTCAGTTGGACAAGAATCCAGCAGAAGTCTTGCTCAACTACTATAATGTACACCCAAACACAAGTCTGAGAATCCGGGGACATATCGTCAAATTGCGTATCATTGCCTCATCCACCGTACAGGCTACACCTGTCATCCTCGGACGTCTTTGGGCAGCTTAAAGATTCTCTACAGTGAACACACTTTGTAGATGACGAGAGTGTCATTCAAGCAGTGAAAACATGGCTACGTATACATGACAAGAGCTTTTACCAGCAGGGAATACAATGTTGACGTATGACCATGGAATGTGATGGAGACTGCATAGAAAAATAGGACATGGACAACACAGGATGATGTATGTAGTCACCAAATTGTGACTCTTAACAATAAATATGATATGAAAAAAAAGTGGGACTTTATTAGGAGCGTTTGAAAAGTCCGTGCAAAGTCCGACAGATGGCACCACCAGCGCGAATCGAGGTCATATT
Organism: Schistocerca gregaria; assembly: GCF_023897955.1. Taxonomy (NCBI): domain Eukaryota; kingdom Metazoa; phylum Arthropoda; class Insecta; order Orthoptera; family Acrididae; genus Schistocerca; species Schistocerca gregaria. Next base: position 106,415,289 of record NC_064930.1, on the reverse strand, counting down.
TAGTTAGGAACATCTTTGGAAAGGATGCACACTAAGTGTCAGACATATTGGTATATCTCTTTGTGTTTGGCATTCGTGTGAATCAAGGAAGTCAAGTGATTATAAAAAAAATGGACGAAGAAGAATTTCGTGTGGTGATAAAACATTACTTTATGCAATGCAAATCGCCTCAGAAGACTAAAGAGAAGCTTGATAAACATCATGGTGACTTTGCACCTTCGATTAGAACAGTTTATAAGTGGTTTCAAAATTTTCTGAGTGGCCATATGGGCACAAGTGATGTTGAACGTTCTGGACGCCCTGTGGAGGTTACGACTCCAGGAATCATTGATAAAATCCGTGGTATCGTGATGGATGACAGAAGAGTTAAGGTGTGTGAGTTTGCTAGTGCTGTGGGCATCTCGAATGAACGGGTAATTAATATTTTGCGTAAACATTTGGACATGAGAAAGCTATGCTCAAGATGGCTTCCGCGATTGCTCACAGTTGACCAAGAACAGAATCATGTGAAATGTTGCAAGGATGGTTTGCAGCTGTTCAGGAAGAATCCGCAGGACTTTAAGCGTCACTCCACACAATAACGTTTACGGCTCTTCAATCGTCCAGTCTTTACACTCCTTACCTCAAGCGAGGCGTCGTTTGTCATTCACTGACGTGATGTGTGGCTTATGAGCAGCCGCTCGACCGTGACATCCCAGTTTTCTCATCTCCCGACTGTCTTAGCACTTGCAGTGGATCCTGATGCAGTTTGGAATTCCTGTGCGATGGTCTGGATAGATGTCTGCCTATTACACATTACGGCCCTCTTCAACTGTCGGCGGTCTCTGTCAGTCAACAGACGAGATCGGCCTGTACGCTTTTGTGCTGTACGTGTCCCTTGACGTTTCCACTACACTATCACATCGGAAACAGTGAAGCTAGGGATGTTTAGGAGTGTGGAAGTCTCGCGTACAGACGTATGACACAAGTGACACCCAGTCACCTGACCACGTTCGAACTCCGTGAATTCCGCGGAGCACCCCATTCTGCTCTCCGACGATGTCTAATGACTGCTGAGGTCGCTAATATGGAGTACCTGGCAGTAGGTGGCAGCACAATGCCCGTAAGATGAAAAACGTATGTTTTTCAGGGTGTCCGGATACTTATGATTGCATAATGTACTTGGCCACAGTTGATTTGGGGTACCCGAAGAATCCAACAATTTCAGTGAGCGAGAGGACTTCCGATAATCGTGGCTCTTCGCTTGTATTCCACTCTTGTCCGTAACCGTCCGGCCATTTTGAGGTTCTGATGTTTACTATACTGTTTACTATAAGAATGAACGTGATGTGAACATTACGCCATGTATTCTTCCGCTTTTGTTTGAATCTCATAGGATTTCGTTTCACGTGGAGCCGAAGCCAAGCTGTGACCAGTACTGTCAAGTGCGATCTTAAGGATGCGTTTTATGCTGTGTTACTCGTACATCGACTGAGCGATAATACGGGACAACAGCTTTAGCGGCGCATTTGACTTGGACAGCTCTGGCCGGTCAGCTGGTGCAGCTAGCCTGGTGTGGCGTGGCCAGCTGCAGTTCACACGTAAAAAGGGACAAGCAGAGGAGCGATATAGCTTGGAATGTCATTTAATTTTCAAAGAGAACAAAATAATATTCGGCGAAACCCCAGCACTACCGCGCGCTTTTTACTTTATCAGAGAGGACAAAATGCTCTCTCTCTCACCTGACATTGTATTCTAATTAGAAACAAGAGTGATGGAAATTTCTTACTTAAAAATAGTGTAATTTTTCTGAGCGAACTGTGTGTGATGCGCAAGCAGGAAGTGTCACTTGCTAAGTTGATAACGAGTCGATCAACAACGGAATCCACGAAGCCAATCAGGCGCCACATATTCTACTCTACGAGCCGTTCTGTATCCCGCCAGCGTTAGGCAAACACGTGGAAAAGTTGCGTGCGTTAGTTCCGGTATGTCTGGCAACTTAACAGTCACGTTATTGCTCGATCCAGGAAGCGGCATCGCCGTAGTGGTTACAGCGGTTCCCGTGAGATCACCGGCGTTGAACGCTGTCGGGCGTGGCCGGCACTTGGATGGGTGACCATCCAGCCGCCACGCTCTGTTGCCATTTTTCAAGGTGCACGCAGCCTCGTGGTGCCAATTGAGGAGCTATTCTTCCGAATAGTAGCGGCTCCGGTCAAAGAAAACCCTCATAACGACCAGGAGAGCGGTGTGCTGACCACACGCCCCTACTATCCACATCCTGAGATGAGGATGACACGGCGGTCGGACGGTCCCGATGGGCCAATTGTGGCCTGAAGACGGAGTGCTTTATTTCTCGATCCAAATCCCTGAACATGGCTCCGGGTCAGTTCTGTTGGGTTCGTATTGTAATGGGTACAGTGGCAAATGTAAAAATGCAGCATTTGTATGGTGTACTCGATGCTGTGAAAATGATTGTTTTCCATGTTTCTACGACACTTACCTGTGGCATAAAACAATGGACATAGTCCAAATAAAGAGTATTTGGTTTTTCATTTTTGCCTTAAGAATGAAATTGTTAAGTTCACTTAATTTAAGCAACCTTATTTATATGTATGATATGCCGTTTAGTATTGCAGGTAACTCTAAAATATTTTTGTTCATTGATGACACTAGTTTGGTGGTAAAGGACGTTGTGTGCAACATTGACTCGGTTTCAAATAGTGCAGTACATGACCGAAGTTCATGGCTTGTAGAAGATAAACTAACGTTAAATCACAGTAAGATTCAGTTTTTACAGTTTCTAACACAGAATTCAACATAAACTGTTGTTTTAATTTCAAAGAACGGGCATATGATTAGTGAAACTGAACAGTTCAAATTTCTAGGTGTTCAGTTAAATAGTAAGCTGTCGTGAAAAGCCCACGTTCAGCATCTTCTGCAAAGGCGTAATATGCCATTTTTACTATTCCAACGGTATCAGAAGTGAGTGATCGTTCGACACGAAAATTAGTCTACTTTCCATTCGCTAATGTCGTATGGTATTATGTTTTGGGGTAACCCTTCCCATTCTAAAAGGATGTTTTTGGCTCAGAAAGGGGCGGTTCGGGCAATGGGTGGTGTGAGCTCACGAACCTCTTGTCGACCTCTGTTCACGAGTCTGGGTATTTTCACATTGGCCTCTCAATATGTATATTCCTTATTGTCGTTTCTTGTTACCAATATTAGTTTATTCCCAAGAATAAGCAGCTTTCACTCGGTTAATACTCGGCAGAAATCAAAGCTGCATTTGGATCTGACTTCCTTAACTCGTGTGCAAAAAGGTGTGCAGTATACTGCTGCATCCATTTCCAACAAGCTACCACTCGGATTCAAAAATCTTAGCAGAAATTCACGCGCTTTCAAATCGAAACTGAAGAGTTTCCTCATGGGTCACTCCTTATATTCTGTCGAAGAGTTCCTTGAAAAATTAAGCTGATTTTTATTGTACTGGTGATAGCGTTTACTATAAGTTATGGACTGACTTTTTCAGGTTCATGAACATATACTTTTATCTGTTATTACTTCTATGTTGTAATTTCATGTACTGACACAGTCCATGACCTTGGAGATTTGCTCCTCAATTTGGTCCTACGGAACTTGCCGTGTAAATAAAAAAATAAATGTATTAACAGTCTATAATAAAATATTATACATGGAAGAATCCTGGAGATACTAAAAGGTATCAGATAGATTATATAATGGTGAGACAGAGATTTAGGAATCAGGTTTTAAATTGTAGGACATTTCCAGGGGCAGATGTGGACTCTGACCACAATCTATTGTTTATGACCTGTAGGTTAAAACTGAAGAAGCTGCAAAAAGGTGGGAATTTAAGGACATGGGATCTGGATAAGCTGAAAGAACCAGAGGTTGTAAAGAGTTTCAAGGAGAGCATAAGGGAACAATTGACAGCAATGGGGGAAAGAAACACAGTAGAAGAAGAATGGGTAGCTCTGAGGGATGAAGTAGTGAAGGCAGCAGAGGATGAAGTAGGTAAAAAGACGAAGGCTGCTAGAAATCCTTGGGTAACAGAAGAAATATTGAATTTAATTGACGAAAGGAGAAAATATAAGAATGCAGTAAATGAAGCAGGCAAAAAGGAATACAAACGTCTCAAAAATGAGATCGACAGGAAGTGCAAAATGGCTAAACAGGGATGGCTAGAGGACAAATGTAAGGATGTAGAAGCTTATCTCGCTAGGGGTAAGATAGATAGTGCCTACAGGAAAATTAAAGAGACCTTTGGAGAGAAGAGAACCACGTGTATGAATATCAAGAGCTCAGATGGCAACCCAGTTCTAAGCGAAGAAGGGAAGGCAGAAAGGTGGAAGGAGTATATAGAAGGTTTATACAAGGGCGATGTACTTAAGGACAATATTATGGAAATGGAAGAGGATGTAGATGAAGACGAAATGGGACGTAAGATACTGCGTGAAGAGTTTGACAGAGCACTGAAAGACCTGAGTCGAAACAAGGCCCTGGGAGTAGACAATATTCCATTAGAACTACTGACGGCCTTGGGAGAGCCTACTCTACCATCTGGTGAGCAAGATGTATGAGACAGGCGAAATTCCCTCAGACTTCATGAAGAATATAATAATTCCAATCCCAAAGAAAGCAGGTGTTGACAGATGTGAAAATTACCGAACTATCAGTTTAATAAATCACGGCTGCAAAATACTAACGCGAATTCTTTACAGACGAATGGAAAAACTAGTAGAAGCCGACCTCGGGGAATATCAATTTGGAATCCGTAGAAATGTTGGAACACGTGAGGCAATACTGACCCTACGACTTATCTTAGAAGAAAGATTAAGGAAAGGCAAACCTACGTTTCTAGCATTTGTAGACTTAGAGAAAGCTTTTGACGATGTTGACTGGAATACTCTCTTTCAAATTCTGAAGGTGGCAGGGGTAAAATACAGGGAGCGAAAGGCTATTTACAATTTGTACAGAAACCAGATGGCAGTTATTAGAATCGAGGGGCATGAAAGGGAAGCAGTGGTTGGGAAAGGAGTGAGACAGGGTTGTAGCCTCTCCCCAATGTTATTCAATCTATATATTGAGCAAACAGTAAAGGAAACAAAAGATAAATTTGGAGTAGGTATTAAAATTCATGGAGAAGAAGTAAAAACTTTGAGGTTCGCCGATGACATTGTAATTCTGTCGGTCAGCAAAGGACTTGGAAGAGCAGTTGAACAGAATCGACAGTGTCTTGAAAAGAGGATATAAGATGAACATCAACAAAAGCGAAAAGGATAATGAATGTAGTCAAATTAAATCGGGTGATGCTGAGGGAATTAGATTAGGAAATGAGACACTTAAAGTAGTAAAGGAGTTTTGCTATTTAGGAAGTAAAATAACTGATGATGGTCGAAGTAGAGAGGATATAAAATGTAGACTGGCAATGGCAAGGAAAGCGTTTCTGAAGAAGAGAAATTTGTTAACATTGAGTATAGATTTAAGTGTCAGGAAGTCGTTTCTGAAAGTATTTGTTTGGAGTGTAGCCATGTATGGAAGTGAAACATGGACGATAACTAGTTTGGACAAGAAGAGAATAGAAGGTTTCGAAATGTGGTGCTACAGAAGAATGCTGAAGATTAGATAGGTAGATCACGTAACTAATGAGGAGGTATTGAATAGGATTGGGGAGAAGAGAAGTGTGTGGCACAACTTGTCTAGAAGAAGGGATCGGTTGGTAGGACATGTTCTGAGGCATCAAGGGATCACAAATTTAGCATTGGAGGGCAGCGTGGAGGGTAAAAATTGTAGAGGGAGACCAAGAGATGAATGCAGTAAGCAGATTCAGAAGGATGTAGGTTGCAGTACATACTTGGAGATGAAGAAGCTTGCACAGAATAGGGTAGCATGGAGAGCTGCATCAAACTACTCTCTGAACCGAAGACAACAACAACAACAACAACAACCAGAGCACAACAGTGCAGAGGCTGTGACTGTACACGAGTTTTTGAATAAAAGCTATGTAGCCAAAGCGCGATGAAGAAATACATTGATGACTGTTAATGCATTTGAATGTCTTTAAGTTCCATTTAACGTAACTTTGTAATATGATATCTAACACAGAAGTAGGAATTACTTCCAAGAGCCTAACAACACCAGAGTACGTGTGCAATCATGGTGTTTGCGTTTGCTTATATCTAGTTTATTCTTTTGGTGAGCGGAGTATATATGCCTATGGCATCCAGGAACGGCAATCGCTACGTCCCGCGGAACTGTGATATGACGGAAAATTCAAAGTGAAGTTTGTCCGTATTTAAGCGCCCACCCTTTTTCTAATAAATAAGTAGCACCTACTTCCAGAAACGTAACATCACCGATGTGCAAGGGTCACTCCAAAAGAAATGCACACTATTTTTGTAAAAATACAGTTTTTATTCTTCTTGTGTGAAAGTTTTACAGTGTGTAGATACATCCATCCCGCTTGTTTTCAAACTTAGTTCAACCTGTTCCCGTAAGTGGCGCCGTCACAGCATGTCTTCAAGATGGCTGCTACACTTGACGTTCGTCAGAAGCAACGTGCAGTCATAGAATTCCTGTAGCGTGAAAATGAGACAGCGGGAAACATGCACAAGAGGTTGAAAGAGGTGTATGGAGATGCTGCTGTCGATGGCAGTGCAGTTACTCGGTGGGCAAGCAGGTTACGTGGTGAAAGCGGGCACGGCAATATTGAGGATTGTCCTCGTACTGCATACACTCCAGACAATGTGCAGAGAGTTACCGAACTGGGGACTGCTGACAGACACATCACAGTGAACGAACTGTCACGCTACGTTGGGATAGGGGAAGGAAGTGTTTGCGGGATACTGAAAGTGTTGGCGTTAAAAAAGGTTTGTGCCAGGTGGGTTCTCAGGATGTTGACAGTGGCTCACAAAGAAACAAGAAAAACGGTATGCAGCGAACTTTTGGAACAGTACGAGAACGATGGAGACGAATTTCTTGGAAGAATTGTGACAGGTGATGAAACGTGGCTCCATCATTTTTCACCAGAGACGAAGAGGCAATCAATGGAGCGGCATCATGCAAATTCACCAAAGAAAAAAAAAAAATTCAAAACCACACCTTATGCCGGAAAAGTTATGGCTACGGTGTTTTTCGATTCCGAAGGACTCTCGCTTGTGGGCATCGTGCCAAGTGGAACCACCATAAATTCTGATGCATATGTGACGACACTGAAGAAACTTCAAGCTCGACAGACTCGTGTTCGACCACATCGGCAAAAGCAGGATGCTTTGCTGTTGCACGGCATTGCACGGCCATATGTCAGTTGAAAAACCGTGGAAGCGATCACAAAACTCGGATGGACAACACTGAAACACCCGCCTTACAGTCCTGACCTGGCTCCACGTGACCATCATCTCTTTGGGAAACTGAAAAACTCTCTCCGTGGAACAAGGTTTGAAGATGATGACTCCCTTGTGCGCGCTGCCAAACAGTGGCTCCAACAGGTTGGTCCAGAATTTTACCGTGCGGGTATACAGGCGCTGGTCCCAAGATGGCGTAAGGCAGTTGAGAGGGATGGAAATTATGTGGAGAAATGAAAATGTTGTTCCTAAAGGAACACTGTAGGACTTCATGGAACAAGGTTTGAAGATGATGACTCCCTTGTACGCGCTGCCAAACAGTGGCTCCAACAGGTCGGTTCAAAATTTTACCGTGCGGGTATACAGGCGCTGGTTCCAAGATAGCGTAAGGCAGTTGAGAGGGATGGAGATTATGTGGAGAAATGAAACTATTGTTCCTAAAGGATGTGTCTACACACTGTAAAACTTTCAAACAGGTACAATAAAACATCGATTTAAAGAAAAAATAGTGGGCATTTCTTTTGGAGTGATCCCCGTACGTGTGCTATGGCTGCTGACCAGTCATCGGGTTTGTGTTTGTTTACTGCAGGTTTATTCTTATGATCTACAAAGTGCAGTCGAAGCGTGTGGAGGCCATGCCAAGTCCGAAAGTGCAGAGATTGTTTTCGACGATTCAGAGACAATGATTTTGAGTTGAATGGCAAGAGACGTCCCAGTCGGTGTGGCTGCAGTGAGTTGCCGCGGCCGGGTCCGGGGACGGATGCTGAATGCTACAAAGTGCAGTTGCTCGATTTAAATCGCGCACTTAGCGAGGTGACAGTCTTTCAGCTCCCTGGCGGTGCCAAACGGCGTGTTGCAAGCAGAGTGAAGGAAACCTTGGACTGAGTACGATGGGATGGCCTACTCCCACGCGCCATATTCACTAGACGGCGCCCGTTCCTATTACTACATCTACATCTACATTTATACTCCGCAAGCCACACAACGGTGTGTGGCGGAGGGCACTTTACGTGCCACTGTCATTAACACCCTTTTCTGTTCCAGTCGCGTACGGTTCGCGGGAAGAACGACTGCCGGAAAGCCTCCGTGCGCGCTCGCATCTGTCTAATTTTACATTCGTGATCTCCTCGGGAGGTATAAGTTGGGGGAAGCAATATATTCGATACCTCATCCAGAAACGCACCCTCTCGAAACCTGGCGAGCAAGCTACACCACGATGCAGAGCGCCTCTCTTGCAGAGTCTGCCACTCGAGTTTGCTAAACATCTCCGTAACGCTATCACGCTTAACAAATAACCCTGTGACGAAAGGCGCCGCTCTTCTTTGGATCTTCTCTATCTCCTCTGTCAACCCGATCTGGTACGGATCCCACACTGATGAACAATACTCGAGTATAGGTCGAACGAGTGTTTTGTAAGCCACCTCCTTTATCGATGGACTACATTTTCTAAGGACCCTCCAAATGAATCTCAACCTGGTACCCGCCTTACCAACAATTAATTTTATACGGTCATTCCACTTCAAATCGTTCCGCACACACACTACCAGATATTTTACGGAAGTAACTGCTACCAGTGTTTTTTCCGTTATCATATAATAATAGAATAAAGGATCCTTCTTTCTATGTATTCGCAATACATTACATTAGTCTATGTTAAGGGTCAGTTGCAACTCCCTGCACCAAGTGCCTAACCACTGCAGATCTTCCTGCATTTCGCTACAATTTTCTAATGCTGCAACTTCTCTGTATACTACAGCATCATCCGCGAAAAGCCGCACGAAACTTCCGACACTATTTACTAGGTCATTTATATATATTGTGAAAAGCAATGGTCCCATAACCATTGTTATTGAAGAGTTTTTAGCAAACAGAACACAGCCTGTTGTTATCAATGGAGAGACGTCTACAGACGTTACAGTAACCTCTGGATTGTTACTGTAACGTCTGTAGACGTCTCTCCATTGATAACAACATGCTGTGTTCTGTTTGCTAAAAACTCTTCAATCCAGCCACACAGCTTATTGTTTTCGTCCGTACACCAGGGCCTTTCTGAACAATACATACGAGGGACATTTCATAAATAACGCGCTCTCTCTGCTTCTCTGCTACTGACAAGGGAACCCTCCATACTGTAAATCACGGATTTTGGTGCGCTTCAAATATGTTGTAGAGGTACTTACCCTGAGTACCTGGCTACGCGGTTTTTTAGCGACGGGCCTTGGTTTTTGAGGAAATCGATTTTGAAGTTCATTGTCCGCTTTGTGGACCCGTAACGTTACATATATTCCGACCAAGTCAGTATAGGGCAGCGGTAAAAGTTCACGGCTACCGCGTTGGAGGTACCGTGTTCGAATACTGCTCACATTTTTTTTATGTATGTAAGAACCGTCCGGAAAACTTGGTCCTAACGTTCAAAAACGAGTAGACGAATTAACTGGGAAATACAGAAATGTAATCGTGTCCTGCGCGAAATCCGGGAAGTTTACGAAACTGATATACGAACAATTTTTGCGTTCTGCAATTCTTCCGTACGTGGGATAGATTTTTTTTTGTACATTATCGATTCGTGGGAAGAGCAAAAAGATTCATCTTTATACAATCATCTATTCACTGATGAAAGGATAACTATAAAAAAGAGTTCAAATGGCTCTGAGCACAGTGGGACTTCTGAGGTCATCAGTCCCCTAGAATGAGATTTTCACTCTGTAGCGGAGTGTGCGCTGATATGAAACTTCCTGGCAGATTAAAACTGCGTTCCGGAACGAGACTCGAACTCGGGACCTTTGCCTTTCGCGGGCAAGTGCTCTACCAACTGAACTACCCAAGCACGACTCACGCCCCGTCCTCACAGCTTTCTTTCAGGAGTGCTAGTTGTGCAAGGTTCGCAGGACAGCTTCTGTAAAGTTTGGAAGGTAGGAGACGAAATACTGGCAGAAGTAAAGCAGTGAGGACGGGGCGTGAGTCATGCTTGGGTAGCTCAGATGGTAGAGCACTTGCCCGCGAAAGGCAAAGGTCGCGAGTTCGAGTCTCGGTCCGGCACACAGTTTTAATCTGCCAGGAAGTTTCAGTCCCCTAGAACTTAGAACTATTTAAGCCTAGCTAACCTAAGGACATGACGCACATCCATGCCCGAGGCAGGATTCAAACCTGCAACCGTAGCGGTCGCGCAGTTCCAGTATGTAGCGCCTAGAACAGCTCGGCCACCTGGGCCGGCAAAGCGATCACCTTCACCCGAAAAGTTGTCCCACCAAAGTGCAGTCCTTATTGCCAGCCCTGCGATGTTTATTTTTACCGACAGGTGAAAATCTTCACGAAAATTATTCAGAGTGCTCCCGACTTGATGAAAGACAATAGAGAGATCGCTTCTAGGGAAGATTCGATAAAATTACCTTCGCTAATCCTACATCGATTCATCGCACCTGTATTGAAAGGACGATTAGATACGCATGGTTCGCATCGAAATTAGCGGATGAAGGAGAATTCTGTTTTTAATGCAAAAGAATTGTGTTTCCAGGTATCGCTCATGAAGAAACCGTGCGCCTGCAAGACGGTTGCTTTCACAAAATTCGCGTGGTGCTGCGAAAATTTGTGCTTCGGTCGTTTCTATGATAAGTTGTTGTTGTTGTTGTGGTTTTCAGTACTGAGACTGCTTTGATGCAGCTCTCCATGCTACTCTATCCTGTGCAAGCTTCTTCATCTCCCAGTACCTACTGCAACCTACATCCTTCTGAATCTGCTTAGTGTATTCGTCTCTCGGACTCCCTCTACGATTTTTACACTCCACGCTGCCCTCCAGTGCTAAATTTGTGATCTCTTGATGCCTCAGAACATGTCCTACCAACCGGTCCCTTCTTCTAGTCAAGTTGTGCCGCAAAATCCTCTTCTCCCCAATTGTATTTAATACCATCTCATTAGTTACATGATCTACCCATCTAATCTTCAGCATTCTTCTGCAGCACCACATTTCAAAAGCTTCTATTCTCTTCTTGTCCAAACTATTTATCGTCCACGTTTCACTTCCATAAATGGCTACACTCCATACAAATACTTTCAGAAACGACTTCCGTACATTTAAATCTATACTCGATGTTAACAAATTTTTCTTCTTCAGAAACGCTTTCCTTCCCATTGCCAGTCTACATTTTATATCCTGTCTACTTCGACCATCATCAGTTATTTTTCTCCCCAAATACCTAAACTACCTTAAGTGCCTCATTTCCTAATCTAATTCCCTCAGCATCACCCGACCTAATTCGACTACATTTCATTATCCTCGTTTTGCTTTTGTTGATGTTCATCTTATACCCTCCTACTCAAGACATTGTCCATTTCGTACAACTGCTCTACCAAGTCCTTTGCTGTCTCTGACAGAATTACAATGTCACCGGTGAACCTCAAAGTTTTTATTTCTTCTCCATGGATTAACTCCAAATGTTGTTTCCTTTACTGCTTGCTCAATATATAAATTGAATAACATCGGGGAGAGGCTACCACCCTGTCTCACTCCCTTCCCAACCACTGCTTCCCTTTCATACCCCTCGACTCTTATAACTGCCATCTGGTTTCTGTACAAATTGTAAATAGCCTTTCGCTCCCTGTATTTTACCCCTGCCACCTTTAGAATTTGAAAGAGAGTATTCCAGTCAACATTGTCAAAGGCTTTCTCTAAGTCTACAAATTCTAGAAACGTAGGTTTGCCCTTCCTTAATCTAGCTTCTAAGATAAGTCTTAGGGTCAGTATTGCCTCACGTGTTCCAACATTTCTACGGAATCCAAACTGATCTTCCCCGAGGTCGGCTTCTACTAGTTTTTTCCATACGTCTGTAAACAATTCGGGTTAGTATTTTGCAGCTGTGACTTATAAAACTGATAGTTCGGTAATTTTCACATCTGTCAACACCTGCTTTCTTTGGGATTGGAATTATTATATTCTTCTTGAAGTCTGAGGGTATTTCGCCTGTCTCATACATCTTGCTCACCAGATGGTAGAGTTTTGTAAGGACTGGCTCTCCCGAGGCCGTCAGTAGTTCCAATGGAACGTTGTCTACTCCAGGGGCTTGTTTCGACTCAGGTCTTTAAGTGCTCTGTCAAACTCTCCACGCAGTGTCGTATCTCCCATTCCGTCTTCATCTACATTCTCTTCCATTTCCGTAATATTGTCCTCAAGTACATCGCCCTTGTACAGACTCTCTATATACTCCTTCCACCTTTCTGCTTTCCCTTCTTTGCTTAGAACTGGGATTCCATCTAAGCTCTTGATATGCATACAAGTGGCTTTCTTTTCTCCAAAGGTCTCTTAAATTTTCCTGTAGGCAGTATGTATCTTACCCCTAATGAGATAAGGCTCTACATCCTTACATTTGTCCTCTAGCCATCCCTGCTTAGCCATTTTGCACTTCTTGTCGATCTCATTTTTGAGACGTTTGTATTCCTTTTTGCCTGCTTCATTTACTGCATTTTTATATTTTCTCCTTTCGTCAATTAAATTCAATATTTCTTCTGTCATCCAAGGATTTCTACCAGCCCACGTCTTTTTACCTACTTGATCTTCTGCTGCCTTCACTACTTCACAGGGTTATTTGGTAAGGGTGATAGCGTTACGGAGATGTTTAGCAAACTCGAGTGGCAGACTCTGCAAGAGAGGCGCTCTGCATCGCGGTGCAGCTTGCTGTCCAGGTTTCGAGAGGGTGCGTTTCTGGATGAGATATCGAATATATTGCTTCCCCCTACTTATACCTCCCGAGGAGATCACGAATGTGAAATTAGAGAGATTCGAGCGCGCACGGAGGCTTTCTGGCAGTCGTTCTTCCCGCGAACCGTACGCGACTGGAACAGGAAAGGGAGGTAATGACAGTGGCACGTAAAGCGCCCTCCGCCACACACCGTTGGGTGGCTTGCGGAGTATAAATGTAGATGTAGATGCCGGCAATGCAAATTTCTGAGGTATGCAGGTACCGTTTCTGAACAAACTATTAAACATAGAACTTTGATACTTGGTATGCATATTTTCAGTAATAATTGCTTTAATGTAGTGCAAATTCAGGCACATCGGATTTGTAGAGACCCTTTGACATTTTTTCAAACATTTGGTGTCGTTGTTTTTATAAAATGTATAATTATTTTTGGCCTACCTCTAAATAAATGCCAAATGTCCATGTGTTTGTTCATTTGTTGTCTTTGAACTGCAGAAAATTACAACGTTCTGTGACAAACCATTCAGGAAACAATGGTACCTACAGGATAAACAGTGTAGTTTTCGGAAAACGTGGTTTAAAGTTTTATTTATATATTATTTACAAATTTTTGTTACAATACATGCAGTTAATATTTTCCTGCGCCGTATTCAGCATAATATGAATTGTAAGCATCCTCCCTTTTATTCTTGGCTCTTCTTTTTATCTCTTCTTTTGTGCAGTTGAGAGCAGCTATGTCCGCTTTACGAAATTTTGAAAAATCGATATGACGCAACGCCAGTCTAGTGTTTGCACCTGCATTTACTCCTAGTCTCTCCAGTACCTCAATTTTTCATGATGTTCCACCGTTAAAACACAAAACAGCGCCTAATACGCCAAATTTTAAAGTTTCGTAGTGTACAAAGACCGTTTTCGGTAGGTGATTCCAAATTACAGAGTTCGAACTTTCATACAAATTTTGAGTTTTTGCATGTAAGCACTTCTTGAGTAGATCAGTACTAGCCAAGTCCCTAAATATCGGTTTTATTGCACTCATAACTGCTAGAGCTAAAGAGTGTTTGTGTTTATGATTTTCACCAGAACGTAATGCCTGATTATATTTTCACCAAGTTTCAGGACCGTTTGGGCAAAGGCTGTGTTGTGTGTCTTCATCACTTGATAATTTATGGAAAAATATTGCCCATACAGCTTTTCATATTGTCCAAATCATTACAGTTTCTTCTTATGGCTACCCCATAGTAAACTTGCAGCATGTCTGTTTCACAATTTGTAAGACGTCCTTTTCCTCTAACTTTTATTTTCCATCTTTAAATTTATGTCCTGCATTTTTCTTGAGAAGCCTTCTCAGCCTTGAGCCAAGTCTTTTCTGAACGCGTCCTATGCATTCTAGTTTTGCAATCTGAATGTCAGAGCCATATGGCTTCTCTTCACAGATTTTTGCGAAGGCTTTAATGTCGCCATCAACGAGATATCTCGTGTACATGACATCTCTTGCTCTGACAGAGCGCTGAAATATTTTTTGTACTCCAGCCACCTCCATACCGCCACTACTAGATCTACATGATAACTCTGCAATTCACATTTAAGTGCTTGGCAGAGGGTTCATCGAACCACAATCATACTATCTCTCTACCACTCCACTCCCGAACAGCGCGCGGGAAAAACGAACACCTAAACCTTTCTGTTCGAGCTCTGATTTGTCTTATTTTATTTTGATGATCCTTCCTAGCTATGTAGGTTGGGCTCAACAAAATATTTTCGCATTCAGAAGAGAAAGTTGGTGACTGAAATTTCGTAAATAGATCTCGCCGCGACTTGTTGCATCTTCTAAGTGTCCTGCCAATGAAACGCAACCATTGGCTCGCCTTCCCCACAATATTATCTATGTGGTCTTTCCAACCGAAGTTGTTCGTAATTTCAGCACCCAGGTACTTAGTTGAATTGACAGCCTCGAGAATTGTACTATTTATCGAGTAATCGAATTCCAAAGGATTTCTTTTGCAACTCCTGTGGATCACCTCACACTTTTCGTTATTTAGCGTCAACTGCCACCTGCGACACCATACAGCAATCTTTTCTAAATCGCTTTGCAACTGATACTGGTCTTTGGATGACCTTACTAGACGGTAAATTAGAGCATCATCTGCGAACAACTTAAGAGAACTGCTCAGATTGTCAGCCATGTCATTTATATAGATCAGGAACAGCAGAGGTCCCAGGACGCTTCCCTGGGGAACACCTGATTTCACTTCAGTTTTACTCGACGATTTGCCGTCTATTACTATGAACTGCGACCTTCCTGACTGGAAATCACGAATCCAGTCGCGCAACTGAGACGATACCCCATAGGCCCGCAGCTTGATTAGAAGTCGCTTGTGAGGAACGGTGTCAAAAGCTTTCCGGAAATCTAGAAATACGGAATCAACTTGAGATCCCCTGTCGATTGCGGCCATTAATTCGTGCGAATAAAGAGCTAGCTGCGCTGCACAAGAACGACGTTTTCTGAAACCGTGATGATTAAGTATCAATAGATCGTTCCCTTCGAGGTGATTCATAATGTTTGAATACAGTATATGCTTGGTCCACCATAATTTTTTTCATGGATATGTTTTGCTCCTGGGTCACTTTGACAAACAAAGCAAAATTTGCTCATCACTTCCACATCTAAAACTTTTCTACTGTCAAAAGATGTGACAGAAACGATGCCATTGAGAGACATGTACCCTCGTTTCCGCCACGAACCATCAAAACAAGCTGTTATGCGTGTGGAATTATCTTCGGTGTTTTCATTTATCGCTTGCTGAGCTGCTTATTCCATTGACAAGTTACACACCTCACTGACAGCTGAACCAATGACTTTATTACAACTGAAAATCGCATGGGAGGCTGAGGAACATCTAAAAGTGCACAGAAAATCTTTCCTGCCCGCATACCTTTACCTGTTGATCTGAGTCCATATAAAAGGCGTATATTATTGTCATATATCTTCGTTGGACCTAAGCTAGACGTCATTGTCGCCGCAGTATATTTGCCCTTAGCACATTCTAAAACTAGCTGACGCACAAAACCCTTGTGAATATTTCTGTTCTCATCCAAAGATAGAATACCACAACACTCCTTACATCGTGTATGTGAACTGATAAGTTCAGTCAGTATCTCCAAGTCAATTATAATATTTCCACATTTTTCTATGTTTTGAAGGTATATGGGGCAATCAAACACAGAATCAAGTTTTACTTTCAACTTCATTCTTGATGCACTTATGGGCTGCCTGTTTGAAGTACGTGAAAGTAGACATTCTTCTTGAAACTTCCTGGCAGATTAAAACTGTGTGCCAGACCGAGACTCGAACTCGGGACGTTTGCTTTTCGAGGGCAAGTGCTCTACCACCCTGCGAACTTTGCAGAACTAGCACTCCTGAAAGAAAGGATACTGCGGAGACATGGCTTAGCCACAGCCTGGGGAATGTTGCCAGAATGAGATCTTCACTCTGCAGCGGAGTGTGCGCTGATATGAAATTTCCTGGCAGATTAAAAGTGGCAGAAGTAAAGCTGTGAGGACGGGGCGTGAGTCGTGCTTGGGTAGCTCAGTTAGTAGAGCACTTGTCCGCGAAAGGCAAAGGTCCCGTGTTCGAGTCTCGGTTTGGCACACAGTTTTAATCTGCCAGGAAGTTTCAGCTGTATATATTGTAGAAATTTATTTTATTTTATGAACTTCTATGTGCTACCAGTTTCGGCATTACATTGATGCCATCTTCAGGCCCCTGTACAATGAGTAGAATAAATGTACTATTATAAAAAATAGAGAACATACGTAAACAATTGACAGGTATATTGACTATGGAAGTGGCTCAAAGAGATATATTGTATATCATTGAAACTATATGTAACATTGGGGCACATATGTTTCTGCCTATGTCATGCTGTTGTTAATAGTTTTACTCAAATAACGCATGATATATCAACATATGTGTACGCTATTATTCATAAAACCGTAACACACAGTTGTAATAGGCCATGCAACACATCAGATGTGCTGCATACATTCGTATGTCCAGTGGAACAGTGGAAGATTTTTTTAGTAAAAATTAAATAATATAAATAACAATAAAATAAAATTACAAGAAAAGGTGACAACCATGTCAGAATAGATAGTTACTTATGTGTGGTCTAGGTCGTATAATGTGTGGTACGACAAACAGCTGCCGCAATATTAACGATAAAAAGCATAAAAGAGTTTGTTGTAAAACCCAATTGCATTCCCGAAGTAAACCAATGCAATCGTACTACAAAATCATCAAACACTTGGTCATCGTAGACACTTTATTAGGACCTTTATGTATGACAACCCCACATGTCCTGAGTGGATTGATGCAATGCGGCCTGAATGTAATGCCAAAACTGGTAGCAGATAGAAGTTAATAAAATAAAATAAATGTGTACAATAGATTCGCCTGTTGGTAAATTATTGCATCAAGAAGTTCAAGTCAGCTGTCGTCCCACGATCTATAATGGATCAACGAAGACACTTCGAAATCTCCAATTCTCTTTTTTCTTTTTCTTTCTCTCTACTCCTTACTGTCATTCAACTGCTTCTAGTGTCTCATTTCCTAGTCTGAACTCCCTCAGTATCTCCTCATTTAATCTGACTACATTCGATTACCCTAAGTGTACTTTTGTCGGCGTTCATCTTAACCTCTTCTCAAGACGACAAATTGTGTTAAACTGCGCTCCCCATGTCCTTTGCCGCGTCTGACAGAATTACCTGTAAAGTGTCGTCTGCAATTTTTTTTACCTGATCTGCAATCCTCATTGCTTAGCTGCTCATTCAATGTAAAATTGGGAAACATTATGGATAAGCTGCAACATTCTTCCTTCTCAACCATTTCGTCTCTTCAGTGTCTTTGACGTCTTGCTGCACTCCAGCTTCTATATAGGTCGTAAATACCCCATTTTTGTTAACAAATATTTTAAAACAAGTATGAAACGGTTCTCTGAAAATCTGCACTCCCTAAATTTTTAGAAAACACAGTATATTAATTTTTGTACAACAAATAGTCATGCGGACAATTGATGTAGCACGTGAACGGGAATGAGTAAACGGAATAAAACCGTCCAAATTGTTGGGTCTACATATCCGAAATAACTTGACCTCGCAAAAAACACATTTCTGAAGAGATCAGATAATTAAGGTCAGCTACTTTTGATCTTCGTTTAATTTATAGTCTTGTAAACAAACGAATCAACTTACTAATATATTCTGCACATTTCCACTCTTATGGGATAATTTCTGATTAACTCTTCACTTAGAAGGTAATGATTATGCAGAACGAGCAGTAAGAGCAATATATGGTGTTCATCCACAGCTATCTTGTAGGCATGTCTTCAAAGAGTTATGCACTTTAACTACAGCTACGGGATGATTCAAAAGGCATGTCCTATGGGACAAATATGGTGAATCAGAACTCCACTGAAACGTTCAGGGATCTAAAACACGAAAAACAGTCCTATGAACAAGGGCTCTAAAATGCATGCCGTAGCCACATCTACAAATTAATTTGTGGTGTGAATGTAAAGTGACTTATTATCCAACTGACCCATGAAAAAAAAAAAAAAAAACAGTAGAAAAAATGCATCTTCATTGCCCATTATTAAAGCTTTTAGTGGATCAGAAAGGAATTCCAAAAGGTTTTTATCATTTGCCCAATAACATAAAGGTCTGACACGTAGCAAAGCAGCTTTTAAATGTAATTCAGATCCCCTTCCCCTGGAAAAATCCTTCTGTCCCGTAGGCGAGCTTACTTTTTTTAAAAAAACTTTGGCCTCTAAAAAAAAAGGCTCTTTTGTAAGTGTTTTTCATGCACAGGTCTCAGAAACAAATATGTTAATTGTGCTAAAGCTAATCATTAAAATCGTTCAAATTATGTACCAGTCTGTTCTATTTAATCGTATGGCTAGGAGCCGCCGTCGGGCAGACCGCTCGCCGGGTGTCGATCTTTCAGTTTGACGCCACATCGGCGCCCTGCATTCGATGAGGATCATAGGACGATGATGATGATGACAGCAAAACACCCAGTCCCTCGACGGAATAAATTCTTCGACCCAGCCGGGAATCGAACCCGGGCCCAGAGGATCGACAATCCGTCACGCTGACCTATTCAGCTACTGGGGGCGGACTATCAGTCTGTAACACGCAACTAATGACCTAACATTCGCTCTTTGCACTTTATTCCTGTTTCCTTCAAAATTTCAAAGAGTGTGTTTTACTCAATATAAACTATGTGATCAAAAGTATCCGGATTTCCCCCCCCCCCCCCCCCCCCCCGCCCAAAAAGACGGCCGCAGTGGCCGAGTAGTTCTAGGCGCTTCAGTCTGGAACCGCGCGACCGCTACGGTCACAGGTTCGAATCCTGCCTCGGGCATGGATGTGTGTGATGTCCTTAGGTTAGCTAGGCTTAAGTAGTTCCAAGTTCTAGGGGACTGATGACCTCAGAAGTTAAGTCCCATAGTGCTCAGAGCCATTTGAACCATTTGAACACCTCCAAAACATAGGTTTTTCATATTAGGTGCATTGTGCTGCCACCTACTGCCAGGTACTCCATATCAGCGATCTCAGCAGTCACTAAACATCGCGAGAGAGCAGAATGGGGCGCTCCGCGGAATTCACGGAGTTCGAACGTGGTCAGGTGATTGGGTGTCACTTGTGTCGTACGTCTGTACGCGAGACTTCCACGCTCCTAAACATCCCGAGGTGCACTGTTTCTTGTGTGATAGTGAAGTGGAAACGTGAAGGCACATGTACAGCACAAAAGCGTACAGGCCGACCTCGTCTGTTGACTGACAGAGACTGCCGACAGTTGAAGAGGGTCGTAATGTGTAATAGGCAGACATCTATCCAGACCATCACACAGGAATTCCAAACTGGATCAGGATCCACTGCAAGTACTAAGACAGTTAGGTGGGAGGCGAGAAAACTTGGATCTCATGATCGAGCGGCTGCTCATAAGACACACATCACGTCAGTGAATGACAAACGACGCCTCGCTTGATGTAAGGAGCGTAAACAGTGGACGATTGAAGAGTGTGTGGAGCGACGCTTAAAGTCCTGCGGATTCTTCCTGAACAGCTGCAAGCCATCCTTGCGACACTTCACACGATTCCGTTTTTGGTCAAACGTGAGCAATCGCGGAACCCATCTTGCGGATAGCTTTCTCGTGTCCAAATGTTTATCCAAAATATTATGTACCCGTTCATTCGAGATGCCCACAGCACTAGGAATCTCACGCACCTCAACTCTTCTGTCATCCATCACCATATCACGAATTTTATGAATGATTTCTGGAGTCGTAACCTCCACAGGGCGTCCGGAACGTTTCGAATCACTTGTGCCCATATGGCCGCTCCGAAAATTTTGAAACCACTCACGAACTGTTCTAATCGAAGATGCACAATCTCAGTAATGTTTATCGAGCTTCACGGACTTCGGACGTTGTCAAACACCTGTACGCGATATTTCCACACTCCTGAACACCTCGAGGTGCACTGTTTCCGATGTGGTAGTGAAGTGGAAACGTGAAGGGACACGTACAGCACAAAACCGTTCAGGCCGACCTCGTCTGTTGACTGATAGAGACTGCCGACAGTTGAAGAGGGTCGTAATGTGTAATAGGGAGACATCTATCGAGACCATGAGACAGGAGTTCCAAAGAATGGTTCAAATGGCTCTGAGCACTATGGGACTTAACAGCTGTGGTCATAAGTCCCCTATAACTTTGAACTACTTAAACCTAATTAACCTAAGGACATCACACACATCCATGCCCGAGGGAGGATTCGAACCTGCGACCGTAGGAGTCGCACGGTTCCGGACTGCGCACCTAGAACCGCGAGACCACCGCGGCCGGCCAGGAATTCCAAACCAAGTACTATGACAGTTTGGCCAGAGGTGAGAAAACTTTGAATTCACGGTTGAGCGGCTGCTCATAAGCCACACATCACGCCGGTAAATGCCAAACGACGCCTCGCTTGGTGTAAGGAGCGTAATCATAGGACGACTGAAGAGTGCAAAAACGTTGTGTGGAGTGACGAATCACGGTACACAATGTGGCGATCCGATGGCAGGGTGTGGGTATAGCGAATGCCCTTCGCCTGCCAGCAATTGTAGTGCCAACAGTTCAATTCGCAGGTGGTGGTGTTATGCTGCGGTCGTGTTTTTCATGGAGGGTGCTTGCACCCCTTGTTTTGCGTGGCACTATCACAGCACAGTCCGCCCCCCGGTGGCTGAATGGTTAGCGTGACGGATTGTCGATCCTCTGGGCCCGGGTTCGATTCCCGGCTGGGTCGGGGAATTTTCTCCGCTAAGGCACTGAGTGTTGTGCTGTCCTCATCATCATCATCCTATCATCCTGATCGATTGCAGGTTGCCGAAGTGGCATCAAATTGAAAGACCGCCACCTGGCGAACGGTCTGCCCGACGGGTTGGCCTAGCCATATGGTTAAATTAAATAAATAAATCACAGCACAGGCCGACATTGATGTCTTAAGCACATCCTCGCTTCCCATTGCTCAAGAGCAATTCGGGGATGGCGACTGCATCTTTCAACACGATCGGGCACCTATTCGTAATACACGGCCTCTGGCGGAGCGGTTACTCGACAGTAACATCCCTGTAATGGACTGGTCTGCACAGAATCCTGACCTGAATCCTGTAGAACACCTTTGGGATGTTTTGGAACCCCAAATTCGTGCCAGGCCTCACCGACCGACGTCAATACCTGTCCTCAGTGCAGTACTCGGTCAAGAATGGGCTGCCATTCCCAAAGAAATCTTCCAGCACATGACTGAACGTATGCTTGCGAGTGTGGAAACTGTCATAAGTGCTAAGGGTGGGCCAGCACCATATTGAATTCCAGCATTAGCGATGGAGGGTGTCACGAACTTGTCAAGACATTTTCAACCGTGTTGATGTCGGGATAGCAGCTGACCATGACCTCGTTCAGATAGTGATAGGGGCAGTTGACAGTTAAGTGGAAAAAATCTATCTTGCCATTCCTGTCTCCGTCAGCAGCTGTGTTAGTGCAACATGAACCGAGCGAGGTGGTGCAGTGGCTAGCACACTGGACTCGTATTCGGGAGGACGACGGTTAAATCCCGCGTCCGGCCATTCTGATTTAGGTTTTCCGTAATTTCCCAAAATCGCTCCAGGCAATTGCCGGGATGGTTCCTTTGAAAGGGCACGGCCGAGTTCCTTCCCCGTCCTTCCCTAATCCGAGGAGACCGATGACCTCGCTGTCTGGTCTCCTCCCCCAAACCAACCAACCCCAACCCAACTCATAGTGGTTGGTGGTTCTATGTTCAAATCAACAGCTGAAGTGTCATCACAGAGCATATTCCCAAGGCATCAAAGTGTCATGCACATACGTGATCGACAGGAAGCTTTAGATGCTGCAGAGGACCGAGAGTAGACCTGTGGTACTGTCTTGCTTAAGACAGCAGGAGCATTGAGATGTGATTCTGGTCACTCAATCAGTCTGAGATCAAACAGAGTTCAATGTAAAGTGGTATACCTACAACAGAAGCTTTTCGGTGCAATAAATGTAGAATTCAAAACATACAAAAATAATTGTTTGCAAAATTGTGTTGCATAGTCTCCAAATGTTAGTCAGTGCTATTGAAGTACAGTGATACTGTGCTTGGCACTCCCTCCCACCATTGACAAATATTCCATTAAAACTGTTTTGTGCCATGCCATATAACTCCTGTACTGATTTGTTGGTTCAAATGGTTCTGAGCACTATGGAACTTAACATCTTAGGTCATCAGTCCCGTAGAACTTAGAACTACTTAAACCTAACTAACCTAAGGACGTCACACACATCCATGCCCGAGGCAGGATTTGAACCTGAGACCGTAGCAGTCCAACGGTTCCGGACTAAAACGCCTAGAACCGCACGGCCACCGCGGCCGGCTACTGATTTCTGATATGTATTTCCGTATTCTAGCATTGGGACAGAAACAGGCTTGAACAGTCAGTCTCCTTATTTATAAATCAGAGCTTTAAACGGTTCTTTTTAGAGGAGCCGGCCGGGATGGCTGAGCAGTTCTAGGCGCTACAGTCTGGAACCGCGCGACCACTACGGTCGCAGGTTTGAATCCTGCCTCGGGCATGGATTTATGTGATGTGCTTAGATTAGTAAGGTTTAAGTAGTTCTGAGTTCTAGGGGACTGATGACCTCAGAAGTTGTCCCATAGTGCTCAGAGCCATTTGAACCATTTTTTAGAGGAGAAAGATGTAAACGTTTCTCACAGATGTTGTGTACTCGCACGTATCCATACTGATAAAAGCATCTTGACTTAGTTTGTTGGGACGTTTCTTAATAACTAAAGACAAACCTTTCAAACGTACCAGTTTTCCATTGTATGTTCTGTATTTAGGATGAACTAATCTAATCTCCCTCACACCACACCTGGAACTGCATAGCAATGCTGATTCAGCAGATGGAGTATCTTCATTCTGCACAGACTATAAGTATCATAGAAGAGAAACAGTCCGACCCACTGATATACCACTGCAACACCCTCATATATCCACTACACTCTTAATGTAGTGGATATATAAGAGCGATCTGCTTTCATAACTTCCTTGATACACTGAAGAGCAAAGAAACTGACTAATATCTCAAGTAGAGCTGGACGGAATTGACACCACGAGTCCTGCAGGGCTGTCCATAAACCGGTAAGAGTGGAGGGGGTGGAGATCTCTTCTGAACAGTACTTTGCATGGCCTCCCAAATATGCTCAATAATGTTCATGTGTGGGAAGACTGGTGGCCAGCGGTCGAAGAGTGTTCCTGGAGCCACTCTGTAACAATTCTGGACGTGTGGGGTGTTGCAGTGTCCTCCTGGGATTGCCCAAGTCCGTCTTCGGTTCACTGGCAGAATTTTGGAAAGATGTGGTTCATCTGTGAAATAAAACACTAATACGACCTATTCTCGAGTACTGCTCGAACGTTGGGGATCCCTATCAGGTCGGATTGAGGGAGGACATAGAAGCAATTGAGAGGTGGGCTGGTAGGTTTGTTACTGATAGGTTTGATCATCACGCGAGTGTTACGGAAATGCTTCAGGAACTCGGGTGGCAGTCTCTGGAGGAAAGGAGGCGTTCTTTTCGTGAATCGCTACTGAGGAACTTTAGAGAACCAGCGTTTGAGGCTGACTGCAGTACAATTTTACTGCCGCCAACTTATATTTCGCGGAAAGACAACAAAGGTAAGAGAGATTAGGGTTCGTACAGAGGCATATAGGCAGTGATTTTTCCCTCGTTCTGTTTGGGAGTGGAACAGGGAGAGAAGATGCTAGTTGTGGTACGAGGTACCCTCCGCCACGCACCGTATGGTGGATTGCGGAGTATGTATGTAGATGTACTGGTAGTTAGGACAGCTTGGCTGTGGAAGGGTAGCCCACAATATAGACAACAGTATTCACAATTACAAGCGCCCAAGCTTTAATGATCTGCCAGCAATAAAGGCTCTTAACAAATCTCAGTTAAGGAAGAACATAAACTTGGTTACAAGCATATGTTCACCTTCAACCAGTCAATAACCCCACTAAAGAATTACCAATCAGTAAAACGTAGATAAATGACTGCTTTACAAGAATGCTTAAATTGAGTAAAATCATGAAAGCTAAGTTACAATTTTCTATGTTAAGCTTCAACAGGTGAATAACCCCAATAAAGAATTCTCATTTAAATAAAACACAGATAGGAAAATGCCTTACCAAAATGCTTGAATTGTGTAAAATCATGAGAAGGTGAGTTACAACTTTACTCACAAGCTACTTAGGAATTCACAGCAAATAAACAAGTTTGATCTGCTTATCCAGAAGGTAACTGCCAAGTCGAAGCGACGGAAGCCACTCAGAGCGGACGACCGCCCCACCGCAGGTCATCACCCGACATGCGTCACGTCCCAGTGGCCACCGCACTAAAACAGGCTGGCGTTTCGGTAAGCGACCGACAGCAACACAGGAGTAACACTGACTCAACGTCCCCTGAAGCGGGAGCAGGCACAGCTGAGTAGCGGCCATACAACCGCGAGCAAACAGATCCCACGCCGCCCGTACAGACGCGGGAAGCGATAGCGAGCGACAAAGAGGCCACGCGCAAAGCGGCAACCGTGCCTACCCCTCCACCACAGAATGCGCCCTGTCTCCTCGTCTATGGTAATACAACTTATAGCACAAAAGAAACGATTTAATAATGGCATTAGTTCAACGCAAGATGAGTTAACAGTTGGGTCCAGTAAAGATTTACCTTCAAATCAACTTCCGGACCACAGGCGGAAATTAGTAAACTTGGCATGAGTTTTCACCGGATCGATAAACAAGAAATCAAATTAAACTGTTGCCAAATATACAGTCACGATACGCAAGCCCTTCTAGACCTTGCTATCTTACAGTTATTAACGGCGAGACATACACAAATGAATGACGAGAAATTCACCATTTAAAGCAAAAACACGCCACAAAGGTTAAATTAATTAATTTCCAGACGAGCCAGTCACTGAAAGCTCAGTTCCACAAGATTAGGACTAACCTCAGTCGGCAGCAACACATTTGTGTGCGTGATAACTAGGTTGCCCAAACAGGGCTCCAGAACCCAAAACAACAGGCCACACGTCAGCTGTCTTGTTCTCGGGTACTAGGCACCACCGGGCAAAGACAATCGCGACGAGAAAAAAAAAATCTCTGAAATTACAGCTGCCTGCAGCAAAACAAATGAGTCAGGATGCACGAAGGTAAAGCACAAGCCACTGTTCCAGCCGGAGAGTAACCTGTTCAGCGCACATACGGACAGAACAACACACGGGGGCATAAAGGGAGCAGCAGATGCGTACCGAGCAAACTGTACGGCGCCAAAATACGACCACAAACCGGAGCCCTGCTCCCGGAGCTGGTGTCTGCTCGCTGGACTGCCGCAGCTCTGTGTCCCCCGGAAAGCGATGCTGACTGCCGCCTCGCTCGACGCTCCCTTCTCGGCCGTGCTCAACTCTTCTCTCGTTGCCTCAATGTTGCCGCAATGTCCGTTCTCCCCTGCAGTGCGTCTCAGACTCTCCTTACTCGCACTCACTCCCCCGTTAGGACCCGCTCCGACACGAGGCGCTCGCGATCGCACACAGTGCCAACCTCAACCAGAGGAGTCATCGATAGCGTCTTGCGCCCGAGATCCGCGCCACGGCTCAGTAGATGTAGATGTAGACGTACATGTTAAGTCCCATACTGGCCAGAGTCATTTGAACCATTTTGAACCATTGAGCAGCGAAAGGAAGCTCCCTCCATCTAGGGATTTGTTCGCCCCATTACCCTGTGGCAGCTGATAGCACTGTACCTCTGACTACCTCCATGTTGTGAGCCTCTGCCGGGGGTCTGTGTGTGTGCAGGAGTACCTGCTGGGCGACCGCAGCTTGGGGGCGGGGCCTGTCGCCTTCTCGCTGATGGCCAGCTTCATGTCGGCCATCACTCTGCTCGGCGTCAGCTCCGAGAACTTCGTGTACGGCGCGCAGTTCATCGCCATCAACCTGGGCTACGGGCTGGTCACCCCTGTGGCTGCCTACCTCTTCCTGCCCGTCTTCTTCCGCCTTCAGGCTGCCAGCGCCTACCAGGTAACCATTCAGCTCTCCACCCACGTGTACAGTGCCGGCCATCAATCCTTCCACTGCCTCGGGCGTGCACTCTACATTCTGCGCTGAGGGCAGATTTGGTTTCGACTGTAGGGGACAGTGGGGCACATTGAACCATAAAAAAATATTTCTCCAGGTCACTCATCCAATAATTTATTACAGAGTTGAGATTTACAGATGTTACAGCTTTTTTTTTTTTTATACAGCCTCTCCCCGATGTTATTCAATCTGTATATTGAGCAAGCAGTGAAGGAAACAAAAGAAAAATTCGGAGTAGGTATTAAAATCCATGGTGAAGAAATAAAAACTTTGAGGTTCGCCGATGACATTGTAATTCTGTCAGAGACAGCAAAGGACTTGGAAGAGCAGTTGAACGGAATGGATAGTGTTTTGAAAGGAGGATATAAGACGAACATCAACAAAAGCAAAATGAGGATAATGGAATGTAGTCGAATTAAGTCGGGTGATGCTCAGGGAATTAGATTAGGGAATGAGACAGTTAAAGTAGTAAAGGAGTTTTGCTATTTGGGGAGCAAAATAACTGATGATGGTCGAAGTAGAGTGGATATAAAATGTAGACTGGCCATGGCAAGGAAAGCGTTTCTGAAGAAGAGAAATTTGGCAACATCTAGTATAGATTTAAGTGTCAGGAAGTCATTTCTGAAAGTATTTGTATGGAGTGTAGCCATGTATGGAAGTGAAACATGGACGATAAATAGTTTGGACAAGAAGAGAATAGAAGCTTTCGAAATGTGGTGCTACAGAAGAATGCTGAAGATTAGATGGGTAGATCACATAACTAATGAGGAGGTATTGGAGCAGAATTGGGGAGAAGAGGAGCTTGTGGCATAACTTGACTAGAAGAAGGGATCGGTTGGTAGGACATGTTCTGAGGCATCAAGGGATCACCATTTTTGTATTGGAGGGCAGCGTAGAGGGTAAAAATCGTAGAGGGAGACCAAGAGATGAATACACCAAGCAGATTCAGAAGGATGTAGACCGCAGTAGGTACTGGGAGATGAAGAAGCTTGCACAGGGTAGAGTAGCATGGAGAGCTGCATCAAACCAGTCTCAGGACTGAAGACCACAACAACAACAACAACAACAACAACAACACAGTTTAATCATTCAAGTAGCAAATGGCCTTATACGATTGCATTGTCATTAATTGCTTTTTTAGCTGCAGGCATTTGAAGAAAATTTGGTAAATACGAGGGTTGTTTTTTGAGTAAGGGCCGTTCGCGCGTATAGTCCCGTAGTTCGCGCGGACGCCGCAGCAAGCCACCGCGCCACTTGCCGGCCTCCTTCCCGTTCACACTGATGCAAGTTGCAGCTCTGTAGCTGACGTGCATGTATGCCGGTGCTACTTTATAATGTTTACGGTTATTGGATCGCCCGCCGCGTGTGAGATACGGTCAGTGATACGTTTTTTGACCGCGAGAAACCTATCAGCTGCAGAAATTCATCGTCAGTTAACAGAAGTTTGTGGCTCGAATGCAATGAGTGAAGCTAAAGTGCGTCAATGGGTTAGAGAGTTTAAAAATGGCCGTCAAAACGTCCGTGACGAAGAACGCTCGGACCGACCTTCTGTGATCACTGACGACTTGGTGGCTGCAGTCGAAACAAAGATTCGTGAAAACAGAAGATTCACAATTTAAAGCTGTGCGGATCAGCATAACGAAAAGGCGAGTGGTCTCGCTCGCTTTGTCCACGACTGTACGTCTACATCTGCATCTACATACATACTCCGCAATCCACCATACGGTGCGTGGCGGAGGGTACCTCGTACCGCAACTAGCATCTTCTCTCCCTGTTCCACTCCCAAACAGAACGAGCGAAAAATGACTGCTATATGCCTCTGTACGAGCCCTAATCTCTCTCATCTTTGTGGTCTTTCCGCGAAATATAAGTTGGCGGCAGTAAAATTGTACTGCAGTCAGCCTCAAACGCTGGTTCTCTAAATTTCCTCAGTAGCGACTCACGAAAAGCACGCCTCCTTTCCTCCAGAGACTGCCACCCGAGTTCCTGAAGCATTTCCGTAACACTAGCGTGATGATCAAACCTACCAGTGTAGCAGCCCGCCTCTGAATTGCTTCTATGTCCTCCCTCAATCCGACCTGATAGGGATCCCAAACGCTCGAGCAGTACTCGAGAATAGGTCGTATTAGTGTTTTATAAGCGGTCTCCTTTACAGATGAACCACACCTTCCCAAAATTCTACCAACGAACCGGAGACGACTATCCGCCTTCCCCACAACTACCATTACATGCTCGTCCCACGATTTTTAACTGAATTTCGTTACGAATCTTCACTCATTGCTAAATTTGTGCACTTTCTTGATAGGTCAGCAACGGTAAACCAGTATGACTGGTCTGAACGTTGATACAGATCATTTCGGAAAAGAATGCGCAAAATATTTTTCTAATTCGTAACGATCTGGAGTACTTACTCTTACTAAAACAGTTATGTTATCTCGATAAGCTGAAATTCATTTTTATTGGTACAGTTCATGCCAATTCATCTACATCTACGTCCATACTCCGCAAGCCACCTGACGGTGTGTGGCGGAGGGTATCTTGAGTACCTCTATCGGTTCTCCCTTCTATTCGAGTCTCGTATTGTTCGTGGAAAGAAGGATTGTCGGTATGCCTCTGTGTGGGCTCTAATCTCTCTCATTTTATCCTCACGGTCTCTTCGCGAGATATACGTAGGAGGGAGCAATATTCTGCTTGACTCTTCGGTGAAGGTATGTTCTCGAAGCTTTAACAAAAGCCCGTACCGAGCTACTGAGCGTCTCTCCTGCAGAGTCTTCCGCTGGAGTTTATCTATCATCTCCGTAACGCTTTCGCGACAACTAAATGATCCTGTAACGAAGCGCGCTGCTCTCCGTTGGATCTTCTCTATCTCTTCTATCAACCTCATCTGATACGGATTCCACACTGCTGAGCAGTATTCGAGCAGTGGGCGAACAAGCGTACTGTAACCTACTTCCTTTGTTTTCGGATTGCATTTCCTTAGGATTCTTCCAATGAATCTCAGTCTGGCATCTGCTTTACCGACGATCAACTTTATATGATCATTCCATTTGAAATCACTCCTAATGCGTACTCACAGTTAATTTATGGAATTAACTGCTACCAGTGGCTGACCTGCTATTTTGTAGCTAAATCATAAGGGATCTATCTTTCTAAGTATTCGCAGCACATTACACTTCTCTACATTGAGATTCAATTGCCATTCCCTGCACCATGCGTCAATTCGCTGCAGATCCTCCTGCATTTCAGGACAATTTTCCATTGTTACAACCTCTCGATACACCACAGCATCATCTGCAAAAACCCTCAGTGAACTTCCGATGTCATCCACCAGGTCATTTATCTATATTGTGAATAGCAACGGTCCTATGACACTCCCCTGCGGTAGACCTGAAATCACTCTTACTTCGGAAGACTTCTCTCCACTGAGAATGACATGCTGCGTTCTGTTATCTAGGAACTCTTCAATCTAATCACACAATTGATCTGATGGTCCATATGCTCTTACTTTGTTCATTAAACGACTATGGGGAACTGTGTCAAACGCCTTGCGGAAGTCAAGAAACACGGCATCTACCTGTGAACCCGTGTCTAAGGCCCTCTGAGTCTCGTGGACGAATAGCGCGAGCTGGGTTTCACACGATCGTCTTTTTCGAAACCCATGCTGATTACTACAGAGTAGATTTCTAGTCTGCAGAAAAGTCATTATACTCGAACATAATACGTGTTCCAAACTTCTACAACTAATAGACGTTAGAGATATAGGTCTATAGTTCTGCACATCTGTCTGACGTCCCTTCTTGAAGACGGGGATGACCTGTGCCCTTTTCCAATCCTTTGGAACGCTACACTCTTCTATAGACCTAGCTAGCGTTTATTCTTTCATTTCTGTCTTATATTTAGGGGTTGTGGTTAACACACTAATCAGTATTAATATAGAATGAGATTTTCGCTCTGCAGCGGAGTGTGCACTGATACGAAACTTCCTGGCAGATTGAAACTGTGTGCCCGACCAAGACTCGATCTCGGGACCTTTGCCTTTCGCGAGCAAGTGTTCTACCGTCTGAGCTACCGAAGCACGACTCACGCCCGGTACTCACAGCTTTATTTCTGCCAAGTTTGGAAGGTAGGAGACGAGGTACTGGCAGAAGTAAAGCTGTGAGTACCGGGCGTGAGTCGTGCTTGGGTAGCTCAGTTGCTGGAGCAGTTGCCCGCGATAGGCAAAGGTCCCGAGTTCGAGTCTCGGTTGGGCACACAGTTTTAATCTGCCAGGAAGTTTCAGTATTAATATAGTGTTACACATGATTGAAAATAGTCTGACCAATTTCGGATAGTTTTCCAAGTTCACGCCCGTGCGTAGTATGCTGGTAGCACCTCGTCGCATTGCCTGTTACGCTGTGTAGCTGACTTTAAAGCTGTGCGGATCGGCATAACGAAAAGGCGAGCGGTCTCGCTCGTTTTGTCCACGACTGTACATTTTACCCCCTGCTTCAGTACTGTACCCTGCATTGGTATTCGATGAATTTCTGTCACTTCTTTCCCTAATTTGTAGCAGAACTTCATGTTAATGCATGGCTCCATTTTGTGCTTCTGACTGCGAATGCCTTTGTCGGGTGTGGTGTGCGTATTGAAACCTCCTGTTAGAAAAATTACACACGACTGTGCTTAAACTGACACACAATATTTTTAGCTCAACGCAATCAGACTTTCAAAAATCTCTACAAAAGAATGGCCCTGACTAACATTAACCTATACCTTTCACAAATTACTTACCTCACAAAAATCTTCGTTACTCGACTACTGCAGTACAGCGAGCGCCACTACTGCCAGCTGAATAAAAGATTCAAACTACTGAAGGCACTAATTACTGATAGGCATAGTTAGCAAATGAAAGATTTTAATACAGAACAAACAATGTATTAACCTTAATAGTGTTCAAAAGTCATAATATATATAGCAGTTCGTGACATCCATTCTTACAAATGTACTGTGTCTGATGGAAACACGTCCAGATCATCCGCTCTCAAAACTCCGCCATCTCTCTCCCCACATCCACCACTGCTGGCGGCTCACCTGTAGTGATGGGGAGCTCGTGAATGAGTCGTTCAAATGAACGCTTCACTCTAGTGAAGTGTGAACTAACCACTCAATTTCAGTGAACTGGTACTTCAAACTCTTCACAGATAGCACACTCCACACTTTTTTCTAGTTCGTTCACTCACTCTCTTCCCCTCTCCCTCTCCCGCTACATCGGCGCTACGTCACCCATCCTCCCTTCGCTTCAGTCCCCCCTCTACTGCCTGTCGACGAATCACGCGGTGTTTGTGGGGAACGATAGGTTTAGGAGGGGTTGGGGAGGTGAGGGGCGAGGGGAAGGCAGCGTCAGTTGCTTCCTGCAGTGCTGACATCATTACCCGTGACTATTGGTGCAATTAAACTTCACGTCTACGGATAGCCTACCGTTGGCAGCGCTTGCAGGCAGATGAACATTAAAGACACAAACGAAGAAGCTGGCTGTGTGAGCACGCACAGACAACATGAAAATAAAAGGTTTGTTAATGACACTGAAAGAGGGATTTTACTCGAAATCTTACCAATGACTACAGGTGACTGTTTACGACTCGAATCTAGAGAGCTCACCGGGGTGGCCGTGCGGTTCTGGGCGCTACAGTCTGGAACCGGGCGACAGCTACGGTCGCAGGTTCGAATCCTGCCTCGGGCATGGTTGTGTGTGATGTCGTTAGGTTAGTTAGGTTTAATTAGTTCTAAGTTCTAGGGGACTGATGACCCAGCAGTTAACTACCCTAGTTCTCAGAGCCATGTGAACCATTTTTGAATCTGGAGGGTTATTATTCTCAACAAAAATAAAATCTACAGGAGAACGTCCCGAATAATTACTTAACGTAGGTATATAGACCTTTGTAACAGTGGTAAACATACTCATTCTATTTTGGGTTTAATTTTATAAAGAACATAAAATTGGACTGTATTTCGTTGGTAGCCCTAGTTTTCAGTCCACGAATACAACAAATAATGTTTCGTAATGTTATTTAAAAACCGTCTTGATTGCAATTTTTTTATTCATATGACCGGTTTCGGTTCATTCAGAACCATCTTCAGATCTGATATTTCAGTTACAGGAGTGACCCGTCCAAATCCAGCAGTTTTCACACGCTACGTCACATGTGAAAATTGCTGGATTTGGAC
Source organism: Schistocerca gregaria (assembly GCF_023897955.1). Classification (NCBI taxonomy): domain Eukaryota; kingdom Metazoa; phylum Arthropoda; class Insecta; order Orthoptera; family Acrididae; genus Schistocerca; species Schistocerca gregaria. The sequence goes on along the minus strand of NC_064930.1, from coordinate 106,382,336 downwards.
GGGTCACTCTTGTAACTGAAATATCAGATCAAGATGGTTCCGAATGAACCGAAACCGGTCGTATGAATAAAAAAAATTGCAATCATGACGGTTTTTAAGTAACATTATAAAATCACTGATTGCTGTTATCCCGTAAGACATTATGTCTGTTTTTGCAAAATAATGTTTCATTTGGCAGATAAAGACTTTTTTGAGCGCTTCATGAGAAAATGTCGAGCAAGATTAAATGTAATACCTTCTTTATATCTGTTTATCTTTCCTTTGTCCCCTTCGACCATGTTCTATTTAACTCAGACGCTGTAAGAGCGTAAAACGTTGCGTGCACGTTACTGCACAGTTCGGCCACCTGTTGGTAAAATTGTGAAGTATTACGGAGCTTTATTGTACGAGCGGGGCGAAGAGAGCGTAGGCGAGGCTGAGCGGCGAACTGGGCAACAGCGCCAGGCTTCCGTATTTCACGAATGGACTACTTCATTTGAACGCTTCACGGCAAAGAGTGAAATGAATGAAGTTCAAAAAATGGTTCAAACGGCTCTGAGCACTGTGGGACTCAACTGCTGTGGTCATCAGTCCCCTAGGACTTAGAACTAGTTAAACTTAAGTAACCTAAGGACATCACACACATCCATGCCCGAGGCAGGATTCGAACCTGCGACCGTAGCAGTCGCGCGGTTCCGGACTGCGCGCCTAGAACCGCGAGACGACCGCGGCCGGCATGAATGAAGGTCCCGAGTTCGAGTCTCGGTCGGGCTCACAGTTTTAATCTGCCAGGAAGTTTCATATCAGCGCACACTCCGCTGCAGAGTGAAAATCTCATTCTGGAAACATCCCCCAGGCTGTGGCTAAGCCATGTCTCCGCAATATCCTTTCTTTCAGGAGTGCTAGTTCTGCATGTCTGGCAGGAGAGCTTCTGTAAAGTTTGGAAGGTAGGAGACGAGGTACTGGCAGAAGTAAAGCTGTGAGTACCGGGCGTGAGTCGTGCTTCGGTAGCTCAGTTGGTAGAGCACTTGCCCGCGAAAGGCAAAGTTCCCGAGTTCGAGTCTCGGTCGGGCACACAGTTTTAATCTGCCAGGAAGTTTCATATCAGCGCACACTCCGCTGCAGAGTGAAAATCTCATTCATGAATGAAGTAGTTCGCGTGAATGAACGAGTTCGACCCATCTCTAACGCGCTGCCAGCTGCCCAACACTGCAATGGCAGACAACAATGCAAGACCAGCCACGGACTGCGCACAGCAAAGCCAGTGATTTTCGTACAGAGCGCTACGTGGCGTTACCAATAGGAAAACCCAAACAGCCCACGCTTTTGCAGTACCTGGAGATGCGCTTCGGCGTGGCGGCCCGGCTGTGCGCGAGCGTCGCCTTCTCGCTGCAGATGGTCCTCTACATGGGTATCGTACTGTACGCGCCCGCTCTCGCCATCCGCGCGACCACAGGCCTGGACGAGAACGCCTCCATCCTGGCCGTGGGGCTCATCTGCACCTTCTACTCCACCATCGGCGGCATGAAGGCCGTCGTCGTCACCGACGTCTTCCAGGTGAGTCTCTGTCCCTCTGGCAGCTGCTCGCCAGCTCGCGCCCTGTCCTTGCCCCGCCACCTGCACCTAACACACAGGCTGTAGCTCCTGCCTGTCCATCTAATCCGCCCGATGGATTACCGACTAGGGGGGAAGAGGGGGGGGGGGCGAATGCAGCGGCCGGCCACCCTGGACTGGATGTGGCTTTTAGGCGGTTTTCCACGTCCCACTAGGTGAATACCGCACTAGTACACTACTGGCCATTAAAATTGCAACACCACCAAGATGACGTGCCGCAGACGCGAAATTGGAGAAGACGCTGTGAAATGCAAATGATTGGCCTTTCAGAGCATTCACACAAGGTTGACGCCGGTGGCGACACCTGCAACGTGCTGACATGAGGAAAGTTTCCGACCGATTTCTCATACGCAAACAGCAGTTGTCCGGCGTTGTTGTGATGCCTCGTGTAACTGCGTACCATCACGTTTCCGACGTTGATAAAGGTCGGATTGTAGCCTATAGCGACTGCAGTATATCCTATCGCGACATTGCTGCTCGCGTCGGTCGAGATCCACTGACTGTTAGCAGAATACGGAATCGGTGGGTTCAGGAGGGTAATACGGAACGCCTTGTTGTATCCCAACGGCCTCGTATCATTACCAGTCGAGATGACAGGCATCTTATCCGCACGGCTGTAACGGATCGTGCAGCCACGTCTCGATCCCTGAGTCAACAGATGGGGACGTTTGCAAGACAACAACCATCTGCACCAACAGTTCGACGACGTTTGCAGCAGCACAGACTATCAGCTCGGCGACCGTGGCTGCGGTTACCCTTGACGCTGCATCAGACAGGAGCACCTGCGATGGTGTCGGCCTACTCAACGAGGAACCTGGGTGCACGAATGGCAAAACGTCATTTTTTCGAAACAATCCAGGTGCTGTTGACAGCATCAACACGGTCGCATCCGTGTTTAGCGACATCACGGTGAACGTACATTGGAAGCGTGTATTCGTCATCGCCATACTGGCGTATCACCCAGCGTGATGGTATGGGGTGCCACTGGTTACACGTCTCGGTCACCTCTTCTTCGCATTGACGGCACTTTGGTGGACGTTACATTTCAGATGTGTTGCGACACGTGGCTCTACCCTTCATTCGATCCCTGCGAAACTCTACATTCCAGCAGGATAATGCACGAACGCATCTTGCAGATCCTCTACGGGCCTTTCTGGATACAGGAAATGTTCGATTGCTGCCCTGGTCAGCACATTCTCCAGATCTCTCACCAACTGAGAACGTCTGGTCAATGGTGGCCGAGCAACTGACTCGTCACAATACGCCAGTCACTACTCTTCATGAACTATGGAGTCGTGTGTAAGCTGCATGACCAGCTGTACCTGTACACGCCATCCAAGCTCTGACTCAATGCCCAGGCGTATCGAGGCCGTTATTACGGCCAAAGGTGGTTGTTCTGGGTTCTGATTTCCCAGGATCCATGCACACAAATTGCATCAAAATGTAATCACATGTCAGTTCTAGTATAATATATTTGTGCAATGAATACCCGTTTATCATCTGCAGTTGTTCTTGGCGTAGCAATTTTAATGGCCAGTAGTGTAAATGAGAGTGCTAGCTTCATTAAGGAAATACTGTTTTAGCTCTCACACATAAGTTGTTTCCTCACTCACGAACGTGCTCCACCTCTGTAGTATGGTAATGAAACGCCAAAAGCCAAAATACATGTTTGAAGAATGGCATCATGATACTACCAAAGAGTTGGTCAAGCGACCATCTTCATGTCAGCAACGTAGTAACATAAATGTATTATAAATGGCACATGTCAGAATGAAATCACAATGAAATGAATACCCTGAGCTGCATACAGGCGTCGATATAAGTCAACGGGGACAGTTGAAAATGTGTGACCTGCCCAGGACTCGAACCTGGGATCCCCTGCTTACATGGCAGACGCTCCATCCATCTGAGACACCGAGGGCACAGAGGATAGTGCGACTGCAGGGACTTATCTCTCGAACGCCTCCCACATTCGCAACTTATTGTCCCGCACCATATTCATTGTGCCGCTGCACACCATACACATTACTTGCGGCCTTACCGCCGACTTCGGCACGATTTGTGCATCCACACATAAGAAGATGGTCAATTGGCCGGTGAGCCTTCACTATATACGGGGTGGTCCATTGATCGTGACCGGGCCAAATATCTCACGAAATAAGCGTCAAATAAAAAAGAAAAAGACTACAAAGAACGAAACTCGTCTAGCTTGAAGGGGGAGACCAGATGGCGCTATGGTTGGCCCGCTAGATGGCGCTGCCATAGGTCAAACGGATATCAACTACGCTTTTTAAAAGTAGGTACCCGCAATTTTTATTACTTATTCGTGTAGTACGTAAACAAATATAAATGTTTTAGTTGGACCACTTTTTTCGCTTTGTTATAGATGGCGCTGTAATAGTCACAAACGTGTAAGTACGTGGTATCACGTAACAATCCGCCAGTGTGGACGGTATTTGCTTCGTGATACATTACCCGTGTTAAAATGGACCGTTTACCAATTGCGGAAAAGGTCGATATCGTGTTGATGTATGGATATTGTGATCAAACGGGCGTGTATCCTGGGCGACACCATGAAAGTGTCCGGACCGTTCGCCGGATAGTTACGTTATTTATGGAAATAGGAAGTGTTCCGCCACATGTGCCACCTGCAACAAATGATGATGTCCAAGTAGGTGTTTTAGCTGCTGTCGCGGCTAAGCCGCACATCAACAGCAGACAAATTGCGCGAGAATCGGGAATCTCAAAAACGTCGATGTCGAGAATGCTACATCAAAATCGATTGCACCCATACCGTATTTCTATACACCAGGAATTGCATGGCGACGACTTTGAACGTCGTGTACAGTTCTGCCACGGGGCACAAGAGAAATTACGGGACAATGACAGATTTTTTGCACCTGTTCTATTTAGCGACGAAGCGTCATTCACCAACAGCGGTAACGCAAACCGGCATAATATGCACTATTGGGCAACGGAAAATCCATGTGGCTGCGACAAGTGGACCATCAGCGACCTTGGCGGGTTAATGTATGGTGCGGCATTATGGGAGGAAGGATAATTGGCCCGCATTTTATCGATGGCAATCTAAATGGTGCAGTGTATGCTGATTTCCTACGTAATGTTCTACCGATATTACTACAAGATGTTTTACTGCATGACAGAATGGCGATGTACTTCCAACATGATGGATGTCAGGCACATAGCTCGCGTACGGTTGAAGCGGTATTGAATAGCATATTTCTTGACAGGTGGATTGGTCGTCGAAGCACTATACCGTGACCCGCACGTTCACCGGATCTGGCGTCCCCGGATTTCTTTCTGAGGGGGAAGTTGAAGGATATTTGCTATCGTGATCCACCGACAACGCCTGAAAACATGTGTGAGCGAATTGTAAATGCATGTGCGAACATTACGGAAGGCGAACTACTCGCTGTTGAGAGGAATGTCGTTACACGTATTGGCAAATGCATTCAGGTTGACGGACATCATTTTGAGCATTTATTGCATTAATGTGGTATTTACAGCTAATCAGGCTGTAACAGCATGCGTTCTCAGAAATGTATCACACTGGAACAACGGAAATAAAATGTTCAAACGTACCTACGTTCTGTATTTTAATGTAACAGACCTACCTGTTACCAACTGTTCATCTAAAATTGTGAGCCATATGTTTGTGACTGTTACAGCAGCATCTATCACAAAGCGAAAAAAGTGCTCCAACTAAAGCATTCATATTTCTTTACATACTACACGAATATGTAATAAAAATGGGGGTTCCTATTAAGAGTAAACGCAGTTGATTTCCGTTTGACCTATGGCAGCGCCATCTAGCTGGCCAACCACCATTTGGTATCCCTCTTCAAGCTAGACGAGTTTCGTTTTTTTTGTAGTTCTTTCGTTTGACGCTTATTTCGTGAGATATTTGGCCCAGCCACGATCAATGGATTACCCTGTATATGTGAAGATGGCATCTGTTGTTTCGGAAAGCCACGAGTACTGAGTATGATGGGCAGGGCACTATGAATATAGTGCGGGACAATAAGTTGCGAATGTGGGTCTCATGGGTGGCGTGCCAGGGGTAAGTCCCTGCAGTGACACTGTCCTCTGTGTCCTTGGTGGCTCACATGGATGGAGCGTCTGCCATGTAAGCAGGAGATTCCAGGTTCGAGTCCCGGTCGGGGCACACATTTTCAACTGTCCCCATGGATCAACTCCTGTATGCATCTCAGGGTGTTCATTTAATTGTAATGTCATTCTAATGAGCTGCATGGTCACCGACATGTCTGAAAGAACAGATACCACCGTCATATATACATGCCAAAATAAAAACGTAATCGGGTGCCAATGGTTGTTCTTACAAGGGAAACCACACAATGGCATTAAAACAAAGACAGAACTCTTGCGAAATTGTTTTAGGCGTTGGCATCTAGGTTGCAGCCTACTATAGTTAGCCTGCTACATTGTATGTGCGTGGATGATATCCCAGCACTTACACCAACTTAACGACACTTGTTCTTCTGATAACACATTCATGAATGGTGGGGATGAATTATTGTGAGGCCACAGCAACCGCCCACCATCCCATGACTCTTTTCCTGATTGTGTTGTTGTTGTTCCTTATGTCCTCGGGGATCCTGTCAAAGATGCCCTTCGACCCTCTTTTGTCCATTACTAACGTGATCCGTATGACTTGTGAACCCTTCTGGCTCCTTCTGCTACAGCCTTGTTCTCTTCCCCTCCCCCCCCCCCCTCACCAAACCACCCCCTCCTCCACCACCTGCTCCAGTAGGATTGCTCGGATGACCGGAATTTTTCTGTTCTCAGTCTCTATTAATGTTCGCAGCAGTGTTCCTGGTCAGTATTAAAGGTTCCATTGATGCAGGAGGCTTCGACAAGGTGTGGGAGATAGCTGCCACTGGGGGCCGTGCAGACTTCTCCAGGTGTGTTGCCAGCCATTGCCTACTAACTTCACTCTTGTGTCTCTGTTCTGCTTGAACACATTTTAAAAAGTAGCACTTTGTTGTTGATTATGGAAGAACAAACAAGAACGTTTTTTCTCCTTTTTCAAATTTTCTTGTGTTCAAACACAAACATCTACAAATCAGTTTTCAAGTTAGTAAAAGTAAAGACAACCACTCACTACGCTCAGAAAGAACTGAACAGTCCATAGGCACACAGCTTTGAAGACATTAATAAAGTACCTCAATTTTTGGTCTTGGGTTGTTCTTCTTCATGGTACAACAGCATGTGTGTAAGGAATGGGGATTGGTTTTCTTCCTGTTCATGTCGTCTGTATTTTATCTCTCTCTCTCTCTCTCTCTCTCTCACACACACACACACACACACACACACACACACAGGGTGTACAAAGTCTAGGGATTGATCAATGAAAAGATACTGAACAAAAAAGTCTAGTGAACTTACGTCCGGAAATGCATGGTTTCCATGCTAGAGACCATTTATGCAATCATGTTTTGTTACAGAAAAATTCGGAGTAGGTATTAAAATTCATGGAGAAGAAATAAAATCTTTGAGGTTCGCCGATGACATTGAAATTCTGTCAGAGACAGCAAAGTACTTGGAAAAGCAGTTGAATGAAATGGACAGTGTCTTGAATGGAGGATATAAGATGAACATCAAGAAAAGCAAAACGAGGATAATGGAATGTTCTATAATTAAGTCTGGTGATGCTGAGGGATTAGATTAGGCAATGAGACAATTAAAGTAGTAAAGGAGTTTTGCTATTTCGGGAGCAAAGTAACTGATGATGGTCGAAGGAGAGAGGATATAAAATGTAGACTGGCAATGGCAAGGAAAGCGTTTCTGGAGAAGAGAAATTTGTTAACATCCAGTATAGATTTAAGTGTCAGTATGGAGTGTAGCCATGTATGGAAGTGAAACATGGACGATAAATAGTTTAGACAAGAGGAGAATGTGGTGCTACAGATAAATGCTGAAGATTAGATGTATAGATCACGTAACTAATGAGGAGGTACTGAATAGAATTGGGGAGAAGAGGAGTTTGTGGAACAACTTGACTAGAAGAAGGGATCGGGTGGTAGGACGTGTTATGAGGCATCAAGGGATCACCAATTTAGTATTGGAGGGCAGCGTGGAGGGTAAAAATCGTAGAGGGAGACCGAGAGATGAATACACTAAGCAGATTCAGAAGGATGTAGGCTGCAGAAGTTACTGGGAGATGAAGAAGCTTGCACTGGATAGAGTAGCATGGAGAGCTGCATCAAACCAGTCTCAGGACTGAAGACCACAACACAGGGGTTTTTGAGGCAAGCAATATTAACTCAGCTGCCATCTCCACAATGGTGAAAACATTGAGCGGGGCCAGTCTATAAAAACTTGCTGCCATATTAAAATTGTGTGTCGGGCTGAGGCTTGAACTCAGGACCTTTGTCTTTCGTGGAAAAGTGATCTCATTCTGGAGCCAGTCTATTGTCGCAAATGTGGAAAGTGAACTGCTTTATTTTGTAAAACATTTAAATTTTCTCTGCAGTTTGTCTAGCGAAATATAAACTAAACATAAATAAAGAGTGCTCAGTGTTCAACTGCACAAATCAAAATGATAAAACAATTGACATTTATTTTTACAAGTAAGTGTACAATAGTTTAATGAAGATGTCATAAGGACTCATGACAAGCCTAAGGGGTGCCTTCGGATTTTAGGTATTCTTCAAATAAATGCAGAAAAATAATTAACTTTACAATAAGTACAGGTTTCATTTGAAAGATAAGGAGCTAACAGAGATTGGTAGCAAATATGAAAAAGAACATGTTTTCAGGCTACAACCAAGCAAATCTGTAGAAATTACTTTGATTATAAAAATATGAACAACATAAATGATCTGAGTCACATATGACTAAAGCAATTCCCATAACATTTACTATATATATATAAGACCTGTACCCAGAAAGCAAACTTTTGAAAATTTGGAAGATAATACTCTCAGTAAGTAGTTAGTATCACATAGTAAGATTGTAATTTAAGTTTATAGGCATAAGTTATAGTAAATAAAATTTTCTAGTGGATCTGGCATACTAGATGATGACTTTACCCCAGAACACATGGCATTTTTGGGTGGTCTAGTAACATGCAAATTCAGTGGTCAGTTTACGTGAATGTTGAATTAAATCTAAATAAATTTTCCTTTCTAATACAAAATTTTCATGTGGTGTTCTAATTCCTTTAGGAAATAATGTCTGTTTTTCATGTCGTAGTGATGTAATATATTGATCATTTGTTTAATTCTCTTGTTGAGTTATTTTTTCTAATCTCATATGTAATTTTTGGAAAATGGATCCTTCATTAATATTTCTCTGTATTTAATAATTGGGTATTAATGAATCAAATATTAATTTTTACAAAATTTTGGGGTAATGGAAGAATATTCTAGATGTCATGTACCTGATGCTAATGAGTTTTATGAAGGTTTTGTCCTATAGTTACATGTGGAACTGTCGTCATGATAATTTGTTGTGGTCAATATAGTGCATTCCATGGTTTGAGAGAGAGAGAGACTCAGTCTTCCTCTGATGGTGAAGTTAAGGTCCTTTAAAATTGATACAGAGCTCAAATAGCGTTTTCAATACCAGCTGGTTACCATTAATTTTGTGTTGGTTTTCCATTTCTCAGAATAATGCTGTACTTTTGTTTCTTGCTTATTTTGTTTTGTATATTTTTTGTTGTTTTGATTTTCCAGTTGTTACTTTAGATTTTAATTTGTCCCTGTCCAAAGTCCCCAATTGCCCACATAGTCTCCTTAGCTTGAATATTTATTGTTCATAATTTGTACAAGTTTTGTACGTAATGTTTACATTCTTGTGCCTTGGGAAAGTGTAATGTTTTTTTTTTTTTTTGTGAAGGCAGAAACAAAAGTACATTGCCCTAAATATGAAGACCAAACAAATCAAATTAATCTAACCCAAAAATATTTTCACACTCGCATGAATGCAAAATTGTAAATGTTAGTGTTCTGGTGTGAGACTGGAAAACGGCAGACAAACTGCATGTACCAATCACTGGAATGTCCTGAGCATTATACACGAGTTGCAAGATTGTGTCAGCTGTGGCAAGCCTAAATGTTCATGAGACAATGCAACAGACGGGTGAGTGTCTAACTGAAGTCATACACAGTATCCAACAGTGACTAAGTTCACAAACAGTTTGTTAGGTTGTCATTCCATAGCACTTGGGGGTGAAGGCACATCATGAATTTATTCATTACTAGTATTGGTAGCCAGTTTAGAAAAAAGTACATTCACCGAGTGTCAAGGTGCTCCAAGCATAAGAGAGTGACTTGGGTAGAGTTCTTTTCCTATTGCAAGCACACAGACTGTACATGACGTGGCTTTTTACAAGAAAAGCATGTTGTGTTCCATGAAGGGAAAGCAGCCACAGCTGACTCCCTTGCTGAGACTCGTTTACTGTGTCCACGTTGCAGCGGGCTGTTTGCGTGTGGTCGTCAGTCGCGAGGCAGAACCTGTTTGCCACTTTGCATTGCACTGCAAATGGGAGTTATCTCAGTTTTTCACGGCACTATCTGACGAGTCCTGATGTTCAATAATTTGTAACACTTGTTTCGAAGTAGGATCAGAATGTTCGAGAATTTGTTCACGAATGCTACAGTCTGGCACGTTGTACGTGACTACACCGTGAATCATTGCATCTGCACATTACATCTACATCGACATTTATACTCCGCAAGCCACCCAACGGTGTGAGGCGGAGGGCACTTTACGTGCCACTGTCATTACCTCCCTTTCCTGTTCCAGTCGCGTGTGGTTCGCGGGAAGAGCGACTGCCGGAAAGCCTCCGTGCACGCTCGAATCTCTCTAATTTTACACTCGTGATATCCTAGGGACGTATAAGTAGGGGGAAGCAATATATTCGATACCTCATCCAGAAACGCACCCTCTCGAAACCTGGACAGCAAGCTACACCGCGCTGCAGAGCGCCTCTCTTGCAGAATCTGCCACTCGAGTTTGCTAAACATCTCCGTAATGCTATCACGCTTACCAAATAACCCTGTGACGAAATGCGCCGCTTTTCTTTCGATCTTCTCTATCTCCTCTGTCAACCCGAACTGGTACGGATCCCACACTGATGAGCAATACTCCAGTATACGCCGAACGAGTGTTTTGTAAGCCACCTCCTTTGTTGACGGACTACATTTTCTAAGGACTCTCCCAATGAATCTCAACCTGGCACCCGCCTTACCAACAATTAATTTTATACGGTCATTCAACTTCAAATCGTTCCGTACACATACTCCCAGATATTTTACAGAAGTAACTGCTACCAGTGATTTTGCGCTATCATATAATCATACAATAAAGGATCCTTCTTTCTATGTATTCGCAATACGTTACATTTGTCTATGTTAAGGGTCAGTTGCCACTCCCTGCACCAAGTGCCTATCCGCTGCAGATCTTCCTGCATTTCGCTGCAATTTTCTAATGCTGCAACTTCTCTGTATACTACAGCATCATTCGCGAAAAGCTGCTCGGAACTTCCGACACTATCTACTGGGTCATTTATATATATTGTGAAAAGCAATGGTCCCATAACACTCCCCTGTGCCACGCCAGAGGTTACTTTAACGTCTGTAGACGTCTCTCCACTGATAACAACATGCTGTGTTCTGTTTGCTAAAAAGTCTTCAATCCAGCCACACAGCTGGTCTGATATTCCGTAGGCTCTTACGTTGTTTATCAGGCGACAGTGCGGGACTGTATCGAACGCCTTCTGGAAGTCAAGGAAAATGGCATCTACCTCGGAGCCTGTATCTAACATTTTCTGGGTCTAATGAACAAATATAGCAAGTTGGGTCTCACACGATTACTGTTTCCGGAATCCATGTTGATTCCTGCAGAGTAGATTCTGGGTTTCCAGAAATGACATGATACGCGAGAAAAAAACATGTTCTAAAATTCTACAACAGATCGATGTTAGAGATATAAGACTATAGTTTTTGCGCATCTGCTCGCCGGCCCTTCTTGAAATCTGGGACTACCTGTGCTCTTTTCCAATCATTTGGAACCTTTCGTTCGTCTAGAGACTTGCAGTACACGGCTGTTGGAAGGGGTTAAGTTGTTTCACGTACTCTGTGCAAAATCGAATTGGTATCCCATCAGGTCCAGTGGACTTTCCTCTGTTGAGTGATTTCAGCGCTTTTCTATTCCTCAGACACTTATTTCGATGTCAGCCCTTTTTTTGTTCGTGCGAGGGTTTAGAGAAGGAACACATTGTAGAACACCAAAGACATACTCACCTTCTCCAACCCACCAAGTACGCAATCGCTGAACATTGTATTTCCACAGACCATTCCATGAATTACGACGACACAAAAAATTCTGGCCCATACATCAAACTTTTGCAGCTCGATTACCAAGGAATCTGTGGAAATACGATTGTCTGACAACGAGACTCTCACCAATCCAGATAGCGGTTATCAGCTGAACTCTGCTTGGAATCCTGTTATAGAGAAACTTCGTAGTCTAAATTGTTATCTGCATAAAGATGGAAATCGACCCGACAGCGATACGTCAGGCTATCACAGTGGAGGGCGCGAGGCGCAGCGCACGCAGCCGTTATGAACACGCACGCTGAGCAGCACATGCGCAGTGTCACCTCAGTACGGCTTTAAATAGCGGAGCTCAGCGCGTACTCGCCTCCTTTCGCCTCCATGACTTCTACCTCACCCTTTTTGGTCGTCCCATCCAGCTCACCCCCACCTTGAGATACCTTGGCCTCACCCTCTACCGACGCCTCACCTGGAGCCTCATCTCCAGACCGTCCAGCGGAAAGTCCATTCCCGCCTCCGCCTTCTGAAACTACTGTCTGGCCGGACATGGGGATTGCATCCTTCTACCATCCTCCACTCCTACAAATCGCTCATCTGTCCTATCCTCTGTTATGCCAGCGTTGCCTGGATCTCAGCCACCACCTGCTTTTACAAGGCCCTCCAAATCCTCAGACACCACGCACTCTGCCTTGCCTTTTGTATCTGCCTTCCCTCCCCCACACACCTCCTGTATGACCTCATCCTTCTTTTCCTCCAATATCTCCACATCCTTTACGTTGTCCAGGCTTGATCAGCCCCACCCTCTGGTTTCCTCCTTCCTCTCCACCCCCCCGCCCGTTGCCGCGCCTCTATCGCTGTATCCCTGTATCCCTCCCTCTCTCCACGTCCACACCCTCCATCTCCTTCATCAGGGCAATTTCCAAAGCCTCCCCATCCCGGATGACGAACTTTGCCGTGACATCTACCCTTCCTTCCAACTATAACCTGGCCTTGTTCCCCCTCCGCCTCCCCAGGGCCCCCTTTTTCCTCTTCCCTCCTCCTCCCAGGTAGGGTTTTCCGCCATCCCACCCCTCCCCTGAGACCCTGCACCCCGTACTTGCCTCTTTCCTTCCCACATCCCTCCCTACCTGGCCCTCTTCAGCGCGCCCCCCGCTCATCTCCCCCATCTCTTTCCCTCCCTCCCCTCATCTCCTAGCGCCTGGCAGATCCTCTGTTTTGATCATCGTCAGTGTGCCACATCACCACATGAGTGTCGTGTTTAGTGCCGTTTCTCCTGTGCGTTAAGAGGTGTGATTTTAATTGTGTACTGCCTTGAGGTTCGCCGTCAGTGTTACGTTCTGTGCTATGCCATCCGTCGCTACTTTTGTGCTCCAGTCATACCGTGCCTTGTGTTCTTTTAATTGTCGCAGTGTGTGGCTTTTTGTGTGTGCTACTTTTAAACAGTTTTTTATCTCCATTTTACAGTCACCCCGTTTTTTGTCTATTGCCTTCCATGATGTTCCCCCTTTTTTATATCTATGTCCACCATATTTTCTCCTTTGTTATTTTTAAATGTCTTCTATTGTTTGTTCTATGTCCTTCGGCTGAAGAGCAGCGCATATGCTGCTGGCAGCCCGCCCCGATGGGGAATTGAAATACAATAAAGAAAACAAACAAACAAAGAAACAAAGCGTACTGGCCAGTACTACTACAGCGGCACTCATCTGAAGATGGCCAGAAGTCTCAGCGCCGAAATATCGTGGCAGGACGTTACTAATATCCGGCAGTTTTCCCGTGTTTTTATGGAACAATCAGTACGCCAGGAAAGCTTTAAACATCACCTCATAACTTAACTTACTTCATATTAATGAGGTGTCTTGATATGCTTACTGTGCAATTACTTTTTCACACTGTTATTGCTTGCAGAAGGCAGGCTAAGTATAACAATTCACGACTGTGATGACATCAAAACCTGATAACAGACTAGGAAATTCATGGGGTCGTGAGTTGCAGTCGATCCAGCAGAAGGTGTTGTAGCTGCCGGATCTGCTCCTGGCGAGCAGTGAAGGTCCGCCAGGCAGCGATTTGCCATTGATTGTGTAACCATTGTCACGCAGAGAGAAACAGGATAATTACTGAAGGCCGTGATAGAATAATGACTCCATTTGACAGATAATTATAGTATATTAACATAACTGTTGCATCCCATACATCTACAGGTTCTCGATGTACCTTGAGTAGGTAATGGCCAACACCAGTGATCACACACTGTGATACACTGTCATATCACGCACATAGATCCCATGACCACAAATAAAAATAGACAGGGTATCATCTTTTGATAATTTGCTCATATGTCTATTATGCACACATGTGATACGAAAATTAGTATATTTTCACTCTGCAGCGGAGTGTGTGCTGATATGAAACTTCCTGGCAGATTAAAACTGTGTGCCCGACCGAGACTCGAACTCGGGACCTTTGTCTTTCGTGCAGGAGAGCTTCTGTGAAGTCCGGAAAGTAGGATACGAGGTACTGGCGTAATTGAAGCTGTGAGGACGGGGTGTGAGTCATTCTTGGATAGCTCAGTTGGCAGAACACTTGCCCGCGAAAGGCAAAGGTCCCGAGTTCGAGCCTCGGTCCGGCACACAGTTTTAATCTGCCAAGAAGTTTCAGTAAGAAAATTAGCAGACATGTCACTCCTCGTTGCAGCCCACGATTAGTTAATCATAAATGTCATGTATGGAGTGACATCATGTGGTGGGAAATTCACCGATCTGGTCACCATGGTTTGTAGAGCAGGATCGATATGAACAACAGCAACGATGAGCCGTACTAGACCCACCGCGTTTTGAATGTTTGTCAGGGTGGAATGCACTCTGCCCACCGTGAAGTATAGCTGGACCTGGAGAATATCAGTGACTTTTGCTGCATCGACATTCATATTATTTGAACTTTGAACATCCAGAATAGTTTTATATACGAGGTGCGACAATAAAGTAATGAGACTGACGTGAAAAAAAATTTTACTTACCGTTTTAGTCAAGTTTAGTGTTGTCTCCTTGAAATTAGTTCCCTTCTGATTGCACAGACTTTTTCCAGCGCTTCCGCCACTGATGGTCACATTCATCTTCTGTTATATCCTCCAAGACCCTCGTCACAGCTTTTTGGACATCTTGTGTTGTTTGAAAATGGTTTCCCTTGACCGCCGCTTTGACTCTCGGAAATAGAAAAAAGTCGCACGGAGCGATATCTGGGGAATAAAGTGGCTGTGGTAGTACGGAAATTTGTTTAGAGGTTAAAAATTGCTGTATTGACAGAGCAGTATGGGATGGCGCATTATCAGCAATGTTGGCACGGACACAAAGAACTCTTGTACGAAGTCTTTCTAAAACTTCTTTGTAGTAATATTGGTTAAAGGTTTGTCCAAGATGCACCCAGTCTTTATGAACAATTCCCTTCGAATGAAAGAAGCATACAAGCATGCATTTCACTTTTGACTTTGACATGTGAGCTTTTTTTGGTCTGGGTGGTCCATTTGAGCACCATGGCGAACTTCGGCGTTTTGTCTCTGGATCGTACTGAAAAAAAAAAAAACGATCAACAATTCTGGATTGATTTCCATTTGCTCGAGCAGATCGCCTACCACATTTTTCCGTGTTTCTCGCTGTTTTGGTTTGAGATTTTTGGGGACCATTTTTGAATAATTCCTTCTCATACCAAGATCTTCAGTTATTATTAGACAAACTGTGGTGTCACCGCCAGACACCACACTTGCCAGGTGGTAGCCTCTAAATCGGCCGCGGTCCGGCAGTATACGTCGGACCCGCGTGTCGCCACTATCAGTGATTGCAGACCGAGCGCCGCCACACGGCAGGTCTAGAGAGACTCCCCAGCACTCGCCCCAGTTATACAGCCGACTTTGCTAGCGATGGTTCACTGACTAAATACGTTCTCATTTGCCGAGAAGATAGTTTAGCACAGCCTTCAGCTACGTCATTTGCTACGACCTAGCAAGGCTCCATATTCAGTTACTATTGATATTGAGAGTGTGAATCATGTACCTTCAAGAGCGACGTTCATCATTAATGGATTAAAGTTAAGTATTCCACCAGATACGTCCGTTTTTCTAAATTCTAATTTCCTTGTCCTGTTCCAGACCTCACGCCAGCCTGCGTGAGCTAAAACGCGTGCCTTTCGGCCTCCTCTAGTAACACAGTGTTAGCTCTCCTGCCAACAACAAAACAAACCATTTCTCAATTGATATTCAGTTCTTCTGCAGTCATTTTCATGGATAATCTTAGATCAGATCGTACGAATTTATGCACCCTGGCCAAGTTGACATCCGTCCATGAGTTTGATGGTCGTCCACAGCGGTCTTCACCTTCAACATTCGTTCTGCCTTCACTAAACATTTTATGCCAATGAAAAACTTGAGCTCTTGACATAACCTCCTCTCCTAAAGCCTTCTGAGGCTTACCATATGTTGTCGTCGCATTTTCACCCAGTTTAACGCAAAAAGAAATGATATACCATTGCGCAATATTATGCAGTTCCGTATCTGTGATGAGAGACACAGACACGTGTTAACTTAATACAACACAACTCACGACTGAGCAGTTGCATCGATGTGCCGCTTGGACTAGAAGCAGCTTATAGACCGAGGTCAAAGATATTGTGCCTACACAAGCCTGCAGGGTTGCCACATCTTGCAAGGAAAATCAGTCTCATTACATTGTCACACCTCGTACAATGGGACGCCAGTGACACTGTTGAAGCCTGTGACTGAACTGGACCACAACAGCGATAGGTGGTCGGTTAAGTTAGCGTTGACAGGGGGCGCTGAACTCTGTTTTCCTGGAGGTGTGGGTCTTCCCGCTCTTTCCGTTCGCATGTGGCTCGGAGCCTTCTTGGTGCTGCTTTGCAGTGCTCTACTGGTTAGTATGCAGTTTTTGCTGTTGGACCGAACGAAATCAATGAAAAGTGGCGTGGAAAACCCAGGAAACTTTATCTTTTAAGAATTGCTGGACACCCTGATAAATGAAACGTGTTACCACTGTAATGACAAATGTGACAGTGTACGGTAACAAAAAATCTTGATATAAGAAATCATTCACTGTGGATTTATCTTCATATGTCATAGTGTCAGTCTTCCATCGTCATTACAGTTAATGGCGGGACATGTTTTTCAGCATTTCTGCTGACCCCACGGTGCGCCACACGTGGTGGTCGCTCATCATTGGTGGTGGCTTCACCTACCTGTGCCTGTATGCCGTCAACCAGACGCAGGTTCAGAGGCTGCTTTCTACCAGGTAAGTGGCAAGTGTCCCAGCTGGAGGGCACGGTACGACGCATGATCCAGAAATATCCTGTCTCTAAAAATGCTTGGCATTTAATGTATTCATAAAGTGGAGGCGCTCACCACTGGTGTCCTTGGTAACTGAAGGTTGCAGGTTTTATTTGTTTGGAGTGAGGAGGTCATATAGACGAATGGCCAGAAATTCATTCCAAGGGAGGCACACCTATGTGAAAGTGTAGATAAAAGATCTCTGTCAGTGACGGTATGGAATATTCACAATTAAAACTGCGACTATCTGTATCCCCTACAATGCCTGCAGGCCTCATTACCTACAGACTTGCCTCCGTGGCAATATTTTCATTGCTGGATTGTTGCGGAGGCCATGACGGGGCTGGGATTTCAGTCATCTGTCCCATTCATGGATGAGGCTACCTTTACAACAGGCAATATTGTCAACCTTCACAACACTCATCTGAAGGATTACGGAGTATAGCTACAGCAGAGCTTCCCAACGTGTGGTCCACGGACCCCTTAGTGGTACGCCGGCTCTTTCTAGTGGGTCTGCGGCCACCTTTCACCAAATCGTGTAAAATAATGAGTAAAATTATAGAATAAAAATGTGAAAATAAAATTCATCACTATTTTTTTTTTCGTGTGAAAAGCATGTGTACTGTTACTTCAGGTTGTATCCCCAAGCAGCCTAAGTGAGAACGCATACACAGTTTACTGCCGGAGAGTGCGGCTTCTCTGATCGACTGTTTCACAGCAATACGGGGGTTGTTTGTGCCGCAGCTCACGGCGCTAGATGTGCTGAAACCTTTTACGCATGCGCGGAGTGAGCCTTGTCGACCAATCACAGCACTCGCTGCCACGTATGCAGCCCCAGGCATCATTAAATGTTAAACTTGCTTTGTCAGTGCACTACCTATTTCATAAGTCGATTTTTGACCAGTTTATTTACTTCTAACATGGATCTGTGGCTGAAGTCAGGATCATTGAAGAAGGCTGCAGTTTCTCCATCGCCTTCACAACAAGGGAAGTTTCCAGTTGAAATGAATGAGTAGGGAGGACAGTCAAAGTGAGACTTTACATACATTTGAACATTTTTCTGCGTATTTCACAAAAACACACACACACACACACACACACACACACACACACACACACACACACACACACACACACACACACACAACTGTTACGAAATATGCGTGCTACTTACACAACAGTAGTCAAATAGTGGAAGTGAACAGAACATAAGCGACAGCTTGTCAACAGCAAACAGTTTGGACCTGACATTGATTGCTCTCGGAGGAAGGCAGCTCCATCGTGTGAAATTTCAATTGCCAAGTAATTTTAATCAGGCTACAGTGTGTTGAACAAAGGGAGTAAATCCACTAGTAAGTGTCTGGATACAGTGGGAATTCAAATTGGATCTTTAATTTCAAGTTGCTTTCATTCATCTCTAAACCAAGACTATTGATACTTCGGGGGGGGGGGGGGGGGGGGGGGGGGGATCATTGGGAACATGGCACCTGCATTAAGAAGCTTTCAGTTCCCATGGGTTTTGCTCAGAAATTTGAAGTTACTGTGCTCTTGACTGATTAGGGGTCCACCATGGATTTTCAACTGAAGAAGGGGTCCGCCAGCTGAAAATGTTGGGAAGCCCTGAGCTACAGTATTGTGTCTGTGGAAAATCGACACCAGTTCAGCCTCAGTGTATGGGTGGGGATTAATGGCAACTGCCTTTTGGAACCAGTCATCCTTCCACAATGCCACACAGGTGAGGTATGTGTGCACTTCTGTGGATGCCTTTGATGGTATGAGCACTAATGTGGCTGTCACGTATGGTGCTCCAGCTCACTGCCTTCACGAATGTGGTGCTAAAACGCTGGTACAGATATAAAATTCCAACTTGCTTGGTGTGTTCTCATTTGTGGTGAGTCATGAAACCTACACTGTCGAACACCTTTTATCTTCACCTTCAGGTGGACTTATTTCCATTGGAACACATTGTAGGCTATCTTATATACAGGTACACTATAAATGTCAAAGGAAGTACATGCGTGTGTGTGTGTGTGTGTGTGTGTGTGTGTGTGTGTGTGTGTGTGTGTGTGTGTGTGTGTGTGGGCGGGCGCGCGCATATGTGTGTTGAGATATGAGACTACTGATGTTTTATCTAGATCAGCGGTGGATCCTTTCTAGAGTCGAAAATCCTTGGCGGACCCCTTCTACAGAGAAAAATCCTTGGCGCAGCCCTAGTCTGTCAAGAGCACACTAACTTTAAATTTCAGAGCGAAACCCATGGGAACTGAAAGCTTCTTAATGCAAGTGCCATGTTCCCAATGACTCTCCCGTCACCCCACCTCGAAGTATCAATAGTCTTTGGAGCTTCTTGTGATTGTACTTCCTTTGGCCGTCCTCCCTCCTCATTCATTTCAACTGGAGACTTCCCTTGTTGTGAAGGCGATGGGGAAACTGCACTCTTCTTCAATGATCCTGACTTCAGCCACGGATCCATGTTAGAAGTAATAAACTGGTCAAAAATCGACTTATGAAATAAGTAGTGCACTGACAAAGCAAGTTTAACATTTAACGATGCCTGGGGCTGCATACGTGCCAGAGAGCGCTGTGATTGCTCTACAAAGCTCGCTCCGCACATGCGTAAAACGTTTCAGCGCATCTGGCATCGTGAGCCACTGCACAAACGACCCCCGTATTGTTGCTAAACAGTCGATCAGAGAAGTCGCACTCTCCGGCACTAAACTGTGTATGCGTTCTCACTTAGGAACCGCAAAAGCTGCTTGGGAATATGACCTGAAGTAAAAGAACACACGTTTTTCACACGGAAAAAAAAGAAAATGTGATGAATTTGATTTTCACATTTTTATTCAATAATTTTACTCATTATTTTACACAATTTGGTCAAAGGTGGCTGCGGACCCCCTAGAAAGAGCCGGCCGACCCCTAAGGGGTCTGCAGACCACATTTTGGGAAGCCCTGATCTATGGGAACACTTTCAGTTGTTTATTGCACAAGAGCCAAACATTGTACAGGTATCACACATAATGTCATTTTGAAGAGAAACCCTGAAAGTTGTTTTTTTTTTTTTTCATGTACACCACCACAGTGTAGTTTGGTGGCTTGCCGATAGTGAGAGGTATTCGTAAACTTGGCGAGTTCAGGTGTGTCTGTGTGTTGGAGTTCGTGAAATGGCCTCTCTGGTCACCAGATCTCACTCCGTGCGACTTTCTTCTGTGGCTACACTTTAAAGGTCTGGTGTGTGTGTACCACCTCTACCACATGATGTAGCAGAGCTCTGAGAGGGACGATGCCATGCTGGGACGGGTATGGCAAGAATTCGATTACCGTATTGACATCTGCGGGGTCACTCGTGGTTCACATATCGAAAGGTTGTACAAAAAACTTTAAGAGTTTCTCTTCAAAGTGCAATGGGTATGACATCTGTACAATGTTTAGTTCTTATGCAATAAATAACTGAAAGTGTTCCTGGACTTTATCAACGCCCTGTATATATTTTTCTGGTTGGTCTAGTTGTCCTTTGTACTTTGGTAAACACTGTTGCCACAACCATGTCTCAGTCACTGATACTGGTTTTGATGTGGATGTTCTCAGAGAGGTCAGGTCTATTTGTTGCCTTGTGCCATTACATCCAATATATTTCTATCTTAGTGGGGTTTCTAACTACCTATTCTACACAGTTTTTAAAGAAGGCATTTAGTAAAGTTTTGCTGGATGTCTTATTCCCACCACTAACAAACTATAATTTTCACGATTAATTGTTGGATGATTAGTGTCTCCACTGATGATTACAGTGTGATTGGGAAACTTTTTACCATTGGGATTTTAATACTTTCACCTGTGGCAGTCATTTCTTTCCATCTAACACTGATACTCCTGAGTTTCCTACAGCTATCATTATATAGATGGATGGAGAGCGTGCAAACACAGTCAGCTACCTGAATAGCAGTCTCTAATGTGTACCGAGCGAGGTGGCGCAGTGGTTAACACACTGGACTCGCATTCGGGAGACGACGGTTCAATCCCGCGTCCGGCCATCCTGATTTAGGTTTTCCGTGATTTCCCTAAAGCCCTCCAGGCAAATGCCGGGATGGTTCCTTTCAAAGGGCACGGCCGACTTCCTTCCCCGTCCTTCCCTAATCTGATGTGACCGATGACCTCGCTGTCTGGTCTCCTTCCCCAAAAACAACCAACCATTTCTAATGTGTAGTGCACACTCTACAGTTCTCAACCCCAAACCCCATCTGCATCTACATCTACATTTATACTCCGCAAGCCACCCAACGGTGTGTGGCGGAGGGCACTTTACGTGCCACTGTCATTACCTCCCTTTCCTGTTCCAGTCACGTATGCTTCTCGGGAAGAATGACTGTCTGAAAGCCTCCGTGCGCCCTCAAATCTCTCTAATTTTACATTCGTGATCTTCTCGGAAGGTATAAGTAGGGGGAAGCAATATATTCAATACCTCATCCAGAAATGCACCCTCTCAAAACCTGGTGAGCAAGCTACACCGCGATTCAGTGTGCCTCTATTGCAGAGTTTGCCACTTGAGTTTGTTAAACATCTCCGTAACGCTATCATAGTTACCAAATAGCCCTGTGATGAACGCGCCGCTCTTCTTTGGATCTTCTCTATCTTGTCCGTCAACCCGATCTGGTACGGATCCCACACTGATGAGCAATACTCAAGTATAGGTCAAACGAGTGTTTTGTAAGCCACCTCCTTTGTTGACGGACTACATTTTCTAAGGACTCTCCCAATGAATCTCAACCTGACACCCGCCTTACCGACAGTTAATTTTATGTGATCATTCCACTTCAAATCGTTCTGCACGCATACTCCCAGATATTTTACAGAAGTAACTGCTACCAGTGTTTGTTCCGCTATCATCTAATCATACAATAAAGGATCCTTCTTTCTCTGTATTCGCAGTACATTACATTTGTCTATGTTAAGGGCCAGTTGCCACTCCCTGCACCAAGTGCCTATCCGCTGCAGATCTTCCTGCATTTCGCTACAATTTTCGAATGCTGCAACTTCTCTGTATACTACAGCATCATCCGCGAAAAGGCGCATGGAACTTCTGACACTATCTACTAGGTCATTTATATATATTGTGAAATGCAATGGTCCCATAACACTCCCCTGTGGCACGCCAGAGGTTACTGTAACGTTTGTAAACGTCTCTCCATTGAGAAACAACATGCTGTGTTCTGTTTGCTAAAAACTCTTCAATCCAGCCACACAGCTGGTCTGATATTCCGTAGGCTCTTACTTTGTTTATCAGGCGACAGTGCGGAACTGTATCGAACACCTTCCAGAAGTCAAGAAAAATAGCATCTACCTGGGAGCCTGTATCTAATATTTTCTGGGTCTCATGAACAAATAAAGCGAGTTGGGTGTCACACGATCGCTGTTTCCGGAATCCATGAGATGTGTAGATGTAGGTGCAGATACAGATGTGTAGGTATAGATATGAAGATGTGAGTGTGGAAACGTCTTGTTTGTTGCAGGGATCTGGCAACGGCACAGCGCGCCCTCTGGTGGTCGTGGCCGGTACTTAGTTTGCTCAGCCTGACCACCTCGTTCGCTGGCCTGGCTATGTACTCCTACTACTACACCTGTGACCCACTCACCAGCAAGAGGATCGAGAGGCTAGACCAGGTCAGTGGTGTGTGTGTGTGTGTGTGTGTGTGTGTGTGTGTGTGTGTGTGTGTGTTTGTGTGTGTGTGTGTGTGTGTGTGTGTGAGTAGGGGTGGGGGGGAGGGAGGGTGTAGCCACGCTACACTCGTTCCCTCACATAAAAATTATACCGTCGCAGCGGTATGAGCGCTCGACAGCAGAGAAAATACTAAAATTGTAACTCTTTTTTGTTTTTCTATCCATTTCTTTATTGTCTCTCGAGAGCGGAAGCTTAATGCCGACATGATCTGATTAAGACGGGAAAACTTATTACTGTGTAGACATTGTGGAAGTTGTTATGACATTCAGAGGATGGAGAGAAGCAACTAAAATAAATTGCATTTAATATCAAGATGGTTTTGGATACATTAGAAATCCCTGGACAATGAAACTTATTGCAAAATTTCGGAGCACACGCAGAAATGAAGTAGGAGGTTTTTGTTGACCTGGATGCCACACGAAAGAAGACATGTTAACCTCGTAAAGGATGAACCCTTATCTACACCACTTCCCCCTGTCAGTTACATTTGTTATTCTGTGTCATTTTTCAAATAATTTTTGTAGTGGAAATTGGTTTAAATTTTGCTCAAAGACGCCACAAGGACCACCCCAACAATAGCTTTTCCGAATCACGAAGTCCGATAGCTTTTCTGTAATACGAAGTCCGATGTGCTTTTTATTCTTTCCCTTTTTCACAGTCATTTACGATTTTAAAACACCCTTTTTATTCACCATTCCTTCCCACCATTTTCAACCTGTTCTTTTTCTTTTCTTCCCTTTTTTTCTTTTTTTATTAACCACTACAGCTGGGGGGAGAGGAAGAGTGTGAGTGTTGGAGACTGATGAGTGGTGTCAAAACTTCATTTGGACAAGGTCCAAAGTATAGACATTTCCATTTGTTACGAGATCTTAAAGGCTAACAGAACTATATTAGAGGTAGTCATTATTATTGAAAAGATTGATTTATGCATTTTACTGGTTGTTGAGCTGTGTGGCTGTGAACTGTATTACTTTAAGGAATACAGCAACCAACCACTTTAGTATGTACTGGGTGTTTCAAACTGAATCTTGGGGTTTTAAGGTTTTATACCATTTATTATACTCAACCTACAATTACAAATAATACACCAAATGAAAGAGCAGCTCCAATGGTTTTCCTTAAAAATTTTCAGTGTGAGCGTATTTGTCACATAGCACAAACAGTTAATAGGCAAGTTCGTCTCAAACCTTAATCAATCTGTCTGTAGCAATTGTTCCAACAGCTGCCTCAGTCTTGTTTCTCAAATCAAGTAGATCAGCTGATAGCAGAGGCTCATGTATGTGACCTATTGTGAGCCTCCAAAGGAAAAACATCACAAGGTGTCAGATTGGGTGAAAGTGGAGACCATTCAAAAAGAGCTCTTTCATCTCACACCCTAAGGCCAAACCGGTGGTAGAGTATGATTTCATTTAACCAATCACATACTGAATTATGTTACTGAAGTCGCCCACAATTTTGCTGCCAAATAAAGTTCTGTGCTTAAGCTTCTCCCTATTGAAGAAAAAGCCATAGTTCTTGTGCATCACAAAATACCAGTTACAGTTGCTTCGCCAAAAAAGGAGGGCCCATAAGCTTTCCGTCAGGATATGGCACAAAAGCATTCAATTTAGGAGGGACTCATCGCAACTGTGTCATTTTGTGGGGATTTACGGACTCCTAGATGCACACAATGTGTGTGTTCACATATATTCACTTAGATGAAATGTCAGTTCATCACCAAAGATGACATGAGGCAGAAAATCTTTGTCATGCAGCAACATTTCATTAGCAAAGCTATCATGTAAACTGTAGTCTGTATGCTTCAGAGCCTGTAACAACTCCAAACAATAAAGACATAGTTATAAAAGTCTGGTTAAATGTCCTCAGAGATATCACTGGAATTACTAATTCATGACTAGCCTTCCCAACTGATTCACTGGAAAAGACTGTCTCAGTCGCTGTACAATTTCTTCAGTCGCTGCAAAGGGAGCCTGTATCTCGAAACTGATGATATCGTCTACAGATGTTGTTATAACTAGGAGGGTTAGAGTGAAACTTAATATGGTATGCATGTAGGACTGTAGTAACAAATTCAATCATGGCAAACTTTAAAATACAAAAACCTTAGTTCTCTAATCACCATCTTTGTTACCAGCACTTTGTAATGGAAGAGACAGAAAGCAATGCATGAGCACAGGTATACAAGCAAGACTGAGTTGCTCTTTCATTTGATGTATTGTTTATAATTCTAAGCTGAATGATACAATCAAAAGTATAAGTTAGAATATCAATAATTATGGAAAGGCTATATTATTACTCACAGTAAAGCTCTCACGTTTATTGCAGACAGCCACAGTGTCACACGTTCAACTTTTAGTATTCTGGTCAGAGTGGCTAGAGACAGTGGTCGTGTGGAGTGTGCTTGCTTGTGTGACTGCGTGTGTATTTCTCTTTCCTGATGAAGAGTTTGGCCAAAGGTCTAATGTGTAACAGTCCTTTTATAGTACCTGTCTGCAGATCAATGTCACCTTTACAGTGAGCAGCAATCTATCCTTTCTGTAACTATACACTCTTGACTGTAGTGTTAGAGGTTCAATATGGAAACAGACCCCTCTGCTGTGGCTAGGCCATTTCTCAATGATATCTTTTTTCCAGGATTTCCAGTTGTAACATCCCCATTTCCACTCAGTGCAAAAGACTAAATTTATTTTGTGCATTATTTTGAAATGTGATTGAGTTTGTTGCTCATACTGTGTAGTTGTATGGGAATGTGAAATAGAAATGAATTTTTACTTACATGTTTCACCAACTGAGACTAGTTTTAGTAGCTGATGTTCAATATACAGAAGCTTATTTTTTCAGGTTACTTTGTAACATGAAGCATTTTTGCTCCAATATTTGAATAAAGTAACAGAACTTGAATAAATGAATTTAATTTCTCCCTTATTGAGCAATTGAGCAATGGTCATTGTTGAGGTGGCATGCATTGTTCCTACTGCATCTGATACGCATCTAAAAGGAATACATTTCAGAATAAAATTGGCTCCTGAAGTTTTTACCATTTATGAGCCATAGTAATTTACAGGGTGTTTAAAAAATGACCGGCATATTTGAAACGGCAATACAAACTAAACGAGCAGCGATAGGAATACACTGTTTGTTGCAATATGCTTGGGACAACACTACATTTTCAGGCAGACAAACTTTTGAAATTACTGTAGTTACAATTGTCAACAACAGATGGTGCTGCAGTCTTTATAGTATGATATTTTCCACATATCCACCATGCGTAGCAATAATATGGCGTAGTCTCTGAATGAAATTACCCAAAACCTTTGACAACGTGTCTGGCAGAATGGCTTCACATGTAGATGAGATGTACTGCTTCAGCTGTTCAATTGTTTCTGGATTCTGGTGGTACACCTGGTCTTTCAAGTGTCCCCACAGAAAGAAGTCACAGGGGTTCATGTCTGGCGAATAGGGAGGCCAATCCACGCCGCCTCCTGTATGTTTCGGATAGCCCAAAGCAAACACACGATCATCGAAATATTCATTCAGGAAATTAAAGACGTCGGCCGTGCGATGTGGCCGGGCACCATCTTGCATAAACCAAGAGGTGTTCGCAGTGTCGTCTAAGGCAGTTTGTACCGCCACAAATTCACGAAGAATGTCCAGATAGCATGATGCAGTAATCGTTTCAGATCTGAAAAATGGGCCAATGATTTCTTTGGAAGAAATGGCGGCCCAGACCAGTACTTTTTGAGGATGCAGGGACGATGGGACTGCAACATGGGGCTTTTCGGTTCCCCATATGCGCCAGTTCTGTTTATTGATGAAGCCATCCAGTTAAACATAAGCTTCGTCAGTAAACCAAATGCTGCCCACATGCATATCGCCGTCATCAATCCTGTGCACTATATTGTTAGCGAATGTCTCTCGTGCAGCAATGGTAGCGGCGCTGAGGGGTTGCCGCATTTGAATTTTGTATGGATAGACGTGTAAACTCTGGCGCATGAGACGATACGTGGACGTTGGCGTCATTTGGACCACAGCTGCAACACGGCGAATGGAAACCCGAGGCCGCTGTCGGATCACCTGCTGCACTAGCTGCGCGTTGCCCTCTGTGGTTGCCGTATGCGGTCGCCCTACCTTTTCAGCACGTTCATCCGTCACGTTCCCAGTCCGTTGAAATTTTTCAAACAGATCCTTTATTGTATCTCTTTTCGGTCCTTTGGTTACATTAAACCTCCATTGAAAACTTTGTCTTGTTGCAACAACACTGTGTTCTAGGCAGTGGAATTCCAACACCAGAAAAATCCTCTGTTCTAAGGAATAAACCATGTTGTCCACAGCACACTTGCACGCTGTGAACAGCACACGCTTACAGCAGAAAGACGACGTACAGAATGACGCGACCACAGACTGTGTTGTCTTCTATATCTTTCACATCACTTGCAGCGCCATCTGTTGTTGAAAATTGTAACTACTGTAATTTCGAAAGTTTGTCCGCCTGAAAATGTACTGTTGTCCCAAGCATATTGCAACAAACGGTGTATTTCTATCGCTGCTCGTTTAGTTTTTATTGCCGTTTCAAATATACCGGTCATTTTTGAAACACCCTGTAACATTGCCATCAGTTGTGTAGGACCTGTATCTGACAGAAGAGAGAGCAGCAGATTCACTGTTTGGGGACAATGGTCAGTTCATATGCAATTTACACTTGCTCAGAATCATCACAAGTCACTGTTAAATTATCTTCAAATAACCTCGGGGGTGGACTTTGCTTATAGGAGAATGAAATCAGTGGCTGAATGTGCATTGCATTCAACATTTTGTGTGTCTTTACCATGATCTGCTGAGCTCACGGTTCTAGCTAGCCTTTCTGAAATAAAAATTACAAAAACCCTTATTCATATGGAAATTGACAACTGTGAGAACATTTACTTATAAATGAAAACAAGAATGTAATCCATTTTTAACATATTTAATTACAAATCAAATCTATAACTACGGCAGAGACACTTAACAAAATACATCTGCTCAGATTGATGGACACAAGAGAAGAATTGAGCATCAGTTTTCCGAGAGAAATTTTCCACCTCACTTTTTTTTCTCAAAACATATGAAAATACAATTCATCAGATTTGTTTTGCCACAGGCTGAATTCTCTCTCGTTGGTCTGAATTTACAGGTCATACACATTTCATTACATTTTTTTTAGACAGCTTGAAATATTTTTTTGATGAAAGAGTGCACATTCACACGAGCAAATTATTTTGAAATAATTTTATACTTAAAAACAAATGATATTCTTCAAGTAATGCTTCAAACCACCCATGGTACATTTAAATTGTCATTTTAACATATTGTAATAAAGTTGAAGATTTTAAGCACTGTTAATTGCAAATGCTGAAAGTTGTTAATGACTTACTTGCAATGAAATGTTTTAGAACTGTGATGCTACATTTATAATTCATACTAAACTGTTGTGTGTAGCCAAGTTCTTTTCACTGAAGATATCATGGCATCTAAATTCTGCAGTTTGTGAATAGTAATTTCTTCTCAAGGTAGCATTCAAACTCCAAATGATCAGTTTTATGATTTATTCAGACAATAAATTTTGAACACACATTACTATTTCTAGAGAATACAACTTCCATTTTCACAACATTGTACAAACTTCTCCAGTTTCATGTGACTGATCACACTGCATACTTTATCACAGCATACTAGTTTAGTAAGCAGAGCCAATAGAACATAAACATATTGTTGACAATGTAAACTAGTACATGCACTATTGATGATTATGTTCGAATTTAGGTACAGTTATAAATAGTAATTAGAAAACTATCTAGACACACCATGCTATACATCATATTACGTAATCAAAATTTTTGCAGTAAAATTTTATCAATTTGTATCCCTTCCAATGAAAATTTACATCAGACCTAAACAATTAATTGTATAAATGTGTAATTTTAAACACAATTAAATTGTAACATCCCTTCCCATCAATTGTAGTGGTTTGTTAAGCCAATTCATATTACATACATTACATCATATCAATTTGCAGTTATGAGAATAAATGTGACAGGGGTTTATATTACAAACAATTGAACTAATCTGTTTATAAGGGTGGATCATACACTCAGTTACAGAAATTTCCATACATACATCCAAATATCAATAAGAATAGGTACTGGAAAAAAATTATATGCATGATTGTCTGAAATGAAGATGAACTGAATTGGCTTGTATACAAAACAAGTTTATTTAATACAATAGTCGTACATTCTCTGTTTGTTACATTAAAGTTTGAGCTAAATGTTTAGATTCTGTTTGGTTTTATTGTGTAAATTATGAAACTTTATTTTGTGATTTCTCTCCCTGAAGGCTGTTTAGTTTGCCATCTCAAACACAATGAACTTGGATGATGGGTTATGCATAGTATAAATTTACTCTTTAATTTACTCTTGCTTTTTCTTCACTCTTAATTTTCAATGAAAAAGATTTAATCAACTGTAATTCTGCAGTTGGATTTAAAAATTCCTTCTTTATTTTGATGTAACATCATTTTTATTATGTATCAGAAAATGGATGATTAGAATCAATACAACCTAAACATTGTCAATAGTTGCAGGCAAATAATAACATACTAAGGATTTATGTCACTGATTACACCAAAAATTTTCCAGTCAATTTAGAGACATCAAAAAAAGCATTCCTCCTCATCATTTGTAATTTACATTCATCAAAAAAATACTTGCATTACCTTGGTTTGGAGAGTTCCAGAACCTGTACAGAAAACTGGAATGGAGATCAACATAAACATAATTTCTCCCCTTTTTATTGCTCATGAAAACCACAAATTGCATGTTGTACCACCATACAGCGAGACCTTCTGAGGTGGTGGTCCAGATTGCTGTACACACCGATACCTCTAATACCCAGTAGCACAGACTCTTGCATTGATGCACGCCTGTATTCGTCATGGCATACTATCCACAAGTTCATCAAGGCACTGTTGGCCCAGATTGTCCCACTCCTCAACGGCAATACAGCGTAGATCCCTTGGAATTGTTGGTGGGTCACATTGTGCATAAACAGCTATTTTCAATCTATCCCAGGTGATAGGGATCATGTCTAGAGAACACGCTAGTCACTCTAGTTGAGTGGTGTCGTTATCTTGAAGGAAGGCATTCACAAGATGTGCATGAAGGGGGCCAAATGGTCATCCGTTGAGACAGATGCCTTGCCAATATACTGCTGATATGGTTGCACTATCGGTTGGAGGGTGGCATTCATGTATCATGCGGCTGTTACGGTGCCTTCCATGACTACCAGCGGCGTACCTCGTCCCCACATAATGCCACTCCAAAACAGCAGGCAACCTCCACCTTGTAGTGCTCGCTGGACAGTGTGTCTAAGGCAGTCAGCGTGACCAGGTAGTCCCCAAACATGTTGTAATGTTATGTGAGCCTCACTGCCCTTTTTTGAAAACTAATATGTGCCTGATTTTATACTGAGAATCTCAGTAATGTATGTAACTACTGTAAATGTAAATGTGATTCAAAAAGTACTTGAAGTGAAGTGAAGCGCAGCCGGACAGCAAGAAGCTCTTTAGCGCGCAATCCCTGCAGTGATAGTACTTGTGAATCTTTGAGTATGGACTCTGAAAAAAGACAATTGCTTTAATAAAAAAAGAGGACGGTCAGTCTGTATCTTGTGGAAAGAGGATGTGTTGCTAGGCCGTCGTTCAGAACGTATTGGGACATTTATTGAAAATGGATATTTTAGTGATAAAACCGAGTAAAGTATGTGTAACAGTTGCCAAACATTTATGTATACAAATTTTCTCGAAGTGAGGAATGGAAACATCTTGTTTTTGGAAAAGGAGGTGAACTTCATTGTCGTCGCTGGCTATCGATCGACAGAATTCGAAGTGTACAAAGTTCACTAAAATACAGGAAAGGAAATGCATTCTCTACAGTTTTCATTCAATACTTAACAACCTTTCATAATTTCTTAATTACAGTAATTGGATTATGATCTTGTACAATAATATGGTGCTGAACTCCACTGATTAATTTTGATGTAGGGGGACGTGTAGTTTGTAGGAAGTTTGTGTGCCAAGCAATCTCCTTTCCTCCTACTATATCTAGATCGAGCCTTTCCGTTTCCCTTTTCAGATTTTCTAGTTTCCCTACCACGTTCAAGCTTCTGACATTCCATGCCCCGACTTGTAGAACATTATCCTTTCGTTGATTATTCAATCTTTTTCTCATGGTAACCTCCCCCTTGGCAGTCCCCTCCTGGAGATCCGAATGGGGGACTATTCCGGAATCTTTTGCCAATGGAGAGATCATCATGACACTTCTTCAACTACAGGCCACATGTGCTGTGGATACACATTACGTGTCTTTAATGCAGTGGTTTCCATTGAATTCTGCATCCTCATGTCGTTGATCATTGCTGACTCTTCCGCCTTTAGGGGCAATTTCCCACCCCTAGGACAAGAGAGTGCCCTGAATGTCTATCCGCTCCTCCGCCCTCTTTGACAAGGCCGTTGGCAGAAGGAGGCTGACTTCTTATGCCGGAAGTCTTCGGTCGCAAATGCTGATTATTTATCAAAATTTAGGCAGTGGCGGCGATCGAACCCGGGACCGAAGTCGTTTTGATTATGAACCAAAGATGCTACCCCTAGACCACGGGTTAGCTTTTAACTGAGTGGTATTTGACGAGAAATCAGGCAGATGTCGGTCCATCCTGTGTTTACCCGAGTCAGCGCTGTCCCGGTCTCCTGTGCCGGATGTAATGCAGCTGCCCTCGGAGTGACGCGAGCCCTTCATTGCAGCTGATGCCGTTGTACGTGGTGGACACAATGAGGCAGATGTCGGTCCATCCTGTGTTTACCCGAGTCAGCGCTGTCCCGGTCTCCTGTTCCGGATGTAATGCAGCTGCCCTCGGAATGACACGAGCCCTTCATTGCAGCTGATGCCGTTGTATGTGGTGGACACAATGAGGCAGATGTCGGTCCATCCTGTGTTTACCCGAGTCAGCGCTGTCCCGGTCTCCTGTGCCGGATGTAATGCAGCTGCCCTCGGAGTGACGCGAGCCCTTCATTGCAGCTGATGCCGTTGTACGTGGTGGACACAATGAGGCAGATGTCGGTCCATCCTGTGTTTACCCGAGTCAGCGCTGTCCCGGTCTCCTGTTCCGGATGTAATGCAGCTGCCCTCGGAATGACACGAGCCCTTCATTGCAGCTGATGCCGTTGTATGTGGTGGACACAATGAGGCAGATGTCGGTCCATCCTGTGTTTACCCGAGTCAGCGCTGTCCCGGTCTCCTGTGCCGGATGTAATGCAGCTGCCCTCGGAATGACACGAGCCCTTCGTTTGCAGCTGATGCCGTTGTACGTGGTGGACACAATGAGCGGCATGCCGGGCTTGCCGGGCCTCTTCGTCGCTGGCATCTTCAGTGGTTCCCTGAGCACCGTCTCGTCGGCCGTCAACTCTCTGGCTGCCGTCACACTGGAGGATTACTTTAAGGTGAGGCCTACTGCAGCTGCGATGGGAGGCATGTGTCAGCTATGGGTGGATAGATGTCATATGTCCCTGTATTAAAAACAGCTGATGTATGGTGTTTGTGCACCAATATGTGTGTGTGTGTGCTTTTTAAGTGCATTAACTGGATGGGCCTACCTTCGTATTTGTTTTGAATTGTAGATCATTTTTGTTGTCTGGAGCCTGGTTTGCACAGGAGAAGATACAAGAGAATGAGCGTCTGCCAAGAAATGTTTTGTCTTTCGTAAATGGTACATAAGTGAACAGCCTATGATTTCATTTGGTTCACAGTTACTTACACTCACACTTGTTCGACTGGTTGAATTGGAGTGAGTGATGAAGTGGTCTGAATAAAAAAAATTAATAATAATAATGTTGGTGGTACAGCACTATAAGTATCATATATGCGTCTGAGAGCATAGCAGTCCGCACCACAAATGCGAATCAAAAAGAAATATGATAAGTAGATAGTTGCCAAAGCTCTTGTAGATCCAGCTGGGGATGTGAGAATGATGATAAATCCATTACATGATTCTATCAGGTGAGAATGGAGCCAATAAGTACAAGCTTTCGTGTTTATTCTTGCTAAAAAAGAAAAGCATAATATATTTCTGCAAAAGTAAACAAGCATAAATGTGTGTCTATTGTGCTGACCAAACTAAAAATGCACGAAATATTTTATCATTCTCTTTGCTTAAGAGCATGGTAGCCGTGATTAAATTGATGATGCCTGTTGTTTTACAGGTTTTTAATGTTAGACCTGAATAAATAAAAATCTTTTCCATTGATTATGCAATCTCTCTTCTAACTCATTTGACACATTTACATACATCATCAATCATACTTTCACATTATAATCATTACACGTAGTATAATAAAATACTAGAAGTACTTTGTGTAAGTCACTCTAGACACCAGAAACTGAGATAAAGCAGCTACTGAAATACAAAAGTTTCTAAACACAAATGTATCAAGTTGCAAATAACCACAGTGTAACTGCTAGACTATTTTCAGGTGGCTCGTCAGTAACTAGTACCTGCTTTTAATCTTCCTACTCAGTTGCAGTGAGACTCCTGCAAAGTTGTCAGATACCACTAAGACTGCCATCCGTGCTTCTTCACAGAGCAGGCGAGCCACCGACCTCCACACTCTGTTAACTGGCACAGACATTAAACACCTTGTCACCGACTTGCGATTCCACCACCGTTCGACCACTGTCCGTGGTATTACTCCAAAATCCAATGAGCTGTGCAGTTTCCACAGTGCTCGTAGCCACTTGTTGTCACGTCACATACCTACAGTGCACCAGGTGGCACTGAATCTGGCAATAGGCAGGGGCCTCACAATTTTGGCCTACCGGTTGTAATGTACCCTCTTTCGTCCGGGGTGAAAATAAAATATCAAGCGACAAACTTTCAATTCATTTAAATGCTATTTCAAACCCTGAGATTGTGATGATCAATTGACAACACCCCACCAGCTTGGGTGGTCTGTATCTGCAACAGACGATCTTAAGCTTAATATTTAGACAAAAGAATGATACATCACAGAATACTAAAACTAATTAAAATACCTTACCTTTAGATGCTGAATTTGGTCTCGTTGTCTTGATTCTCGCCATGGTGCGTTCCATCCATCTAGAATTGTTAATATTAGGTCCGGGTCTTTGTGTGCTAATGAAAACTGGTACTCGCTTTTTGTTTTAATATTGATTCTTCATTTTTATTAATTTAACTTTTTCACAATAATTTCCATCTTCATATCAGCTACTATTTATGATACTCTCTATATAAGACGACAGACTTCCTTCCGTACTCCCATCAACAGTCCACCTCGCAAAACCACACTCTCCCCACAACCGTCCAACTAACTCTCTACCTT
The DNA here is from genome assembly GCF_023897955.1 of Schistocerca gregaria. Classification (NCBI taxonomy): domain Eukaryota; kingdom Metazoa; phylum Arthropoda; class Insecta; order Orthoptera; family Acrididae; genus Schistocerca; species Schistocerca gregaria. Next base: position 106,347,954 of record NC_064930.1, on the reverse strand, counting down.
TCACACATGAATGTCTTTGGCTCACACTGGTGCCAACATATTCTCCAGAAATAAACAAATAAAGTTCACATTATAGAATAATATAATAAAAAAGATTTGGGCAAAATTAAATACTACATACAGATGCGACTATAAGGGTGGTATCGCACTCTTCAGTAGTCCATTACATTACACGAGGTAAACACAGATTAATGTCAGGGTACCACGGAGACAGGTATCGGTTACCGTGTTAGTGCAGGGGCTCTGCGTATGTGGTCGCTAGCCAGCTGTGCGATTGCCGTTCGCGATGAAACGGTGACGCAGTTTTGTCGTGTTCGGCAGCCACTGTACGTGCGGTACCGGGGCCACCCGCTGGCGGAGTCGCGGTCGCCGCTTGTGGGGAAGCTGCTGGCACTGGCGTTCGGACTGCTGTTCCTGGGACTGGCCTTCATGGCGCAGTTCCTGGGCGGCGTGCTGCAGGCCAGCCTCACGATATTCGGCGCCGTCGGTGGGCCCGTGCTCGGCTTCTTCACGCTCGGCATGTTCCTGCCCCACGCCAACGAGCCGGTACGTACTCCTCGCCCTGCTGCCTCGCCAGAGACTCTGCTAGAGAGGTCTGGTGTGTAGAACTCGGATGCCGAGATATACCGGTAGTGAACTCACTTATCTCTTGTTATTGGCACTATGATGAAATAACTGAATTAAAGCAGATGAGACTTAGCAAGCCTGACAAACTCCTACAGTGTTCTGTTTATACCCTTACCCCTCAGTGTTCTCAGAAGTAAATACAAGAGACGACATGAGACCTGTTTTTCTGTCAGTGTTGAAATAAATGATTTTCCTTTATCTGCCATTCAGTGTTAATTCATTATCAGGGTTTGTTGCTGTGGTTTGCACAAGGCATCTACAGATGTGGAAGAGATTTTAGGGTTCAAATTTCGTTTTGTGTACTATATTAAAAGATCTGTAACAGGCAGATTACTTCTTTTCTCCACATTTGATTCAATCTTTACTGATAATTTACATCTATATTTCTACCGTAGAAATCACTGTGAAGTGCATAACAGATGGTATGTCCCATTGTACCAGTTATTAGGATCTCTTCCCATTGCATTCACGTACGGAGTGCAGGAAGAATGATTTTTGAATGCCTCTGTTGGTGCAGGAATTATTCTAATCTTACCCTCACAGTCCCTATCTGAATTGTCGCATCCTGTACAACACAATGCTGCTTGCCTTTATGCTACATGGAAACTTGCTTCCAAAACATGTCAGACTGTAACTGGTGCTGCCCGCCAAGGGTCAGCGGCTCCAAAATATCCAAAGATATTGCTTGCTGTAAGTATCAATCACATCGTAAATATAAGCAACTCTGTGCATATTTCATTTATAATTAATTTTTAATTTTTTTAGTTCAGTTTCCAAATTAATGACAACAGTAGTAGTAATTGTGGTGATGGTGAGGAGGAAGAGGGGGAGAATAGTCAGTGTTTCTAGTTGCACGAATGCACAAAATATGCATGACAGTTTTAAAATTACATTATTTATGTGAAAATATTTTTCCTTATATAAATAAAATAGAAAGAAACTTCCACATGGGAAAAATATATTAAAAACAAAGATTCCAAGACTTACCAAGCAGGAAAGCGCCGGTACACAGGCACAATAAAATAACACACAAACACACACACAAAATTTTGAGCCTTCGCAACTGGCGGTTGCTTCGTCAGGAAAGAGGCTAGGAGAAGGAAAGATGAAAGGATGTGGGTTTTAAGGGAGAGGGTAATGAGCCATTGCAATCCCGGGAGCAGAAAGACTTACCTTAGGGGGAAAAAAGGATAGCTATATACTCGGGCACGCGCGCACACATATCCATACATATACAGACACAAGCAGACATATTTAAAGGCAAAGAGTTTGGGGCAGAGATGTCAGTCAAGGCAGAAGTGCAAAGGCAAAGATGATGGTGAATGACAGGTGAGGTATGAGTGGCGGCAACTTGAAATTAGCGCAGATTGAGGCCTGGTGGATAACGAGAAGAGAGGATATATTGAAGGGCAAGTTCCCATCTCCGGAGTTCGGATAGGTTGCTGTTGGTGGGAAGTATCCAGATAACCCGGATGGTGTAACACTGTGCCAAGATGTGCTGGCCGTGCACCGAGGCATGTTTAGCCACAGGGTGATCCTCATTACCAACAAACACTGTCTGCCTGTGTCCATTCATGCGAATGGACAGTTTGTTGCTGGTCATTCCCACATAGAAAGCATCACAGTGTAGGCAGGTCAGTTGGTAAATCACGTGGGTGCTTTCACACGTGGCTCTGCCTTTGATCGTGTACACCTTCCGGGTTACAGGACTGGAGTAGGTGGTGGTGGGAGGGTGCATAGGACAGGTTTTACACCGGGGGCGTTAAAAGGGTAGGAGCCAGAGGGTAGGGAAGGTGGTTTGGGGATTTCGTATCCCTGCTGGAGAGACACATTCAGTGTCTGATCCAGTCCCGGGAAGTATCCTGTCACAAGTGGGGCACTTTTGGGGTTCTTCTGTGAGAGGTTCTGGGTTTGAGGGGATGAGGAAGTGGCTCTGGATATTTGCTTCTGTACCAGGTGGGGAGGGTAGTTGCGGGATGCGAAAGCTGTTTTCAGGTTGTTGGTGTAATGGTTCAGGGATTCAGGACTGGAGCAGATTCGTTTGCCACGAACGCCTAGGCTGTAGGGAAGGGACCGTTGGATATGGAATGGGTGGCAGCTGTCATAATGGAGGTGCTGTTGCTTGTTGGTGGGTTTGATGTGGACGGACGTGTGAAGCTGGCCATTGGACAGATGGAGGTCAACGTCAAGGAAAGTGGCATGGGATTTGGAGTAGGACCAGTTGAATCTGATGGAACCAAAGGAGTTGAGGTTGGAGAGGAAATTCTGGAGTTGTTCTTCACTGTGAGTCCAGATCATGGAGATGTCATCAATAAATCTGTACCAAACTTTGGGTTGGCAGGCTTGGGTAACCAAGAAGGCTTCCTCTAAGTGACCCATAAATAGGTTGGCATACGAGGGGGCCATTTTGGTGTGTGTGTGTGTGTGTGTGTGTGTGTGTGTGTGTGTGTGTGTGTGTGTGTGCACGCAAGTATATTCCTATCCTTTTTCCCCCCTAAGGTAAGTCTTTCCGCTCCCGGGATTGGAATGACTCCTTACCCTCTCCCTTAAAACTCACATCCTTTCATCATTCCTTCTCCTTCCTTCTTTTCTGACGAAGCAACCGCCGGTTGCGAAAGCTCATAATTTTGTGTGTGTGTGTGTTTGTTTGTTATTTTATTGTGCCTGTCTACCGGCACTTTCTCGCTTGGTAAGTCTTGGAATCTTTGTTTTTAATATATTTTTCCTTATATAAATTTTTGTAAGTTTGTGTGTGAATGTTACACCAATGTATTAATATTGTAATCGAAAAAAATTGTGGAAGATATCTTATTGCACCATAAAGGAAATTAGGAGTGTATCACATGCTTCACTGGCCCCAAGGTATTCCTCTTTTTCAGAAAAGTTTCCCTTTCCCTCCTTCATCCTCTCTGCCCTCATTGTCACAATCAGTGGCTCCTTTTCATTCTGGGGTCCAGGTGAGCTACCCCTCCTTTTAACATTCCCCAATCTATCCATCTCTGTTCCCTGAGAAAGGAACTAATAGCGCCATAGCACTCAGTTAAAAAATGGGTGATGGCTTGTGTAGGCTTTCATATCGCCTGTCTCAAGATAATACCAAGAATGATTACAAAATGAAATCTCGAAACCAGTTGTAGCAAAAGTTCTGAAAAACCAGGAGTTGGGAGGGTCCTGAGAATATCTAATACATGTGTGATGGGAAGGAAGGAAGGAAAGAAGAAAGGAAGAAAGAAAGGAAGGAAAAATTAGTATTTAATCCAGTCGACATTGAGATCAACAGAGACGGAGCAGAAGCTCAGGATGATCAAGGATGTAGAAAAAAATTGGCCATGCCCTTCCAAAGGCATCATCCTGGAGTTTGGCTGGATTGATTTTGAGAAATCGTGGAAAACCTAAATGTGGGTGAACTATGGCCCTCCCAGGTGGGAGTCCAGCGTGCTAACCAATGCACCAGCTTTCTTTGAATCTGTAAAGGAATTGACACACGAGACACCAGTTTTAGCAATGCAAGACTGCTGTTCCAGTGTTAAGGTCAATGTACTGACCTGACGGCAGCCATCTGTGAAACTGAGACAGACATTGCGAGAATTGTAACAGCTCAGTATAGGTCATATAACAGTTTTAGCTTACCGAACTTGTGCATAAACGTCTGCACCTTCTGCTGCTTGATAGTTGAATGTGGTGCACTGTTATTCGTTTCTCTTCACATTTATTAACACACAGCTCAGTTGATGGTCAGCTTTGTGAACTATAGAATGTCCATATCTTTGCCGACATCATTAAGTGGCAGCAATCAGTAAAAAGACTCCACGAACGCAAATAACACTGTTTTTCACTGTTCCATTGTTGTTTCACAGTTGTGAGGCTATACCAATTCCTTCGTTTTTGCTTTAGCTAGATTGGTGATAAATTGTGTTGACATATGTCCGAGTGATTAGCAGTAACATAAAATAAACAGCGAGTTAGGTAACAAAAAAAATTCATGGGCCACGCACGAAAGTGACACAGATTGTGAGCTAGCAGCAAAACCCCCTAATGAAGCTGTTCCCTATGAGTTAATTAGTAATGAAATAATTGGTTGGTTGGGGTCTGATGCAGCAGTATACTGTGGGTCATTACCGAGAAGTAGCATATATCGGTGGCAACAGGGTGATGTAATGAAAGTTTATTTCATTATTGTTCAGTTAAGCAATGCTTTAGCAAGGGTATGTAAGTTTATGTTACGGTTGTGTAATCAAACTTATACCTTGACCAAGAAGCCACGGTGAGAACTATGTATGGATATAGATTCAGAAAGGGGTCCGGCAAGGCTGCATACTGTCAGCGTACTTATTCAGTCTGTATGCAGAGCATGTTATGGGGAATGCGAGGCTAGATGAAGGAGAAACAGGAATTAAAATAGCTGGAATAAATGTAAACAACCTCAGGTACACGGATACGATCCTGTTGGCAGAACGTGAAGAAGAATTGAGAACACACTTGCTGAAGGTGGAAGACGAAAGAGAAAAGGCCGGTCTTAGGCTGAATGTGAAGGAAATGAGAATTATGGCAACTACACCTACCAATTCGTGGGATGTAGCAGGAGAAACCATGGAGGTGGTGACCACATTCAGTTCTCTCGGTTCCCAGACCTCTGCTGATGGCGACTGCAGCCACGAAATCCGGAGACGCCTGTTGCTCGGTAGACAGGCGATGTCAAACCTCGACGAGGTTATAAGGTCCAGAGATATAACACTAGCAACAGAGGTCCGTATTGTGAGGGCTATGGTCTTTCCAGTTGTGATGTCTGGATGTGAGACCTGGACCATTAGAAAGGCTGAACGGCGAAGAATTGACTCCTTTGAATTGTGGTGTTGGAGGAAACGTCTTAGAGTTCCATGGACTGCAAAGAGAACCAACAGATCAGTATTGGATCAAATAAAACCAGACTTCTCCCTGGAAGGTCTAATGTTAAAACAAAAGCTGACCTACTTTGGACACACAATGCGAAGGGATGCCTCGCTGGAAAAAACATTAATGCTGGGGAAGATTGAAGGAACCAGAAGAAGAGAACATCAGGGGATGAGATGGATCGATGGCAGCACAGAAGCAATGTGTTCCAACCTGGAAGGTCTACGGGAGAAAGTGCAAGGCAGGAAAAAATGGCGTGATTTGGTTCATGGGGTCATGAAGAACCGACTAAACAAACAAAGAGAGAGATAGAGAGAGAGAGAGAATCAAACTAAGATTAAACAATATTTTAACCACAGTATCATAAAGACCACTACTCTTCACAAGTGTACAAAATATGCCGTGTGCCGGCTTGTGTTACAAAAAATGGTGAGCCCACTGGATGGTTAAGTTCATTTCCTGTCGCTCACTTTTAAGGGTAGTAATCAGTGACGTTTTTCCTCGTTACTTTTCTTAACAATCGACACGGATTTCCCAAATACATTGGTATCAAAAATGGCAATATCAGTCTTGGCCAGATTGCATAAATATCTACAGATGCCTATGAGGCTTTCTCATCCTTCAGTTCTTTCTCCTCACCATCAATTGAGAGAGCGACGTGAACTTTTCTCAGAGCCCTGCAGACTTTTTCGACTGTCTTGCAGCCCCTCTTCTCACTGAATGCCTACCGCTACGTGACGGTGTTGCAGGGTGCCATAACGGGCCTGGCCACGGGGCTCGCCTTCTCCATGTGGGTCGGCTTCGGCGTCCCCCGGCCGGACGCAGTAAGGCTGCCCACCAGGACGGACGGCTGCGACTTCAACGTTACTGCGACACCGCCGCCGCCCACCCGGGACCCCAGGTCGGCCACAGCGTCTCCTCTCACATTTCTGCAGCGTGATAAATTAACAGTGTATTTTTGGGTGCTCAGCAGAGTTGTCAGTTTCATTATTCCACACGATACTTCAGTGACCGACCCAGTCATCTTCTTCAGTTGACGTGAGATGTATTGTTAAGCGTACCTGCTGCCTGGACTCTCACAAAATTCAATTTTCTTCCTTTTTTTCACACATTATATCACCTTTGCTATCACTTGCATGACATTAAAATATTTACAGAATGAGATTTTCACTCTGCAGCGGAGTGTGCGCTGATATGAAACTTCCTGGCAGATTCAAACTGTGTGCCCGACCGAGACTCGAACTCGGGACCTTTGCCTTTCGCGGGCAAGTGCTCTACCATCTGAGCTACCGAAGCACAACTCACGCCCGGTACTCACAGCTTTACTTCTGCCAGTACCTCGTCTCCTACCTTCCAAACTTTACAGAAGCTCTTCTGCGAACCATGCAGAAGTAGCACTCCTGAAAGAAAGGATATTGCGGAGACATGGCTTAGCTACAGCCTTGGAGATGTTTACAGAATGAGAAAGTTTGCAAGGTAGGAGACGAGGTACTGGCAGAAGTAAAGCTGTGAGTACCGGGCGTGAGTCATGCTTCGGTAGCTCAGATGAAAGAGCACTTGCCCGTGAAAGGCAAAGGTCCCGAGTTCGAGTCTCGGTCGGGCACACAGTTTTAATCTGCCAGGAAGTTTCATTAAAATATTTAGTTTATAAGCTTAAAGGCACACATTCTTTTGATCCCTTTGGGGGAAGGTTTGGGTCACAACTTGCTAGTTACACACCTCACGGGTTGCATGCTACAGAGGAAAAACTTTGCTTATTGATATGTAATTTTTAACAGCACATAGAACCTGTTTTGGGGTCTAGATTCTTCTTCATTAATCTCATTTCTTAGTAACTGTATTGTGAAAAGGATAGTTGCTACTCACCATATAGCAGAGATACTGAGTTGCAGATGGCTGCAATTATCTTTTTCATAATGTTATTACATTCCACCCTGGAATTCCCTCTTTTTTTTTAAACCACAGTGCAAGCCTGATGAAGTTTTGCACAGACGTGTAGGACAGTGTCTCTAGTACACCTGTCGATAACGCGTCACGTCGCTGCTCACAGTCCTGAGTGCACACTGAGCATGTAAAGATGCCCCAATTTGGAAGGGAGGAGGGGTGCACACAGATTCCCAAAGATTCCACCTAATGACTTGTTGTTGTTGTTGTTGTCTTCAGTCCTTAGACTGGTTTGATGCAGCTCTCCATGCTACTCTATCCTGTGCAAGCTTCTTCATCTCCCAGTATCTACTGCAGCCTACATCCATCTGAATCTGCTTAGTGTATTCATCTCTTGGTCTCCCTCTACGATTTTTACCCTCCACGCTGCCCTCCAATACTAAATTGGTGATCCCTCGATGCCTCAGAACATGTCCTACTAACGGGTCGCTTCTTCTGGTCAAGTTGTGCCACAAGCTCCTCTTCTCCCCAATCCTATTCAATACCTCCTCATTAGTTACGTGATCTATCCACCTTATCTTCAGTATTCTTCTGTAGCACCACATTTCGAAAGCTTCTATTCTCTTCTTGTCCAAACTAGTTATCGTCCATGTTTCACTTCCATACATGGCTACACTCCAAACAAATACTTTCAGAAACAACTTCCTGATACATAAATCTATATTCGATGTTAACAAATTTCTCTTCTTCAGAAACGCTTTCCTTGCCATTGCCAGTCTACATTTTATATCCTCTCTACTTCGACCATCATCAGTTATTTTACTTCCTAAATAGCAAAACTCCTTTACTACTTTAAGTGTCTCATTTCCTAATCTAATTCCCTCAGCATCACCCGATTTAATTTGACTACATTCCATTATCCTCGTTTTGCTTTTGTTAATGTTCATCTTATATCCTCCTTTCAAGACACTGTCCATTCCGTTCAACTGCTCTTCCAAGTCCTTTGCCATCTCTGACAGAATTACAATGTCATCGGCGAACCTCAAAGTTTTTACTTTGTCTCCATGAATTTTAATACCTACTCCAAATTTTTCTTTTGTTTCCTTTACTGCTTGCTCAATATACAGATTGAATAACATCGGGGAGAGGCTACAACACTGTCTCACTCCCTTCCCAACCACTGCTTCCCTTTCATGACCCTCGACTCTTATAACAGCCATCTGCTTTCTGCACAAATTGTAAATAGCCTAATGACTTATTTTGTACTAATTGGTCTATTTTGTTGAGTAATGGATGGGAGTTCCCAGATTATAGTTCCTTACATGTGTGCTGAAAGACATGTTTCCATGTTCTCATAGAATATGACTTTATTTTTGACTTGTAAATATCTTTTTGTAAAGAATGATGTTAAAATTTGTGTCACACCACTATTTATAGCTGAGTTTGACTCCTGCACTGCTTCACATGTTTGTTTTACTGAGATGACATGTTTTTTTCTGAAACTCGCAGTCTCTTGGTGTTCCAGATATTTTGCCAGCCAGTATGTAGTGGTATTCTAAAGCCACCATGTCCTGCTATATGATTAAAATATGTTTGAAAAACTGTTGCAATAAAAAGTCAGACGTCTGTCTGTGGACACGATATGTAGAGTTGACTAAAAGAAATTGCAGGGCTCAGGTGCTAGAAATATTTCATTAACATAGTGAACAATAAATAGTTAAGAATAACAGCCATCCTGCTTGCTGTCTGAAAAAAATGGGGTTTGATTTTACGAAAAGGGTGTCTGGATATTGAAAACGTTTCAGAACAATATATCCTTCTCCTTCTTGGTCTCAGTATACTAGCACAATTCATTCATCCAATAAAATAGTAAACAATGCATTTCTGTCATGTTCTCAGAACTATCTAATCCGGTATAAAATGAAATTCTTTCAACAAAAAAATCAGTTTTTCAGATTTGTTCACACATAAACAATGTGTTTCACATTGGTGCAATGGAGAGAAGTTGCAGTTTTGCCTCCACATGTCTGATCATCAACACAGTTACAAAACGGGTTCCTTTCTCCACAGCTCACTGCCAACTACCTCCAGCTAGAGAAAGATAAACCAAAGATACAAGATGGATTGTAGAGTATCACTCATATCGGCATTTGTTCACAAATGGAATGTGTATAATACTTTAATCAAATAGCAATTGAAGTTTTGTTAAGCTTGAATAATCAATTAGTGTTAGATGCAATAAATTTAAAACGGGGTTTTAACAATTTTAAATATTGCTAAGACCAAAATTCTCTGCTAATGATTTATATGTGGGAACATAATTTTTCACATATGATAACAGTGTTTCATCGTGGACACTCAACATACAAATAAAGGAAAATAATTAAATGTGATGTACGAAAAAACATGGGACCCAAAACATCAAAATAAATCAATAAATTCAAACTAAGGAAATACACTTTGCTAGTGTTACAAAATATTATAATAACAAAAAGTATATTACGTTATACATTAGTTGCAGCTGTATCACTATCCATTGTACTCCAGAACTACACAGGTGTAGGCTCATTGTACTGTGCCATTATTACGAACTATGGGCATTGCAGCAAAGCCTTCCTCATGTAGCGTCAGATCATGAGAGCACTGCTGCAGAACTATATCATCTACAAGAAGTGTATTGAAATAGAGGTTATATCCGCCAGGCCTCAACCTCCGCTAATTTCAAGTTGCCGCCACTCATACCTCACCTGTCTTTCAACAACATCTTTGCCTGTTTACTTCCACCTCGACTGACATCTCTGCCTGAACTCTTTGCCTTTACAAATGTCTGCTTGTGTCTGTGTATATGCAGATGGATATGTGTGTGTGTGTGTGTGTGTGTGTGTGTGTGTGTGCGAGTATATAACTATCCTTTTTTTCCCCTAAGGTAAGTCTTTCTGCTCCCGGGATTGGAATGACTCCTTACCCTCTCCCTTAAAACTCACATCCTTTCGTCTTTCCCTCTCCTTCCCTCTTTCCTGAAGAAGCAAACGGTCGGTTGCGAAAACTAGAAATTTTGTGTGTGTGTTTGTGTGTTTTATTTATTGTGCCTGTCTACTGGCGCTTTCCTGCTTGGTAAGTCTTGGGATCTTTGTTTTTAATATATTTTTCCCATGTGGAAGTTTCTTTCTACTTTATTTAATTCATGAAATAGAGGTTAGTTGGATTGGTACACTGAGTGGGCTTTGTAATCAACTCCTGATATACAGGAGGGGGGGGGGGGGGAGGAGGTTACATACAAATAGTTACTCAATATATACTGAAATCAGTAGGCCTGTATGGAAAATGGCATCCTCAGTATTTCACTCATGTCAACAAAGATAAGCAATGTGGCTTGCAATGTTAAAGACGATGTGCTTCTCAGAAGGTCAAGTGTATGTAGGATATCTTACATGGGGCATACTAGTAGAACAGTTGAGGACAGGTTCACTGACATACGCAACTAAAACAGCTTAGCAAATCAGCTGTCACTGAACACTGCGTCTGATATAATCTCGAGATGAAATGCTGTAAGGCCAGTGTCCTCGTGTAAACACAAAGTTTCTGGTACACTGTAATTAAGGATTCTAGCAATACAAAGAAGTCCAAAATATGTAGTAAACTGGGATGTAGATATCAGTTTAAATAAGGCTGGGCACCTTGCCGACCAGGTGTGGTAAACACTGATGGGATTTGCATTTCACGGAATATCAGTGCGGTCTCTGAAAAACAAAAGAGGATGACAGTGTGTAACTGGCACTGGGAATCAGTCTCAGCTACGAATAACTGTGTGACGTAGACAGTGATTTGGTCCAGTTGTAGGCCAGGCAGCAAGTATGCATAGTGACCCAGCTAGCAGCTCCCAAAGGTGACGGCTGTGTCTGTTGTTGAAATATTTATTTATTTATTTATTGTTCCATGGGACCAAATTAAGGAGATGTCTCCATGGTCATGGAACGAGTCAATACATGAAATTATAACACGATATTAGAAACAGATAAAATGAAAATAATAAAAAAAAACATTCAGGTGTCAAGTCATAAGTTTTAATAAAGAAAATCAACACTGTAACACTGGAATTTGCTTAATTTTTTAGCTCTTCCAGGAGCTCCTCAACAGAATAGAAGGAGTGAGCCATGAGGAAACTCTTCAGTTTAGACTTAAAAGAGTTTGGGCTACTGCTAAGATTTTTGAGTTCTTGTGGTAGCTTCTTGAAAATGCATGCAGCAGAATACTGCACTCCTTTCTGCACAAGAGTCAGGGAAGTGCATTCCACATGCAGATTTGATTTCTGCCTAGTATTAACTGAATGAAAGCTGCTAACTCTTGGGAATCGGCTAATATTGCTAACAACAAATGACATTAAAGAAAATATATACTGTGAGGGCAATGTCAGAAATCCCAGAGTATTCAATAGGGGTCGACAAGAGGTTACACCACATATAGCTCAAACAGCCTGTTTTTGAGCCAAAAATACCCTTTTTGAATCAGAAGAATTATCCTAAAAAATAATACTATATGACATAAGTGTATGAAAATATGCGAAGTAGACTACTTTTCGTGTTGAAGTGTCACTTATTTCAGATACTGTTCTAATGGTAAATAAAGCAGCATTTAGTTTCTGAACAAGATCCTGGACATGGGTTTTCCACACAGCTTACTATCTATCTGAATGCCTAGGAACTTGAACTGTTCAGTTTCGCTTATAATATGCCCATTGTGTCTGATCAAAATATCGGTTCTTGTTGAATTGTAAGTTAGAAACTGTAAAAACCGAGTCTTACTGTGATGTAGCATCAAATTATTTTCCACAAGCCATGAACTTATTTCATGAGATACATTATTTGATACTGTTTTAATATTACACACAAGATTCTTCACTACCAAGTTGTTATCATCAGCAAACAGAAATATTTTTGAATCACCTGTAATACTAGAAGGCATATCATTTATATAAATAAGAAACAGCAGTGGCCCCAGCACCGACCCTTGGGGAACGCCCCACTTAACTTTGCCCCATTCGGATTGAACATCACTACCACTCTCAATATTGAGGAGAATTACCTTCTGCTTTCTGTTCTTAAAGTACGAGGCGAACCAATTGTAAGCTACTCCCATTACTCCATAATGGTCCAAATTCTGCAGTAATATTTTGTGGTCAACACAGTCAAAAACCTTCGTTAAATCAAAGAAAACACCTAGCATTTGCAACCTTTTATTTAATCCTTCCAAACCTCACAGAGAAAAGAGAATATAGCATTTTCAGTTGTTAAACCATTTCTAAAACCAAACTGAACATTTGACAGCAAATTACGTGAATGTAAATGCTCCAGTAACCTTGTATATACAACCTTCTTGATAACTTGAGCAAACACCGATGGCACAGAAATAGGTCTAAAATTGTCAGTGTTATCCCTGTCTCCCTTTTTATAAAGTGGCTTCACTACCGAGTACTTTAATCGGTCAGGAAACTGACCACTCCTAAAGGAAAAGTTACAGATATGGCTAAGTACTGGGCTAACATACATAGAACAATACTTCAGTATTCTTCTAGATACCCCGTCATATCCATGAGAGTTCTTGGTCTATAGTGATTTAATTATTAACTCAGTCTCCCTCTTGTCAGTATCATGGAGGAGCATTTCAGGTAACAGTCTCGGAACACTTTTTGCTAAGAGCGCTATATGATTCCTTGTTGGGACTAGGTTTCTATTTAGTTCATACAGGAACGTGCATTTCACAACAAGCACAGTGTAGAGCTTCACTGTCCATGGTAGTGTCGGCCTGCAGTAGTAATGGGGCAGTGAGGAGGTTGTGGACAGTGGGTGCCAAAAGTCACCCGAGCAGGCATGGAGCAGCTACTGTCACATCTCGTACACTTTCTACCTTCCATAGCATACAGGACTTACATTCATAAATCTTTTTAATAAAATATCGAGTAACAATTCAGTGATAACTTCAGCCTGGGATAATGTTAGCCACAGATAACACAGTGTCAATGCCACAACCTGCCTTCCTATGTTCTCACCTGGAACTAAAAGAGGAAATTGGTGAAGATCAGCTTCGCACTCCCTGTCTTATTTAAGGCTGTAGATCATGAGTGTGTAAAAAGCGCACCGATGTTACTACACTGAACGATATAAGGATTGGTTCCAGTGTTTATCACCACGTGTTGCCATTGCACACCTGGACATGCACAAAATGTGAACATATATTTCGTTATTTATTATTATTATTTTTTATTGCTGTTGTTGTGGCCTTGAGTCCAGAGACTGGTTTGATGCAGCTCTCCATGCTGCTCTAGCCTGTGCAAGACTCTCCATCTCTGAGTAACTACTGCAACATACATCCTACTGAATCTGCATACTCTGTTCATGTCTTGGTCTCCCTCTATGATTTTTACAGCCCCCTTCCCTCCCACCCCCACTTCCCTCCAGTACAGAATTGGTGATCACCTGGTATTAGTTACACAATCTAGGCATTAAATTTTCAACATTCTTCTATAGCACCCTATTTCAGAGGCTTCTAGTCTCTTCATGTGTAAACTCTATCTTCCAAACATGGCTACATACACTGATAAAAATAGCTTCAGAGATGACTTCCTAAAGCTTAAATTGATACTCAATGTTAACATAATTTCTCTTCATCAGAAATGCCTTACTTGCCATTGCCAGTCTAAATTTTATGTCCGCTCTACTCCAGTTATCCTAAGTTATTTTGCTGCCCAAATAACAAAACTCGTCTACTGTTTTAAGTGCGTCATTTCCTAATTTAATTCCCATAGCATAACTTGGTTTAATTAAACTATATCCAATTATCATTGTTTTGCTTTAGTTGATGTTTATCTTATATCCTCCTCTCAAGACACTGTCCATAATTTTCAACTGCAGTTCTAAGGCCTTTGCTGCCTCTGAGGGAATTACACTGTCATTGACAGACCTCAGAATTTTTATTTCTTCTCCTTGAACTTTAATGCCTACTCCAAATATTTCTTAGGTTTCCTTTTCTTCTTGCTCAAAGTACAGATTGAATAACATTAGTGATAGGTCTACAACCCTGCCTCACTCACTCAATGACTGCTTTCCTCTGTTCCCTCAACTGTTATAACTTCCACATGGTGTAAATAGCCTCTTGCTCCCTGTATTTTACCCCTACTACCTTCAGGATTTAAAAGAGAGCATTCCAGGCAAGGCTTTCAAAAGCTTTCTAGTCTACAAATACTGTAAATGTAAGGTTGCATTTTCTTAATTTATCTTCTAAGATAAGTTGTAGGACCACTATTGCCTCATATTTTGATGCATTTCTCCAGAATCTATACAAACTTTCCACCAGGTCAGCTTCTACCAGTTCTTCCATTCTTCTGTAAAGAATTTGTTTTAGTATTTTAGAACCATGCCTTACTAAACTGATAGTTTGGTAATATTCACACACATCAGCAACTGCTTTCATTCTAATCAATACTAACTTCTTGATTATTCTTAACATTTCTGCATGTATGAGTACTCCAATACATTTTTACTGTTCCTAATAATTTATTGAATAGCTATTGAAACACTGTGTACCTCCCACTTACAAGCAACTATTAATGAAATGCAATGTCTCATAAAACGAGATTAACATAAAACCAGCAAAGAATATACAGAAAACATTCAAATGTGGCTCATAATAGTGGAATGAGGCATCACCTGAGAATTAAAGGATGGAAGTATGAAAAAATGCACAGTTTATGGGGTAGTTTAGTAAACGGAAAGAGTAGCGTTCAATTAAAATTCCGTATTGGCAGTAGAAATGTTGGAAGACGTGAGGCTATACTGACCCTATGACTTATCTTAGAGAATAGATTAAGGAAAAGCAACCTGTGTTTGGCAAAGTTGATTGGAATACTCTCTTTCAAATTCTGAAGGTGGAGTAAAATACAGGGAGAGAAAGGCTATTTACAATTTGTACAGAAACCAGATTGCAATTATAAGACTCAAGTGGCATGAAAGGGAAGCAGTGGTTGGGAAGGGACTGTGACAGGGTTGTAGCCTATCCCCAATGTTATTCAATCTCTATATTGAGCAAGCAGTAAAGAAAGCAAAAGAAAAATTTGGAGTAGGAGTTAAAATCCATGGAGAAGATATAAAAACTTTGAGGTTCGCCGATGACAGTATAATTTTGTCAGGACTTGGAAGAGCAGCTGAATGGAATGGACAGAGTCTTGAAAGGATGGTATAAGATGAACATCAACAAAAGCAAAACGAGGATAATGGAATGTAGTCAAATTAAGTCGGGTGATGCTGAGGGAATTAGATTAGGAAATGAGACGCTTAAAGTAGAAAATGAGTTTTGCTGTTTGGGTAGCAAAATAACTTACGATAGTCGAAGCAGAGAGGATATAAAATGTAGACTGGCAATGGCAAGGAAAGCGTTTGTGAAGAACAGAAATTTGTTAACATTGAGTATAGATTAAAGTGTCAGGAAGTCGTTTCTGAAAGTATTTGTATGGAGTGTAGAAATGTATGGAAGTGAAATGTGGATGATAAGTAGCTTAGACAAGAAGAGAATAGAAGTTTTCAAATTTGGTGCTACAGAAGAATGTTGAAGATTAAATGGGTAGATCACATAGCTAATGAGGAAGTATTGAACAGGATTGGGGAGAAGAGGAGTTTTTGGCACGACTTGACTAGAAGAAGGGATCGGTTGGTAGGACATGTCCTGAGGCATCAAGGGATCACCAATTTAGTATCGGAGGGCAACGTGAAGGGTAAAAATCGTAGAGGGAGACCAAGAGATGAACACACTAAACAGATTCAGAAGGATGTAGGTACTGGGAGATGAAGAGGCTTGCACAGGATAGAGTAGCACAGAGAGCTGCATCAAACCAGCCTCTGGACTGAGGACCACAACAACAACATTGGCAGTTATATCGTGATGTCACACGCACCCCACACCTGGGATCTACACATTACACGTATGTACAATACGTATCATCCCTCACATTGCAGTGAGTACTTCTACCTGTACCGTGTGTCGTACCTGTGGGTCGTCGTCCTGGGATTCCTGCTGACACTCATCGTGGGCTCCGTCGCGTCGTGGGTGGTGGGCATTGCCTGCAAGGGGGACCGCAGTGTGCCGCCGCCAGACCCCGACCTCTTCGTGCCGCCAGTCCGGAAGGCGCTGCTCGCGAGGAGAGGACGCAGAGTGAGTGGCAGCACTGCCTCCAGCTGAGCTATGCCCTGACCAGTGATTAGGCAGTCAATTACAGATATAATATATTGAATTAAAAGCTGTTTTAGTGGTGGAGTTAATTATAAAGTGCTTCTGAAATAAACCTCTTTCAGTTGTACGAGGTGCATTCAAGTTCTAAGGCCTCAGATTTTTTTCTAATTAACCACTCACCCAAAATTGATGAAACTGGCGTTACTTCTCGAAGTTATCGCCCTGCAGACATACACATTTTTCACAATGCTGACGCCACGATTCCGTGGCAGTGGCAAAGGCTTCTCTAGGAGTCTGTTTTGACGACTGGAATATCGCTGAGGCAATAGCAGCATGGCTGGTGAATGTGCGGCAATGGAGAGTGTCTTACGTTGTTGGAAAAAGCCAAAAGTCACTAGGAGCCAGGTCAGGTGAGTAGGGAGCACAAGGAATCATTTTAAAGTTGTTATCATGAAGAAACTGTTGCATAACATTAGCTCGATGTACGGGTGCGTCGTCTTGTTGAAACAGCACACGCGCAGCCCTTCCCGGACGTTTTTGTTGCAGTGCAGGAAGGAATTTGTTCTTCAAAACATTTTCGTAGGATACACGTGTTACCATCATGCCCTTTGGGACGCAATGGGTAAGGATTACGCCCTCGCTGTCCCAGAACGTGGGCACGATCATTTTTTCAGCACTGGCGGTTACCCGAATTTTTTTTTGGTGGCAGTGAATCTGTGTGCTTCCATTGAGCTGACTGGCGCTTTGTTTCTGCATTGAAAAATGGCATCCACGTCTCATCCATTGTCACAACTGATGAAAAGAAAGTCCCATTCGTGCTGTCGTTGCGCGTCAACATTGCTTGGCAATGTGCCACACTGGCAGCCGTGTGGTCGTCCGTCAGCATTCGTGGCACCCACCTGGATGACACTTTTCACATTTTCAGGTCATTGTGCAGGATTGTGTGCACAGAACCCACAGAAATGCAAACTCTGGAGGCGATCTGTTTGACAGTCATTCGGCGATTCCTCAAAACAATTCTCTCCACTTTCTCAATCGTGTCGTCAGACTGGCTTGTGCGATCCTGAGATTGTTTCGGTTTGTTGTCACACAATGTTCTGCCTTCATTATACTGTCGCACCCACAAACGCACTTTCGACACATCTGTAACTCCATCACCACGTGTCTCCTTTGACTGTTGATGAATTTCAGTTGGTTTCACACCACGCAAATTCAGAAAACGAATGATTGCACGCTGTTCACGTGAGGAAAACGTCGCCATTTTAAGTATTTAAAACAGTTCTCATTCTTGCCGCTGGCGGTAAAATTCTATCTGCCATACAGTGCTGCCATCTCTGGGACGTATTGACAATGAACGCGGCCTCATTTTAAAACAATGCGCATGTTTCTATCTGTTTCCAGTCCGGAGAAAAAAAAATTGGAGGCCTTATAACTTGAATGCACCTCGTATATAAAATTTCATGGGAACACGAACGCTTTCGTGATTTCAAATCACATATTCAGGTGTACAAGATAGGGAATGTACAATGAACATTATGATAAACAGATAGCTATCCTAATAGCCTATACTGATGACAACCAATATGAAATACTCACACGTCAGTGAAATGTTTAAACCCTGATACAAAAAGGAGGGGGAGTTGACATCTCAAAGTAAAGTACTATTACCCACACCAAACGGGATGTCATAATTCCAATTGACAGGATGAAAAACTGAAATGAGCTGCTCGAGGGAACACAATGGCAAGCGCCATCGTCGTGTATTTTGCGGTAGATGGCTAATGGCACCACCTGTGGGGTGCATGATGCAGAAAATTTAGTAGTAGTTCCAAATTCGCTAAATAGATGTCAGGGTGGAGCTTACTGGTAAGTGCCACTGTCTATCTGTTGTGGAAACATAATGGTAAGTGACAGAGAGAATGGTGGCAAGTGAAAACTTCTCTGAGATTATGGCAACAGAGAACATGGCAGAAGTCGAGGAATATACTTCCAATGATACTAATATCTTCGAGAGGGATCCAGAATACATTCCTAACGATTCAGATGACTCAGAGGTATGTTATTTTGTAAAAATACTGTCTTTAGGACGTTTCACGAACATAATGGTAAGTGCATGTACATACCATTATGCTCGTGAAGTACAATTGAAATTACGTTCGCCGACAAGTACAAGATGTGTACAGTGCAGATCAGTGGTGCGAGATCATCAAGAAGTCGGCTAAGAAGAATCTATTGCTTGTATATAATATGATAAGAGAGGATTTCTATCAAATATGACACTCTAAAGAAGCGTTTGTCTTCAGAAAGAAGGCAGCTGATGGTCGAGATATCAACCTAAGGCAAGTATGTAGGTGGAAGGTGACCTCCGGATATCCATCATCTTTATTCATCAGCGAGACATTTTGTCATGACGTTTGGCATGAAATATACTTCAGGAAACGTGGAAGGCAAGGACCACTTCCTACGCTTTGACTTAAATTCAATGGGCCAAGGCTTATTGAAAAGAAGAAAGTTGTTGACGTCCTGTCGCTCCTAAACTACATACGTCCTGTCCACAATGGATTTAGCCTGTCACTAAAGCCAACAGTTTTAGATGAAAAAGACATTAATAATGAGAGTGATGAATGATTTTGCAGATTCAGTAAAGTGTTGAAGACTTACTGTAAAATTTAATATGTAATGTTCTATCACTATGTGTTGTAATGCAATAATTTTTGTATATTTCATTTGTTTTAGTCAGTTCTGATTTTCATTTATGTCTGTATAGAAGAAGATAGATGTTAGGATCACTATAGAATAAAGGGACTGTTAAAAAAAATTATACAGATTTGGAGATCAATTGAAACTTTAGATGCGCTGTATCTTGAAACTGTGATTTTGGCACTTACCATTTTGTTCCCCCGAGCAGCTCAAATGTTAAAAAGTGCATCTACCTACAGTGAAAAGAGCAAAATAACAAAACACGAAAAGGTAAAAGCCCCAGCTAGCTACACTGAATGCCCCTGGTTATGGAACCTCACTTCATACTGGGAAGCTGCAGACAGCAATGCTTCAGCCTGCTCAGTGTGCCAGTGTGTTCATGTGTACCATGGAGTGCACTAGCACCGCCATGCACATAGCAGGGAAAGCCACAAACATTTTTATTCAGTCCAAATATCTTGGGAATGTTTGAGGCCTCTGTTACACAGCATAATCATATAAATTATTAAATATTTTAGCAAAAAAATTGTAAAAGCAAATAAACCAGATTTAGGAACATGTAACAACAAGCCCAGGATCAATAACCAAGCAAATATGACACTACATCTTTTAAAGGTAATCAAAGTTAGACAGTATATTGTAATGTCATAAGTCCAGCTGATTGTTAAGGGTGTGTTTGGGGAATAGCTTTAGACTCCACATAATTTCAATCTCTCCCTTTAAAGATCTGGTCCTTCACTTCTCTGTGTAAGACCTTTAAATTATTGACTACACCTGTTATGGAGTGGCCAGAATCACATAAGTGGCTACTTTAAGTAGACCTCAAATTTCTCAGACTATCGTGTTCTCGAAACATAGTAGCAGACCCTCTGCCAGTCTGCCACACGTACCTAGCAGGACAACTGCCACAACTAATGCAATATATAGCAGCAGTGTTGTACCTTACACAGGCCACATACTCTTTATTTACAAGTGTTTGACTAAGATTCTGTGGGGCAAAGAACACTAGCTTTATCTCTTTTGGCCTTAACTTCATTATTAAACTTTATTTATTTAATTTTATCATTAAATTGTAAAGTGTCTTTCTGGACTGCAGAATCTATTTAGGCTAGTGGCTTAAATGGCTCTCAAGAGACTAATCTTGGCACTTAGTTTTTAAAAAAAGTCACATGAGCCATTCTGCTGTGACCCCACTGGGGCCGATCTATCAACTCAGCTTCTATGATGTAGCTACGCAATATGCTCTACGACTTAATGGACGCTGAGAGTCAGAAGAATGGCTCCACTATATATGCCGATCATTTGTCAATGGCCATCTCGCTCACCAGAGAGATTTAGCTTACAGGAAATGCCGTGTGTCATGTTGGATCACATATAGCGGTGTCGGGGTGACCAAAAAGCTCAATATTCCTGCAAACAAGGCAACTTAAGGTAAAAGGAGAACTACCGAGAAACTGATGATAAAATGGGGAGAAAGTAAGAGCCTGACATATTATATTTAGACATGGCAGAATGCAGTAAGGTACTGTTCCTCCACTTATTGTGATGTCACCCATTACATATACAGGGTATTATAGAAAATTGTTACAAATACCTATAGGAGCTAATATTGGTCAAAAATGGAACAGATGTGTCTGGAAACCAGTATCTGTTGAGATATAGCTCAATGTGTTCTCTCATTCCCATCTGTGTGTTACATAGAAATATATGCTACAGGCATGCACTTACCATGCATTCTTCAGTGCTACTTCACAGTGAATAAGCACTCTTTCAGATATACAGAGCACCATTTGGATTGTGTTATGTGCACTGGTCACAAGCTACTGCAACATCTCAACATTTTTGATGGGTCGGGCATACATCAATGTTGTTAAATATCCCCAGAGCCAGAAATCCAACGGATTCAGATTTGGTCAATGAGGAGACCGTGGTACCCGACCTCCCCAGTCAAGCCATTACCCATGAACATTGCAGTGAGATACTGTTACACAATCAGTAGAAAATTTGGTGGTGACCTGTCATGCATAAAACAGTCATCATTCTGTAATGGTAATGTTCTCCATTAGCACTAATAATTTATTGTACAGAAAACTGATATGCGGCACCTGTTTAACTGTTTGGTAAAGTCTACGGCCCTAAGAGCCTTTCACTGACAATTCCCACCTGTGCATTCATTCTGAAGTTATCCTGATGCCTTATTACTGTGACTGCTCAAGTGTTGCATTGGTCCATACATGCATACTGTAATAATTTACTATGGCATCTCTTGTGAATTTTGCCTCATCTGTAAATAAAATACAGTCTGAGAACTGTGGATTTTCAACAGCTCATATCATAACAGGTTTTGATTTTTGGACATATCAGAATAAGTAATCACCTTCTATTATTCACCAATACTAACTCATATAGGAATATATGACACTATATTTTAACACCCTGTATATAATGTGTAGGGTGTTTGTTTTGGTATAGAACAACCGAATAGTTCCAAAAAAATGTGAATTGTGTGAAAAAATGTTCCAGATAAAAAGTTAATATTTTCAAAGGGGACATATACCTGTGCTACCCACTAACTTCTCTTCCCACAATGCAGTGGTCAATTTTTTATTTTCAAATGGAAATCTTCATTTTATCGCAGATTTGGAGTCTATGCCAAAAAATACCTAGGGTTTACCTGAAACTTCCTTTTCATTTGTGGTAGGTGGGGCAGTAATGAACAGATTTCAGATTCTCTGGCCTTTGCAATTAAGAACTGACTCATTTCATTCTACATTGCATTTGCGATAAAAGTGTAAACTTCCCTCTTCTGAACAGTTGTGCTTGTGTTCAAAATTTGATTTGCACAGTAATTTTTGTTTTGTTTAGACCTTTGAAAATGTGGAAAAGAAGCTACTTTTACTATAACATGGTGTTCTGTTCCCTACAGCACCAGGACAATGGATTTTAGTGAGTCCCCTCAAATCTCAATGTGTTCTTCCACACAATCCTAGTACACACTTCAAATTTTGCTCATAAAACTAGAATCAGCTACATGTACTGTTTTTTGTGCATTCAGCTAGTTGTTAATCAAAATAACTTAATTGCTTAATGTATATATGTTTTCTCTACTTTTCTGTCTTTTATGTTACTGTTGAAATTCAACAACTGCATAATTTATTAAAATTTAAGACAGTCTTGATTTTAACTACTTTTAAGATCACCGACTATGTTTTCAAAAATCTTATACATAATTTATTGTTGTGTAATGACAGATTTATATGCATCTGGAAATAGCTGCTGTTACAGAGCAGAGGGCAGTTCATGCACAACCATGTACAGTCACCGGGCTGGTCAGTCAGTATAAAGTCGCTTCTGCAAATTCCCAGTTGCACAATTACTTACAATAGACAAAATATTATTGCTACTTATTAGTTTTTTTAAACTCCTTCTGAAAAGCCATTGGCACTGAAATGTGAATTTGTCTCCATTATCCATTTATATATATCCTCCCCCTCCAACAAGAGTGTCTTTCCGCCGTCCACCTAACCTTCGTAACCTCTTAGTTCATCCCTATGAAATCCCCAAACCACCTTCCCTACCCTTTGGCACCCACCCTTGGTGTAAAACCTTTCCCATGCACCCTCCCACCACCACCTACTCAAGTCCTGTAACCGGGAAGGTGTACACGATCAAAGGCAGAGCCATGTGTGAAAGCACCCATGTGATCTATCAACTGACCTGCCTACACTGTGAAGTTTTCTATGTGGGAATGACCAGCAACAAACTGTCCATTCGCATGAATGGACACAGGCAGACAGTGTTTGTTGGTAATGAGGATCACCCTGTAGCTAAACATGCCTTGGTGCACGGCCAGCACATCTTGGCACAGTGTTACACCGTCCGGGTTATCTGGATACTTCCCACCAACATCAACCTGTCAGAACTCCAGAGATGGGAACTTGCCCTTCAGTATATCCTCTCTTCTTGTTATCCGCCAGGCCTCAACCTCCGCTAATTTCAAGTTGCTGCCACTCATACCTCACCTGTCTTTCAACAACATCTTTGCCTCTGTACTTCTGCCTCGACTGACATCTCTGCCCAAACTCTTTGCCTTTACAAATGTCTGCTTGGGTCTGTGTATGTGAGAATGGATGTGTGTGTGTGTGTGTGTGTGTGTGTGTGTGTGTGTGTGTGTGCGCGCGCGCGCGCGTGCGCGAGCACGTGCGAGTGTATACCTGCCCTTTTTTCCCTTTAAGGTAAGTCTTTCTGCTCCCAGGATTGGAATGACACCTTAAACTCTCCCTTAAAACCCACATCCTTGCGTCTTTCCCTCTCCTTCCCTCTTTCCTGAAGAAGCAACCGTTGGTTGCGAAAGCTTGAATTTTTTGTGTATGTTTGTGTTTGTTTGTGTGTCTATCGACCTCCCAGTGCTTCTGTTTGGTAAGTCACATCATCTTTGTTGGTTTAACTGTTGAGTTTTTTAATCATTCAGGCAACTAAACATTCCTAAAAGAAGAATTACAAATTTGGCCACGTACTGGACCAACATAGGCAGCACAGTGCTTTAGTATTCCGCTAGATAATCCATAATGTACCTGAGAGTTCTTAGTCTTCACTTATTTACTCAGTGACTGAATCTCCACCTTTCCAGTATCATAGAGGTGTATTTCAGATAGCAGTCTTTGAAAGCCATTTCCTAAGAGAATTAGATAATTCCCTGGAGAAACTAAGATTTTATTTAACTTACCCACTATATTCAGAAAGTTACTGTTAACTACTCTACATTGTACTTATTGTTGAAAGTTACTTAAAGTTCACTTATAGCTTCCCGGCAACTGACTTATGAAGTAGAAGAAGAAGGAGAAGAAGAAAAAGAAGAAGAGGAGTTCAGAGCAACCAAACTAACATGACTGTAAAGTTAAAGAAAGGCAAAACTACACTGTCCACAAACAGGCTTCAGTGATAGGCCTGGATGTAGCTTTTCTGGCCTGCTGTGAAGGTATTGTGATGTGGTTGTGCTGCAAATGTCTGCATATCATAGACATTTGCACCCCAACATTTACATTATGCACTGTGTGTCTTGTTTGGAAACAAATTTGTTCCATTTGCTCACAATTCTTGCTGCCGGCATCAGTAATGTCCATTTTAGTCTTTGCTGTCGAGCTGGATTTTCAAACAGCTCAGTACTTTCTCAGGTTTCTTTTCTGGCAGTGTTAGCTGTATGTTAACAGTGGTGCAGAGCAGTATGGATAGAGTTGGCCAATACACATCTAGTGTGAGGGTTCACTGAATGCAGTGGAATGAACAATAGAGTGATGCAATAATGAAATATTCTCACATGGATGGCAAACCATTTCATAATATCTTCATACCAGATCAGAGAAGCTACAAGCAGTGGACAGTGTAGTTCTGTGTCTCTGTAAGTTCAATGTCCTGTTAATTAGATTGCTTTGAAATCTTCATATTATTGTAAAGTCAGTTGCGGGGAGTTATAAGTGGAGTCCAAATAGCTTACCATGACAATACAATATACAGTATTTGACAATTAGATCCCAAATATAGCAGCTGAGTCAAATAAAATCTTAGTTCGCAGCCCAATGCAGATCTGAAAAAAATTTGTGTAAAGAGTCAAAAAAGATGCAGTTATTCTGTAACAAGCCACTGGATAGCACGGATTTCTCATGCCAAAACGCTCAGAAATATTGCTCAACAATCTCTATATCAGGTTTTTTTCAAAACAGTAGTGGGCCAAATACTGAACCTTGTGGATCTCCATATTTAGTGTGTTTCTCACTGTGAATTTGGTTTTATTCCTGTATTACAATTTGTTAATATGATCAGTTTTCTGTCACTGAGACAAGACTCTATCCACAATGCAACATTTTATAGTTTCTCTTGTAGAATTAAATGATCTGTGCATCTGAAGACCTCGGAAAAGTTCCATAAAATATTGACAGTTTAAAGTTTTTCATATTTGGCTCTAGTACAGTCAGTGGGTACAGCCAGTATGCATCTGTGTGCAGGGCTCCAACCCGGTGCAGCTGACACGTGTGGCCGGTGACCTGTCCAATGGTGTGGGACCAGCTGCAGACACCAAGAGCCAGGAGGAGCCACTCAATGGCGTAGGTGGCCACCACGTCACCCCAATGTGATGTCGACAGAGTACAGTGGGGACTGCTGTGAGCTTAAAGGTGAATCCACATGGCATGTGACCATGAATTTTTGTTCCCTGTACTTGAGGGGTCATAATAATTTGACCTAAGATAAACGACGGACCTCGTACTGACACTTATGGGACACACATTTGATGTTATACAGTTGTCAAGTTTGTTTCGTTCTTTTGTCTAAGTGCACCAGTGTGACCCTCTACTTTCTATTCTGAAGGTTAGATGCCATTTGTAGAAGGCATGATGCCACAGACTGTAGCAAGGTCACAGAGTATACTGATTGGATAATTTTTCTTGTTTACCTGTGCCAGAACTTAATTTATGAGGTCTTTCTCAGCTATATGTGTGTTAGTCCTTTCATCACCACCACCTGGTGCCAAATTATATAAATATTTTTGTGGATTTGTGGATGTCAGAGCAACACATTTTCTTAAGCAAGTAGCAGATTTCCAACTAGACAGTTATCCAGTGAAGAATCACAATACTACAACCATGTAAAAGTCCAATGCAAGAAAAATATCAGAGATATACGACCTCATGGAAGACCTCATGGAAGAATTAAAAAATGTGTGAATATATATTAAAAACAAAGATTCCAAGACTTACGAAGCGGGAAAGCGCCGGTAGATAGACACAATGAATAAAACACACAAACACACACACAAAATTTCGAGCTTTCGCAACCAGCGGCTGCTTCGTTAGGAAAGAGGGAAGGAAAAGGAAAGATGAAAGGATGTGGGTTTTAAGGGAGAGGGTAAGGAGTCATTCCAATCCCGGGAGCGGAAAGACTTACCTTAGGGGGAAAAAAGGATAGGTATATACTCGTGCGCGCACACACACACACACACACACACACACACACACACACACACACACACACACACACACACACACACACATCCATCCATCCATACATCACGTGTGTGTGTGTGTGTGTGTGTGTGTGTGTGTGTGTGTGTGTGTGTGTGTGTGTGTGTGTGTGTGTGTGTGTGTGTGTGTGTGCGCGCGCGAGTATATACCTATCCTTTTTTCCCCCTAAGATAAGTCTTTCCGTTCCCAGGATTGGAATGACTCCTTACCCTATTTTTCCTATGTGGAAGTTTCTTTCTATTAAAAACAAAGATGTCTGTGTATGTGCGGATGGATATGTGTGCTTGTCTGTGTGTGTGCGCGAGTGTACACCTGTCCTTTTTTTCCCCCTAAGGGAAGTCTTTCCGCTCCTGGGATTGGAATGACTCCTTACCCTCTCCCTTAAAACCCACATCCTTTCGTCTTTCCCTCTCCTTCCTGAAGAAGCAACCATCGGTTGCGAAAGCTAGTAATTCTGTGTGCATGTTTGTGTGTTTTGTTCTTGTGCCTGTCTGCCGGCGTTGTCCCGCTTGGTAAGTCTTGGAATCTTTGTTTTTAATATATATTTCCCATGTGGAAGTTTCTTTCTATTTTATGCAAATAAATGAATACTTGCTTTACAAATAGTAATCAATCACACCACTGAATACGTCAATATTATGAATATTTGTTGCCTGCTTTCATAGAAGAAGCAATAACTCCACACACCAAAATTCCAGAGTTTATTTCTCGAGTCATTACTCTTTCCGTTCACTGCAGTATTTTCAAAAATGGCATTCCTGTGATACAACTTCCTTGGGGGTGACAATCTCCCATCCCCTTGCATCAGTAATTACATAAAGATATCATGCATTTGACAAACCAATAA
This sequence comes from Schistocerca gregaria, assembly GCF_023897955.1. NCBI lineage: Eukaryota > Metazoa > Arthropoda > Insecta > Orthoptera > Acrididae > Schistocerca > Schistocerca gregaria. The sequence continues at coordinate 106,320,771 of NC_064930.1, read as the reverse complement.
TATCACTTTTTATCCACTGACATAATGCTTTTCCAGCATTTCCATAGTTTTGATATAATCATGCTGTAGGAATGTCATGTTTAAAATGGATTATGTCTCTGTGTTTAACAATCTCCCTTACCTCACAAAAAAAGACTTTGCATTTCAGACATAATACAGACAGAATTGTACGAGGAAATGGAGCAGGATGAAATGTAAATATTTGGTACAGTGGGCTGTGTAATCAGTGTAATCAGTAGAGATGAAATCAGTGAAGATAGGAGGGAGGTCCCAAAAGTTCTCTGCCTCATACTGAAAAACGTGCATTTGTGTTTTGAGAATGTTTTTTAACATAATCTTCTTTAACATTAACATATTTTATCCAGTGAAATTTCATCTTTGTAGTGTACCATTGGAAGGGCTGCAAGGTACTCTTCCACAGCTGGAGTTGCTTCTGTGTTAGGTGAAAAATGCTGATGAACAAGAGCAACTTTGAATTTTAAGAAGATATGGAAGTCTGAGTGAAACTTGCCAGGGGAATAGGCTGAACTTTCATCCAACACTTCACAGTGCATATCTAAAAGTAAATTATGTCAAGGTTGTCTATTTACTGCCATTAGGGAAACTCCATGATATATAGTCACTGCAAAGAAACTTCTAAACAAACAAAGATTACTGCATAATAGGTGTAAAACAAATAGTAGGGCTATAGATAGGTGCTGAATGAAATGCATTTGGCTGTCAAGATATTAATTAGTGATTCCTTCAATGACTACCATAGCAGAATATTGTGAAAATGACATTTCACAAAAACCAAAGAAATTCTGTTTCTATGTAAAGGCTGTTAATGCACAAAGTTTTCCAGCCCTAGTGAATGAGACAGGAACTGAAATTGAGGATAGCAGAGCAAAAGCTGAAATGCTTAACTACATTTTCAAATTTCCTTTGCAACGTAAAACCCAGGAGAATTGCTCCAATTTACTCCTTGTACCACTGAAAAGATGAATGAAAGAAGTATTGGTGCCAGTGGTGTTAAAAAATGGCTGAGATTGTTAAAACTGATCAAAGCTCCAAGCCCGATGGAATCCCTGTCAGATTCTATACTGAATTTGTGGCTGAGTCAGCCCATCTTCTAACTATAATCTATTGTAGATCCCTCAAACAAAAAGGTATAGGTCACACCTACCTACAAGGAAGGTAGTAGAAGTGATACACAAAGCTGTCATCTAATATCCTTCACATTAATTTGTTGTAGAATCTCAGAACATATTTTGAGCTCAAACAAAATGATGTGCATTGAATAGAATGACCTCCTCAATGCCAGACAGCATGGTTTTCAAACCAAACTTTCACTTTTCTCACATGACATATTGAAAGCTTTGGATCAAGGAAACCAGGTGGAAGTGATGTTTCTTGATTTTTGAAAAGCATTTGACTTAGTACTGCAGCTTTGCTTATTGTGAAAAGTATGATCACATGAGGTACGAAGTGATATTTGTGACTGGATTGAGGACTTTTTGTTAAGAAGGACACAGCACACTACCTTGGATGGGGAGTCATTGTCAGATGCAGAAGTAATTTTGGGTGTGCCCCAAGGAAGTGTGTCGGGACCCTCGCTGTTCTTGTTGTATGTTAATGACCTTGCAGACAATATTAATAGTAAAATCAGGATTTTTGCAGATGATGCAGTTATCTATAATGAAGTACTATCTGAAACAAAGTGAGATAAATATTCAGTTAGATCTTAATAAGATTTCAGTGTGATGCAGAGATTCGCAACTTTCTTTACGTGTTCAAAAATGTAAAATTTTGCACTCGACAAAATGAAAAAAACTCATTATTCTATTACTATAATATCAATGAGCCACAGTTCAGATTGGCCAGCTCATACAAATACCTGGTTGTAATGATTTGTCGGGATATTAAATGGAATGTTCATACAGGCTCATTTGTGGGTAAAGCAGCTGTTAGACTTTGATTCATTGGTATAATACTGTTGAAATGCATTCAGTCTACAAAGGAGATGGCTTACAAATCACTTGTGTGGCTGGTTCAAGAATATTGCTCAAGTGTGGGACCCAAAGCAGACAGGACTAACAGGAGATATTGAACGTACATTCTGACAGTTATTCAACCATATGAAATAAAACCATCATAATGTCTGAATGGCTTGTGTTAGGATGTTCAAATTACATGGTTGGCTGCTGCGGGGTACGATGGGAATTAGTATGTGGATACACACAGGTCTTTCACCATTTGCACATGAAAATGTCACAGTACGGCGTGCCTGAGTGTATAGCGCTTGTAAAGGCCTACCATACGAGCAATAACACCCGAACTGTGGTCCGAAGGAAATTTGCAACTGAGTTCAAGCTGAAGGCAACTAGTCCAAGTGTGCTAACAACCAAGAATTTGATTCACAAGTTTGAGAGAACGGGTAGTGTCGTGAGGACAGTGTCGGCAATATCGGCCATCGAAAAAGGCTGAAAACGTCGAGGATACGTGTGCTGTGTTTCAAACCGGCCACAGGAAATTGATCAGATGAGCTGCACAACAGGTGGAAACCAACCGGAGATACTGTGACAAATTGTTGTTGAAACATGCGTCTCTTCCTGTACAAAATTCAAACCCATCAGCCATTAAGCTCCAAGGGTATGGAACAGAGGTTGTGTTTCACCAGCGCTGTTGTCCACAGAACTGACAAACAGGACTTCGATCTGAATATTGTTCGGTTTAACGGAAAAGCGCTTTTTCATTTAGATGAGTCCGTCAATAAGCAAAATTGGTGCATTTGGAGGGACTGAGAATCTGCATTTCATTATCGAGAAGTCTCTTCACCTTCAGTGGGTGTCTATGTAGTGTGCAACGTCCAGTCGTGGAACAATTGGTGCCATATCTCTTGCTGGCACAGTAACTACCTATCAGTATGTGAATGTTTTGTAAGACGATTTTGTCCCCATTATCTAAAATGCTCCTTATTTTGACAAAAGGTGGGTCATGCAAGACAGAACTTAACCCCACGGAAGCAGGAGTGTGTTTGATGCCCTGTGTGAGCACTCTGGAGACCCCATTCTGGCTCTGGAGTACCCAGAGGCCACTGACACAGGCCTCATTCCCTTCATGCAGATTCTCTGGATCTGAAAACATGTGACTGCTTTTTGTAGGGATATATTAAAGAAAAGGTGTACACAATAACCCCAAAACCATTGCCGAGCTGGAAAACGCCATTTCGGAGGTCATCGACAGCATCAATGTTCAGACATTTCGAAAAGTCGTGTACAATTTCGCTATTCATCTGCATCACATCATCGCCAATGTTGGCAGACATATCAAATGTGTCATAACCTAAATCCAAATATCTGTAGTGACATTTACATTATGAATAAAGTGTATGAATGCCATAGTTTGTAATTAATTTAACTTTTTTTCATATTTTTCAATAGTTGTCACCCTGTATACAGAGCAGGCCAGCTCGAATAATCACAGGTTTGTTTGATCCATGGAAGATTGTCAGAGAGATACCAAAGGGCCTAAACTGGAAGACTCACAAAGATAGATGTAAAGTATCCCCAGAATGCCTACTGACAGAGTTTCAAGAACCAACTTTAAATGATTACTCTAAGGATATACTACAATCCCAAATGTATAGCTCACACAGGGACTGTGACGATAAGATTAGAATAATTACTGCATGCACAGAGGCATTCAATCATTCTCCCTGGAATCCATACATGAATGGAACAGGAAGAAAGCCTAATAACTGGTAAAATGTTATGTATTCTCTGCCATGCGCCTCACAGTGGATTGAAGAATATGGATGTAGATGTAGATATGAATTTCAGTTATATATGACTGAACATAATGAAAATAGTATAAAATATGCAACATGCCTTCTCAAGTTAAAAGAGGCTGAGATTAGGTTCATATCAGCCTTATTTCTGCAGCAAAGCTCTACCATTTCTCCTTACCTCCCCTCCCCTGAAGATATTCCTCTCCAACAATTCATTGCTGCCTCAATCAAACTACTCTTTCTGTCAAGTTGTGCCGTAAATTTCCTTTTTTTCCATAATTTGGTTTTCCAGTCTATCCATCTAATCTTCAGAATTCTCCCATATCACCACATCTCTTCCCAGAAGTCCATACCATTAACACTAAACTTCTATACAGGGCGGAACTTAAGAGAGATACTTTCAGAACAGACTGACACTTAAATTTGTATTTGATGTTAATAAATTTCTCTTTTTTGGGAAAACTTATCATCCTATTTACATTTTACATCGTCTCTGCTTTGGTTATCTTGCTGCCCAAATAGCAAAACTCACCTGTGGCTTTCAGTGTCTCATTTCCTAATAAAATATCCTTGACCCCTCCTTTATTTAATTAGGCTACATTCCACTAGCCTTGTTTTACTTTTGTTGGTGTTCCCCTTGTAACCTCTTCTGAAGGCATTATCCATTCCATTCAACTGATTCTCCTAGTCCTTTGCTGTCTCCAATACAATTATGATGTTATCAACAAACTTCAGTTTTTTGTCTGCTCCCTAAATTTTAATGCCCTGTCCAAACTGTCTGGTTTCCTTTTCTGCTGCCCAATGTACAGACTGAGTAACTTGGGAGACAGGCTACAACCTGGTCTCATTCCTTTTGTGTCCTTCAGTTCTTATAACTGCAGTCTGGTTTGCTGCAACCCTGACTCATTCCTCTCACACCTTTTTATTCCTATAACTGTAATCTGGTTTCTTTACAGACTGTAAACTTCTGCCCCCTGAATTTTATTGCTGCTATCTTAGCATCTTCGAGGAGGATATTCTCCTCCAATTTGGCTTGTACAAGTCATTCTATTCTTCTGTAAATAGTTCAAGTCGGTAGTCTGCAATGACAAATTACTAAAAACATGATTCAGTATTATCACAACTCTGACTTGCCTTCACACCTGTCACTTTCCATTTTTGAAATAGCAGTTATAAATTTTTTTGTGAAGTTTGCTGGTATTTCACCTGTATCATAAGTCTTCTACACCAGTTGGCATAGTTTTGTCATGGCTGACTCTTCCAAGGAGCTCAGTAATTCTGAGGGAATTTCATCAATTTCCAGGGGCCTTGTTTTCACTTACGTCTTTCTATGCTCTGTCAGACTCTTCTCACAATGTCATATCTCCCCTATCACATTCATCTACTGCCTCTGTATATTTCTTCCACATTTCAGCCTTCCTTTCTTTGCTAAATATGAGTTTGCCCTCTGAGCTTTTCCAGAGGTTTCTTTAATTTCCCTGTACACAGCATGTATGTTTCCCACAACCACGTAAACTGAATGTTTGAAATCCAGTGTGTGTGACTGTTTGTTTTCCCTGTTATTGTGTTGCAGGTGCTGATCTGTGGGTTCCCAGCCTGAGACATTCCAGCCTTCTCTACAGAGGCTGCAACAACTCAGTCTATTTATTTTCTAGTTTTGTAAAAAAGGAAAAAATTATAAACACTCAGTATTCCTCAGTTTGTAATAGCTGTGCTTTTTATTCTCAGTTCTCTTCTGTTCAGCTGAATTGCTGCAAATAATGAAGTGCTGCAAAATCAGTTTTATAGGTGCATGAAGTCTCAACAGAAGCAGCCAAAGAGAGTGGGAGAGATTATATGAGGCAGAAAAATTTTGCTGAAGTTAACTGGTGATGCAATACTGTGCAGTGTAGAAACTTTCACAAATGTAACATTTCAGTGGACTTATTAAATATGGGCAGTTGCTCACCTGGTAAACTGTGAGCAAAAGTATGACAATAATTATTACAATATTGGAAAAAGTTCTGACCAGGAAATCAGTAATCGTGTGATGAAGAACAATACTACAGAAGGGAGGAGGCATTGGATGGTGTAAAGATGGCTGAATAATATTATTGAATGGCATAGAAAAGATACCTCCAAAATAAAACTAGTTGCCTATAAAAGGTCACAGATACAGACCAATCACAAAATTTGCACATGTACATTTTCCATCATATTTGCTGCACTGTAATTATTTTTCTAGAGCACATTGCACTTTAGAAGAATCTGTCTTGTCTTGTGTGTATGGGTTCCTTGCCAAAGAAAATTTTTTGAAGGTTAAAACCATTTTGCCATTTCAGCTTATTTTTTTTTTTTTTTTTTAATATGAATGTTTCGTTGTTTCATCATTAACTCACCCACTGTCAGCTGATTTTTGGCACCTGTATTAAATTCAGTAATTCAAAATCAAGCTGCATCTGTACTTCACTCTTTTGGATAACACGCCAGTTTAAATAGAACTCAATACAACACATTGCATTCCTATCTGTATAAGTTCAGCAGTGACAGAAGTGGTGCAAACACATATTGCATAAATGGCAAAGAAATCAACAAATATGGTATTTATAATGCGAGTTCAACTTGTACCGTGTAAAAAGAATTTAGTGGTAAACATGTTTTTCATCCATTCATTCACACATTTAGTTCTGGCTCCACATTAGGGGTATGGAGTGGGTTAAAGTATTCATTGAAAGGTGTGGGTAGAGACATGAAATTTGTCGAACATTGGCTGTTGTGTTATCCCTGCTTTTTCTAAGACATCTTTACTGTGATGACAAGTTCCATTGTCTGTATTCGAGCTTTACTGCTGGTTTTGTAAAGCTCCACAACTTACCTGGTTAATCTGGTTGACTCCATTCTTTTAACATCCCACAGAAGTTTAGTGCATATTTTTACATGTGAAGAAGTACTGATCTAATTTAGAATCTCCTTGTTTGCTCCTTCATCCATCCTTTTTTTTAACAAAATAATTTGTGATTACTTTCTTCTCTTCTATATTTCCTCAGTGCTCTTTGCCCATTTTAAATACTTTGTCAGTGGGCTACATCCATACTGTTTTCAAAACTAGTTCCTAGAACAATTTATCCAAATATTTGACTCGAGAAACACTTAATTGTTTTGTATTTAGTTTCTAGAATTATTTTTGGCAGAATGTAGTTGGACATTAGCAACATTATTATTTTTTAAAATGAAATTACTGTTCTTATCATACTACTAGCTGCTGTTTTTATCTAATAGTTTTGTGTAAATTTGCACAGAACAGTGTCAGCTGCCTACAGAACATTAAAGTTAAAGCACAGTTTAACATATACGGTCATGATATTCATTGCTGTAGGAACTGTTACCGTCTGCAAGCTGGAACAACACTAGTGCACATTGCAGCGAGAAAGCCTGCAGGGTTATTGCTTTTGGCATTTTATTGTAATGTCTGTGTGGTTTCACCTTCAGCTGCATCTGTGGAGGCATATGTAGTACATTAAATAATGCAGGTATTGCATTCCAAACAGCTTTCCTACAGTACATATTCCCTGATTTGATTAGAACTGTAATGAAAAAGTTAACATTGTTGAGTAGATACTCAAAATGGGTGTCTTTCTGCAAAAAGTCAGTTCTTCTGCTGTTTACTAGTACTTTTTGTTCTTGAGACTAACCCAAAACATCTCTCAAGTATGTAACAAGAAACATGTCTCCTAAAGCTTGAAATATTGTTATCACATATCCCCACATTAGCTGACAAAAACTAAGTGAATAGTCAACTGTTTCATATTACGAGTAGAGACAATACTATTGAGAACTTACAGTATTCAAAATTAATACAAAACATATGTGTAGTCATTTAGTAAGAATCTTGAAATGATTTAATATTGTGACATCAATCACAATGTTCATGAGTATAAATGAAAGATTGCAGAAAATGAAAACAAAAGCAATTCAGAGAACTTTTTCATACTCACTGCACATGTTCCAATTGCATTCCATTAATGTGGGCTGAGCACGATTGATGCACTTATGAGACCACCAGTTCTTTTTTTTTATGCTGGGTACTTTATACACATCTTCTTCTTTTCCATTCTATCATTTGGTATGCCTCTAAGGTGTCATCAAATAAATTCTCCTGTGTTTGAGATTTAATAGGCATTTGCACCAAAATTCGATTTTTGCTTTTAGTAGAACCATTCCTCTTTCGAAAATATTATGCTGAGCTGTTTTTCTTACTGTAACAGACCGAATGTTTCTACTTGAAATTATCTTTGCCATAAAATTACTGTGTTTGCTGTAAGTAATTAGCTGTGGTACAATTCACAGCATTGATTGTCTTCCCCAGTATCACTCCTGTTTCATGGCGACCATCAGCTACTAAAGTCAGAATCGGCATTAGAATCACCAAAAATGTTATTGTTTTTCCCATTTTCCTCTTCGTTTTCTTTGGTTCAACTGCATAAATCTTATTCTTCTTAGAAAGTTGCTGCATGCTGAAGCCAAAAATAGCAAATTCACACATACAATAAAATGCTATAAAATAAGAATATCCAAGATAGCAACAAAAAGCAAAATATGTAGTACCTAGAAACATGCAGTGTATTGGACCTACCTAATTATTACACATAATGTGAAACGTGGTCACACAGGCACTCAATTTTGCACTAACTTTTAAATAATATGTCTTATTGCTAGGCTGACAAAGTCAAGCTCATTGTTGAATGTTGCTTCACACGCCACATGTTTTAGAATGAATGTCTAAAATGAATGATGGGACTGAGAGACTATTGTTTTGGGTTAAGGGTTAAAGAAAAAAAAACATGCTTTAGCAAATATAAATAAGGGAACTATAAATGAACTATTCTGTAACGGACTGTTTTGTACCTCCCAAGGCCCTTAGAAAACTAAAGAAAGACAAATGTGGTCTCGCTCACTCTTCCTTCTTTTTCTTTCTTAGTTAGTGCTTATTTTTACAGCAGTACATGAAGTTCCCTATTGTAAAAACTGTTAGAAATCAACATAAATGATACTGTTTGCACTAGTCTGATGCCATATTTGTAAATGTAGCTTTCTGTTGCCTTGGAACACTGCTGTTGCAATGTATAACAAAAATGAGTCGGAATGTCATGACTGTATGTGTTAGACCGTAGTTAAACCCAACTAATTATCAGTGTTAGGGCATTTAAAACTCCATTGTTCTGATAACCTTTAAGTGTGATGGTACCACTGCACCTTAGTTTTGAATATTTGGAGATTTCCAGTTCTCTACCTGATGTCTGTTGGCAACCTTCCAAAAACATTTTCACCAGAACATAAAACTCAGTCCCAAATCCCAGTCAGGAATCGTAGTCTACATGAAAAGCATTTTTACTTCTAGTATTTTAGCTGTTTGTCCTAAATTCATTATTATTTACCTCAGATAAGACAAAAGAGTGAACATATGTTTATCTGTTGATGATGGTTTTTCCACTTTACTCAATATTCTCACTATAGACTAAGTACTTTTTTGGCCTCTGCTACTCTGCAACAGAGCCTGAATTGGTAGTGGGTGTGGATGTTCCCTAGAGTGGCTGCTTCTGCCTTGCGATCCATGACTCATATCAGCCTGCATTGCTGGGATTTACCATACACAGTGTGTGAATTAATGAATGAGTGAAGATTGTGCCACAGGCCAACACTGAGTGAAAATGTGTGAGGTACACTGTTACCAACCACTCAAATTCCTCAGACTGTGTTCATTTTCTACCACAAAACACAGTAAGTTTTGGACGCAAGTTGTGTTCAAAGAATTCTGGCTGTGATGGAAAACAGTGACAACATTGCATTGCAGACTTAAGTACAGAGCTGCAAAAATTAGCCACAATGTTTACTTCTTTACCTGTATGCGCATCCACTGCCTAGAACCTCTTCTGTATCCTATGTGGTTTTCTTTCTGTATTCCACTGGTTATAATCCATCGAGAACTGTCATCACTTCATATTTTGGAAATGTGTCATAGGTAGCAACAGCATCCAATTAAAAGTCAGGCTGATTTATTTTTAAATGTGAAGTAGTACATCATCCTCCACAATTTGGCATCATCGCCATCACATCCCACATGCCGTCATCCCTTGCCCGGACATCTTTCAATATATAGCCCCTCTGTCTTTCAGTTGCATCCTGTCTCTAAGTCTCTGGTAATCTGTCCACTGGTTAACACTGTCTTCAGTTCCCACTGAGTGGCTACAGGATTTGCAGGGGGTACACTAATTGCACCACCATTTAAATAGGTGTGGGTTAAAAAACTATCCCCAGTCAAAAATAAACTTTTTCAAGAGAGTGGCAGAACCTGCTCAGCACACAGTTAATGTCAGTTGTCATAGTTGCTAACGAATCTTCCAACTTGTGTGGTTAACATTTTAGGTCTTGCATTTTGTCCATAGCTGTGTTTTGACATCTTCAGAGATGCTCCTGGTGCCACTTTGTTTTGCCAAATGAAGAGTTAGGCATTGGAACGAAATATAAATACAAATATTTCATATACAGTGATGAAATTTTGTCCACAGCTATATAGAGAAGCCATCGAAGTACCTAAATACGTGGATGATTTTAATGGAAAAGAAGCCATGAGACTTAGTGGTATGTGGATTGATAAAAATATTTAATAATGAACATACAGCACTGGAATTGTTACAGATCATAGCCCTCTAGACAACACAACTATTCAACATAGTTGCCATGCATTTATACACATTTGCACCATCATTAAAACCAAGCATAAAAGCCAATTTGAAAAATAAATAAATAAATAAAAAGAAATCACACTTTTGCTTCTTAACCTATTTTTGTCACCATGTCTGTCACTGTGAATCACTTCATCAACACATCCTCAATTGACATCTGTGACATATGTTGTTGGCTGGTGCAGCACTATCTGTTTCTCTGTAACCTGACTCTTTCACGCAATACCACACACAGCTGATGTTGAGTGCAGCATCACCACACGCTTGGTTCATGGATGACATAAAATCAGCTTTAAAACAGTGGGTCAAGAAGCAAAATACTTAACTATTCCCAACTGTCTTTGATGCATGTTTTAAACAATGGCATAGATGCACTGTCACAATTTTAAATACCAGTGTTGTGCAGGGACACTTTGGTCAATGATCTGTACTAATTCTGCTGTTCTTTGTCCACTATTAATTTTTTGATGAACAGTAGCTCCAAAGAATCAAAAGTTAAGTTTCATCATTGATGGTGATTATGTCTGTCAATCACATTAAAACATGTACCTTACCCCCTTTCACAATATTCGTGTCACATGCCAGACCTAACTCTCAGCAAGACATGGCAGAATCAGAAGCAGCTGTGGAGATATCTGACTCTGCTCTATATGACATGTCAGGGCCAAAAACATTTGTGGACCACGAAAGTGCAACCCCAAACATTTGCCAGCAAATAAAAATCTTCTCAATCTTACTGTCTGCTGTCTCGTCTCCATTACATTTTGTATGTTACTTCCTAATCCTACTAGCAATGTGCCTTTGGCATCTCAAGTAATGTAATTTGTGTCCTAACAAAAATAAATATTCTAATAAAATACAGTCCTCCGTGGTGAGTGCCTCTTATCAGAAAATAATGCTTGGAACATATCAAATTCCTAGAAAAACAAAAATTACATTAGAAATGCAGAAAACTCTGCCATTTATGTCGCCTCCCAACTAGTGTTGTGAGACTCGCTCACTTCCAACTTTGGTCGATTTTCTGCTTGTTCCAGAGCTTAAAAATAAACATAGTCTCGGCTGCAAAAAACTTTATTTTTGTGGTTACCAGTTGCTGTCAGTCACTGACCACCTTCAGACCACATATAATGCTGACAGGTGTTGGCAGAGAACAGAGCAGGCATTACAAACTGCATTAATGTCAACTGCGAAGCTTTGTGGAGTACATACCACCTACCATCAGATAGTAGCAGAAGGAAACTAGCAACCACAAAAATAACGGTTCTTGTGGTCGACACTGTTTATGTACATTTTAAAGTAGTAAGGAAAACTACCGTTCAAGAAAATTGTTCTAAAAAATTACTGTACCAAAGCTATCACTGTGTTGAAGTTTTGGGTTGAGAAAGGAGAGATGAATTTGAGGTGGGCTTCTGACTTAATAATTTCGATCTCTTTCTGGTAAACAGTTGAAGAGATTTCATTTTGTTCCAGAGTGCAATAGATCTCGAAGATATGCCTAGCAGTTCTGGCACAGCTGCATACATGCTCAATATTTTGTGGTTGTCACGTTTTTTCACTGGGCAGGTGAAAGGCTGATCTACAGCTTCCTCCCACATGGAGGACTACTCTATATTACAGATACTGAAGGGTACCGGATATTGTATAGAGGAAGTAATGACTGTATCCTAGTCATTTGGTACTATGACAACTAGATTCTTCACAAAGGAAATTAATGAGAAATCCTGATTTGGGGGAAAAATGGCCTCTGTTGGGTTGAAGGTAAGCTATGATGATCAGGTAGTGAAACAATGAGTGACTTTGAACTCATGCTAGATTTCTCACAAAAATAACCTGTGTCAGATGCCAGAACCTCTTTCTGCCATAAACTTTTTGGAGACAGGATTTTTTTTTAACCACTCTAACTGTGGATTAGAGATGTAACTGGGTGATGAAAATTTTGTGTTTCAGCCCTGGCTACTGTGATACTGGTTTTCTCAGATGTACTTAAGGTGGGTCATCTTCAAGGATCTTAGGGACACATTTAAACATGAAAACCCTTCTTTTAATGGCAGAAAATGAGATGAGTCCCTACTTGAGTGTACTGTGCTTGAGTTTGTTTCGAATTAATTAATTCTCAAGGAAAAAAAAAAAATAAAAAATGGAATATTAAGTTTCATAAATATTGTCACAAATACTGGCAACTTACCCACTTTTAGCAGTTATTTAAGACTGTCATTACACTCTGCTGTTGCCCCTGGCCATCAGTCCTCACTTTCAGTCTTCACCACCACCCAATTGACACCCACTACTAAATAAAAGCTGCCTCTTCACTTTGCCACACCTTACAAATTTTCACCCACATCCATTCCTACTGCTGCTGCTTGTCATTTTCTAATCTCATCCTCTTGTTTGTGTAGCTACATGTCTCACCCACCTCCATATCATTTTGTTGTCATAAACAAGTTTCCTGTTTCCCATTTCCCTCTGTTCCCTGACCCATATGTTGGCTTCCATATGTCTCCCACTAATTCCCAGCTTCCATGTGTCTCCCACTAAATCCCAGTTTGCTTGCTGAGGATCCTCCCAATATTTGAACAGAATTCTCTTTAAAACTGCAGGTTTCACTCCAACTCCGTCTACCAACCTATTATACTACACTCAGTCTAAAACAGAGCATTGGCTCAACAGAAATGCAGTTAGCTGGATCTTTGCCTGGAACTGTTAGCTGTTATGTAGTGCTGTTACCAAACCGGGCAGTCTTGTGTTGCCGTACTTGTGTTTATGTGAGTTCCGTTGAAAGGTGAGGACACAAGTGGCTACAACTCACGAGAAAGATCCACTACTTTGCACTCCCAAGTCCTAATTATTACTGTAGGCCAATTTGTTGGAAGCTCACTGATTACACTTATGTGGCCAGGAATTGGAGGTATTGTGTAATGCTGGACTCTTTGTTGAAAATGTTTGTTGCAATAGTAAAACAATCACAAGCATATAATTTCATAAAGAGGACCTGTGCAGATTAAGGGAAGTTGTGTGAGGCCAAGAACTTGCCATTACACGTTGAATCTTTTGGATAAGTGTTAAAATAAGAAAAAAAAAATTGGGTAACATAAATTGTGGGGAATTAATATATGAAAGCTGTACTATGCTCCATTGCATATTTGGGGAAAATTTTCTATTGTATCCAATTAATCTTCTCATATTCCTCTGACACTGGGTGATCCATGTCATAAGAACTGAGGGCAGCCTTCTACTGTAACCTTTGAACCAAATGTTGGTTCTCTTGGATTATCTCATGTCCTGTGCCATATGTTTCATTTCTGTATTGGGTTGATGGTGTAGACGTTCCTTGATCAGTATACAACATTCTTGGTACTGATCTTAGATCCTAACAGGCTTCAGGACATTCTAATATGGTTCATAACATACCTCCACCAATTATAGGACCAATGCAGGAGTAGTGGCATGTCGTAATGGTGTTTGAAGGGTGTATCCTGTTGGTGGAATACCCTGGCTGCTCTTGACAGTCAGTGGTATGTCTGCCATCTAAAGATGGCTCCATATATCTAACATGTCTGTCCTTTGCTCTCCTACTTCTCCACTAGCTGTTCATCTTTCATATCTGTAAAAGACACATCACACTCAAAACTCATAGTAAATCATTCCCAAAGGTAAACACTTGTGGTGAAGCCCCTTCTTTTTTGAAAGCTTTCCCTTATCAGATTATTCCACATGGTATTCCTTGCAGGCTGCTATTTATTGTGATAGTGTGGCAACCAAAATGTACAGATAAATAAATGAAAAATAAATAATAATAAAAACTCTCATCAAGTTTTATGTTGAGGTTTTTGAATAGCCATTGGTTGGAGAAAGAACACTGATGAGCTCTATAGGTATGTTATCAAACAGAAAGGAGTAAGAGTCACTTTAGGAAAAACTTAATTTAAATCATTCCTAATGTAGTTTGGTGATTATTGGCTATGTCTTGTTGTTAAGTTATCCGCACATAATGTAGTGGCACATGGCAACTGGTAATGGAAAATACTTTGACATGCTGGTGCATCCTTAGGTTCCTAACACCTTGTGTGTGTGTGTGTATGTATGTGCTAGCAATATTATTGTTTGAGGAAGATAAATGTGTTTCCACTTCCGAAATAACTGAGAAGCTAAGTTTCCTGGTCAGAACTTTTTAATCAGTTTGTGTGTGTGTGTGTGTGTGTGTGTGTGTGTGTGTGTGTGTGTGTGTGTGTGTGTGTGTGTGGATGAATTCTTCTGAACATGGGTTTCCATTATTGTTATTGCAATGCATGTTTGGCAATTGCCAAACACACACACACACACACACACACACACACACGCACACACACACACACACAATATCATATGTAGAAAATGCACATCTCCATTGAGCTGTTGGTAAGTGCCTTTTGTCTGTCATTGTTAATTTTGCAGTTCATTGCAATAGATTACGTGTTAAATGTCTAATTTGCACAAAAAGCTTGTACTCTTTCCAAATGTCTTCCAGCAACAAGAAGTGATGAAGAGAATGTGTGTTCAGTGAAAAAAAATTATATTAGTGTATAAGTGAGAGCATTTAGCAGTATTATAGTGACAACTGTGGTATACAGAATGTGTTAGTGATGTGGGAAAAGAATAATAAACTTTTTGAAATAATAACTTATAACCTGTGCTGTAAATCTGTAGACCACTTCAACAATAGACTCCTACTCCATTCTTCCTTCCTCATGTTTTCATTATTGTTATTGGTTAATATAGCTGTTAATTTGTTACACAAAAGGTGTCCACTAAATTGCATTTAATGGTCATCACACTGGCTGTATTTTCACATCACTGAAATGTGCAAAGAAGATGGAAGCAGCAGTTGCAATCTGAAAACAGTCAAAAGATGGCAGGAAAAAGTCTCCATATACTGAAGGTTCAATATGGTACATCAGGACCAAAGCTTCCTAGAGCTACTGCTCAATGCTGAATGTAGTGCTTAATAAGGAACAAGGAAATTATAGGAACATAATACATTGGGATGAAATGTCACTAAACCTTTAATATGCTCTGTGATTATGCCTGCTAAATGAAATATAGTGAATCAGCAGGAATGCTGCCATTTTTAACAATGCTACTACTGACTCAGTTGTACCAGATATTCACTGTTTATCTTGTATTGGTAGCTTAATGTTTACTTGAGTGGATTTCTGTGTTTTGCAGAAAATGCTTCCCTACACCTGTAACAAAGTAGTTGTTGTTATGTTATATCACCACTTGTGCATCTTTATAGCCAATACTGTTACTTGTCAGTAGCTGACAGTAACATTTAAACCTTGAATGTAGGTAGTCAGGTCAGGTGTGGAGGAATTGCATTCATTTAATTTTTTGTTTAACTGGTGGCAATTTGCAGTGTCATGTTTTGTGTTAGGTGGAAGCTAATCCACCAAAATAAATACAGGAGATACATAAAGTCTGGGAACGCTTTCAATTATTTATTGCACAAAAACCAAACACTGTCAGATATCATACGTATGTCATTTTGAAGAGAAACCCTGAAAGTTTTTTTTTTCTTTTTCTTCACTTATACCACCACAGTGTAGTTCGGTAATTTGCCGATAGTCAGCGCTATTCACAAACATGGCGAGTTCAGGTGTGGAGCGAGCTTTCTGTGTGTTGGAGTTCGAAATGGCCTCCCAGATCCCCAGATGTCACTCTGTGTGACTTCTTTCTGTGGGGACACATTAAAGATCTGGTGCATGTACCGCCTCTACCACGTGATGTAGGAGAGCTCCGGGAGAGAATATGGGAAGCGACTGCCACAGTCTACAGTGCAATGCTCAGACGGGTATGGCAGCAATTTGATTACCGTATTGACATCTGCCAGCTCACTCATAGTTAACACATCTAATGTTTTTTTTTTTTTTTTTTTTTTTTTTTGGGGGGGGGGGGGGGGGGGGGAGAAACACACTTTCAGATTTCCTCTTCAAAGTGCCATATGTATGACATCTCTACAATATTTAGTTCTTGTGCAATAAATAATTCAAAGTGTTCCCAAACTTTATGTACATCCTGTATTTTATTCCTTTAAACAATTTTCCCAGTCAGCATACTACAGCATACTATTAGTCTGTAGAAATGTCACTGCTCGAACAGCATAATTTCTCTAGATGTAACATACCCCTTTACTTTACTATAAATACTTTGCATTTTAAACACAGTACAAACAGATTTATAGAAGCTAATGGAATTGGAAGACATATCAATTACAACAGGAAGTACTTTGTGCCATGCACTTCACACTGACTGCAGAATACGATGTAGCTGTGGAACTATCATGTTTTTTTTTTTTTTTTTTTTCATAATCAGTCACTGTAACATATATAAATTATGTTAAAACACTCCCTCTGTCAAAAAAGTTTCAGGACAGGTTTTTCTTTCTTTTTTTTTTTTACTTCCAAGTTTGCAAAACTGAAAAATGTTTTTATGTGATGTGGTATGAGTGTGTCCTTGAAATGAACACTAAGTGACAGGACTGTGCTTAGCAACACGCTGTTTAGGTTTTAGTTATGGTCACACAATGAATGCTGATTGTGAGCAATGAATTAACATTATGTTCTGCTTTAGGCTCTGGAAAACCACTTGTGAAAATTGGACAATCCCTCATTTCTGTCGAAGGTTATTACTGAGGAAGAAAGTTGGTGTTACCGGTATAGCCCTACACTAAGCGTCCAAGTGCTGAATGGCGGAGACCTAGATTACCAGCCTAAAAAAAACAAGTCAAATGACAACCTTTGGGAATATAGGAAATGTTGACCGCATTCTTTGATATGGATTATTCACCACGAGTATGCTCCTACAGTTCAGACAGTGAACCAAACTCTTTACACTGAAGTCTTGAAACATTTACGACAAGTCATTTGATATCACCACCCTGAATTGTGACATTCGCAGTACTGGTTTTCACTGCATGACAATGCAATACCCCAACGCTGGGCAGACATTCTGTTATTGCCATCCCACATCCACCATATTCACCTGACCTTTTGCCTCACAGTTTTTTTTTTTTTTTTTTTGTTTTTTCCTTGTTTGAGTGAAAGGGTGACTGAAAGGAAAGCTCCGTCAGGATATTGCAGACAGCCAACAGGCTGTGAGAAATGACCTTACAGCAATCACAGTTGAAAATTTTCCTGCTTGCTACCAAGACCTCCATAAATGTTGGCCACTGTGTATATAGAGCCAAGGGGACTAATTTCGATAAGAGCTAGGATAATTACTTGGTGAGTGTAATTTTCTATTTTTTTTTTTTTTTTTTTTTTTTAATACCTGTCCTGGAACTTTTCTGACGAAGGGAGTAAATTCACACCATAGACCAATGAACTCTGAAGCAACATACTGAAGAGATTTGCAAATTATGTGGCAACAAATCCAAATTATGGCAGTTTGTTTCAAAAATACTTTTATAAGCTCACCAGACCCAGAACAACGTGATGTCCTTTTCTTACTCACATTAATTACGATATTAATTTATTCCAGACATGGATATTACTCTTTTTCTGTTATTTATTTTTGTTACCTTCAATTCTTTCCTCTATAAATCTTGGCTAAGTAATTAATCACCTGTGATTGTACATAATTTTATAGTATGCTATATTCGTTTTTCTTTTATCAGTTACTTTTTTGATCAGTTACTTTCAAAGATTACCTCAATGTAGTGTCTTTGCCTTAGATATGGCATCACTGCTCAAAGTCGACAGACACTACAATTGACTCTTCAACTGGATGTCGTAACTTATGTGAACTATGTCCGTTACTCTGTCGGTGTAGTCTTGTCTCTCCTGTCGCCGTCTGCTGTGTAGTGACTGTGCACCGCAGCAAACACAAGCGAACGAGCAATCCAGACAACAGTTCACTACAATTCGCTTGTACTTACAAACAAGTGTTTACACTAAACGAGCGAAAGAAAGAAAGCTCCGCCAAACGAGTATTGAAAGAGCGAACAAAAGCGAAGTCTGCGATTTTGTTTGTTTGGCACTAAACTTACATACACAGACACCTGATAGAACCACACTGCAGTGAAATAGTTGTGATGAAAACAGTGATATCTAGACAGGATTGTCGCGTATGTCAACTGCGCTGTTGCTGATGCAGGAAACAAAGCAGTGAAGGAAGAGAAAAATTTCGGTCTGAATTTTTGTGGAAGCGTCAGATATGTGGTGGCAGTTCAGTAGTCACTAACTTCATAAGGCCTGCTTCGATATGTATGTTGGTGGATGATTTTCGCTGGTTGGTAACACATATTGAAAGGAAAACTAAAATCAAGACCGTGGCTATAGACTAGAGACCTCAGCTGAAGAGAGACTCGCACTTACGCTCCGTGCCAACAACTGGACACATTTACACAAGTCTAAAACATTTATTTAAAATTTCAACAACAGCTGCATCACACAGAGTTCCTGAAATCTGCAGTGGCACATATGCGAAGCACTCGAGGATTATATCAAGGTCGGGAAAATAATTTCAGTAAATATGAACAATGTAAATTAAAAATATAGAAATGACCTGCTATAGTCGATAAAGTATGTGTTACTTCTTGCCTGTGGTGGCAACCATTATAAGGTGATTGTCCCTACCCATGAGTGCGTAAGGTATTAGCTAATTCCCCCTCCGTCCTATACCACAAACATTATTGCCAAACTTAATTTTAGAAAAAAAAATTGATTGGTTTTATGTATAAAACAATTAAAGATAAATAATATTTGGTTATTGTTTGTATTATACTGAACCAAGAAGTAGTGAGTCTGTGAGATATGGGTGCTGCTTATTTTTA
The DNA here is from genome assembly GCF_023897955.1 of Schistocerca gregaria. Taxonomy (NCBI): domain Eukaryota; kingdom Metazoa; phylum Arthropoda; class Insecta; order Orthoptera; family Acrididae; genus Schistocerca; species Schistocerca gregaria. The sequence continues at coordinate 106,301,471 of NC_064930.1, read as the reverse complement.
TTCATCTTTTTTTTTACATTTGGTTTCTTCTCAGGCACTGCACATTGTAAGTCATGCACAAAGTCTATTCAGGTTCTTTTTGTTTCATAATCCAAAATCTACTTTCAAATGAGTATATATTGAATGCAGTGTTTCTCAAAAATGTTCAAATGTGTGTGAAATCTTATGGGACGTAACTGCTAAGGTCATCAGGCCCTAAGCTTACACACTACTTAACCTAAAGTATCCTAAGGACAAACACACACACACACACACACACACACCCATGCCCCAGGGAGGACTCAAACCTCCGCCGGGACCAGCCCGTGCGTGTGCACGTGTGTGTGTGCGCGTGTGTGTGTGTGCGTGTGTGTTGCAGCAGTCTGTGAGCTAAAATGAACGGTAAAGTAATTCCCAGTGCATCACAAGTGCCACCAACAGCTCCACCTCAGAAAAGAAATGTGCACTGTCCTACCTACTGGCATTTACTTCTTCCACACACTTTGCCCTCAGATAAAATCAACACAGTTAAAATGTCCTTCTTCCTGTTTGGAAATTATTTGATTGCTGGAAAACCTCCCATACTATAATGTCAGATCCCTTAATCGGGCAGGTAGGTTAGAAAATTTAAAAAGGGAATTAGTGAGGTTCGGTGGCAGGAGGAACAAGACTTCTGGTCAGGTGACTACAGGGTTATAAACACAAAATCAAATAGGGGTATTGCAGGAGTAGGTTTAATAATGAATAGGAAAATAGGAATGCGGGTAAGCTACTACAAACAGCATAGTGAATGCATTATTGTGGCCAAGATAGATACGAAGCCCACACCTACTACAGTAGTACAAGTTTATACGCCAACTAGCTCTGCAGATGATGAAGAAATTGAAGAAATGTACGATGAAATAAAAGAAATTGTTCAGATAGTGAAGGGAGACGAAAATTTAATAGTAATGGGTGACTGGAATTCGAGTGTAGGAAAAGGGAGAGAAGGAAACATAGTAGGTGAATATGGATTGGGGCTAAGAAATGAAAGAGGAAGCCGCCTAGTAGAATTTTGCACAGAGCACAACTTAATCATAGCTAACACTTGGTTTAAGAATCATGAAAGAAGGTTGTATACGTGGAAGAACCCTGGAGATACTAAAAGGTATCAGATAGATTATATAATGGTAAGACAGAGATTTAGGAACCAGGTTTTAAGTTGTAAGACATTTGCAGGGGCAGATGTGGACTCTGACCACAATCTATTGGTTATGACCTGTAGATTAAAACTGAAGAAACTGCAAAAATGTGAGAAATTAAGGAGATGGGACCTGGATAAACTGAAAGAACCAGAGGTTGTACAGAGTTTCAGAGAGAGAATAAGGGAACAATTGACAGGAATAGGGGAAAGAAATACAGTAGAAGAAGAATGGGTAGCTCTGAGGGATGTAGTAGTGAAGGCAGCAGAGGATAAAGTAGGTACAAAGACGAGGGCTGCTAGAAATCCTTGGGTACCAGAAGAAATATTGAATTTAATTGATGAAAGGAGAAAATATAAAAATGCAGTAAATGAAGCAGGCAAAAAGGAATACAAACATCTCAAAAATGAGGTCGACAGGAAGTGCAAAATGGCTAAACAGGGATGGCTAGAGGGCAATTGTAAGGATGTAGAAGTTTATCTCACTAGGGGTAAGATAGATACTGCCTACAGGAAAATTAAAGAGACCTTTGGAGAGAAGAGAACCACGTGTATGAATATCAAGAGCTCAGATGGCAGCCCAATTCTAAGCAAAGAAGGGAAGGCAGAAAGGTGGAAGGAGTATATAGAAGGCTTATACAAGGGCGATGTACTTGAGGACAATATTATGGAAATAGAAGAGGATGTAGATGAAGACGAAATGGGAGATACGATACTGCGTGAAGAGTTTGACAGAGCACTGAAAGACCTGAGTCGAAACAAGGCCCCCGGAGTAGACAACATTCCATTAGAACTACTGACGGCCTTGGGAGAGCCAGTCATGACAAAACTCTACCAGCTGGTGAGCAAGATGTATGAGACAGGCGAAATACCCTCAGACTTCAAGAAGAATATAATAATTCCAATCCCAAAGAAAGCAGGTGCTGACAGATGTGAAAATTACGGAACTATCAGTTTAATAAGCCACGGCTGCAAAATACTAACGCGAATTCTTTACAGACGAATGGAAAAACTGGTAGATGCAGACCTCGGGGAGGATCAGTTTGGATTCCGTCGAAATGTTGGAACACTTGAGGCAATACTGACCTTACGACTTATCTTAGAAGAAAGATTAAGAAAAGGCAAACCTACGTTTCTAGCATTTGTAGACTTAGAGAAAGCTTTTGACAATGTTGACTGGAATACTCTTTTTCAAATTCTAAAGGTGGCAGGGGTAAAATACAGGGAGCGAAAGGCTATTTATAATTTGTACAGAAACCAGATGGCAGTAATAAGAGTCGAGGGGCATGAAAGGGAAGCAGTGGTTGGGAAAGGAGTGAGACAGGGTTGTAGCCTCTCCCCGATGTTATTCAATCTGTATATTGAGCAAGCAGTAAAGGAAACAAAAGAAAAATTTGGAGTAGGTATTAAAATTCATGGAGACGAAGTAAAAACTTTGAGGTTCGCCGATGACATTGTAATTCTGTCAGAGACGGCAAAGGACATGGAAGAGCAGTTGAACGGAATGGACAGTGTCTTGAAAGGAGGATATAAGATGAACATTAACAAAAGCAAAATGAGGATAATGGAATGTAGTCAAATTAAATCGGGTGATGCTGAGGGAATTAGATTAGGAAATGAGACACTTAAAGTAGTAAAGGAGTTTTGCTATTTAGGAAGTAAAATAACTGATGATGGTCGAAGTAGAGAGGATATAAAATGTAGACTGGCAATGGCAAGGAAAGCGTTTCTGAAGAAGAGAAATTTGTTAACATCGAGTATAGATTTAAGTGTCAGGAAGTCGTTTCTGACAGTATTTGTATGGACTGTAGCCATGTATGGAAGTGAAATGTGGATGATAACTAGTTTGGACAAGAACAGAGTAGAAGCTTTCGAAATGTGGTGCTACAGAAGAATACTGAAGATAAGGTGGATAGATCATTTAACTAATGAGGAGGTATTGAATAGGATTGGGGAGAAGAGAAGTTTGTGGCACAACTTGACTAGAAGAAGGGATCGGTTGGTAGGACATGTTTTGAGGCATCAAGGGATCACAAATTTAGCATTGGAGGGCAGCGTGGAGGGTAAAAATCGTAGAGGGAGACCGAGAGATGAGTACACTAAGCTGATTCAGAAGGATGTAGGTTGCAGTAGGTACTGGGAGATGAAGCAGCTTGCACAGGATAGAGTAGCATGGAGAGCTGCATCAAACCAGTCTCAGGACTGAAGACAACAACACAACAACAATAATAATAATAATAATAATAATAACAATAACAATACAGGATCAAACAATAAACACCAGATATTACAGCAAGCATATTATTAAAGATCCCAATACTACAACAGATAAATGCAGACTTTGCAAACAAATAGAAACAGTAGATCACATCACAAGCGGATGTACAATACTGGCAAATACAGAATACCCCAGAAGACATGACAGTGTAGCAGAAATAATACATCAACAGCTTGCCTTACAACATAAACTTATAAAACAACACGTTCCCACATACAAGTATGCACCACAAAATGTACTGGAGAATGATGAATACAAATTATACTGGAACAGAACCATTATAACCGATAAAACAACACCACATAACAAACCTGACATCATACTCACCAATAAAAAGAAGAAATTAACACAACTAATCGAAATATCCATACCCAATACAACAAATATACATAAGAAAACAGGAGAAAAAATTGAAAAATACATCCAACTGGCTGAGGATATGTGGCATCAGGATAAAGTTGACATTATACCAATTATACTATCAACTACAGGAGTCATACCACACAATATCCACCAGTACGTCAATGCAATACAGCTACATCCAAACTTATATATACAACTACAGAAATCCGTAATTATTGATACATGTTCAATTACCCGAAAGTTCCTAAATGCAATATAACATATACCGTACAGTTAAAAGGAAGTCACGCTTGATCAAGGTCTGAGTCACTTTCTATTTCTGACCAGACATAACATCTGAGATAAGAAAGAAATAATAATAATAATAATAATAATAATAATAAAAGGCCCGGGAAAAGAATAGGCCTCTGGTATGTTCTGCCAGTTGTAAATGGCGATAAAAAGAACAAACCACTAATAGGGCTAATCCCCCTTTTAGTGTGATTAGTTGGTTCAGGACACAACTAAAGAAGCCTCGGACAAGCGCCGTCATGGTCGGGGACGACGCTTGAACCCTATGCCCTCCCACAATGGTAATGACACTGCTAGCCAACTGGAAAATGATTTAAATCCAAATAGAGGTGTTTTGCAGGATATGCTTCCTGCAACCACCCTAGAAGGAAAAGACAGAGGATGAGATGGCCAGATGAAGTTAACCGACAACTCATGTTCTGTTATTACCAAGCAACAAACCTAGGAACCAACACAACTGGATACAGATCACAAGTATACACAACATTTATTAACAGATACCCAGAATTAAAATTTTTAACAGAACAGTGACTAGCTGATCAGATCCATGTAATAATCAAAAATAACAGGATACCCCAGTCAGCATTAGAAAACATCAAACAACAACTACAACAAATACTGGAACAAAATAATGTGCAATCAGAAGAAGAACATACAGAAAAGGACTCAAACATCTCAGAGCAAACAAACAAAGAACAACACACATCAATTAAACAATCAGAGGAAAACTAAATCTTAAGACAGCCAACAGAACAAGCACAAATAGAACACAAAGTGACACACATGTTAGATATAGAAGAAAAATTTCAGCTGACATATATAGAATACAAAGACACAAATACAGACATTAGACCATTCTTGCATAGACCACCAAATAACCCACAAGTCGAAACAACAATAACAACTATCAACACAATCATACACAACAAAATAAATGAAAATACATCTATGGAAGAGTTACAACTACTGGTTTATATAGGAGCACTCACTACACTAAATATACACACTAGGCAGAGATCAGAACCAACCAAGACACAGAAGAAACCCACAAAACCAACATGGCAACACAGGCTGCAGATCAGAATAGAAAAACTGAGAAAAGACATTGGACAGCTAACACAATTTATAAGAAATGAAATGTCAGACAAAAAATGAAAAAGGTTAGGTACAATCTCACAACAAGAAGTGATAGAGCAATTAGATGAAAAGAAGCAGAAATTACAAGCATTGGCCAAACAACTTAGAAGATACAAAAAAAGTGAAAATAGAAGGAAACAAAACCAAACATTCAACACAAACCAAATGAAATTTTACCAGACAATAGATAACACACACATTAAAATAGACAATCCACTAAGCATAACAGACAGGGAACACTTCTGGAGCAACATATGGTCAAACCTGGTACAACATAACAGGCCTGCACGGTGGATACAAGCAGAAACATATACATACAAGATGATACCACAAATGCCTGAAGCGATAATTTTGCAACATGAAGTCACCGAAGCAAATAATTCTACTCACAATTGGAAAGCTGCTGGAAAAGATAAAATAGCAAATTTCTGGCTGAAGAAGTTCACCTCAACACATTGACATCTAACTAAATTATTTAACAATTACATTGCCATACACATTCCCTGATACACTTACACATGGAATAACTTATCTGAAACCTAAAGATCAAGCAGACACAGCAGACACAGCTAAATATCGCCCCACAACATGCCTACATGCCTACCAACAATATACAAAATATTAACTTCAGTGATTACACAGAAATTCATGACACATACAACACAGAACAAAATTATAAATGAAAACAAAAAGGCTGTTGCAAAGGAGCACGAGGATGTAAAGAGCAACTGATAATAGATGCAGAGGTGACATATCAAGCTAAAACTAAACAAATGTCGCTACACTACGCATACATTGATTACCGAAAAGCTTTTGATAGTGTACTCCACTCATTGTTACTACAAATATTGGAAAAATACAAAGTAGATCCTAAATTGATACAGTTCCTAAACATAGTAATGAAAAATTGGAAAACCACACTTAATATCCAAACAAATTGAAATAATATCACATCACAGCCAATATAGATTAAGCGTGGAATATACCAAGGAGACTCATTAAGTCCTTTCTGGTTCTGCCTTGCTCTGGACCCACTATCCAACATGCTAAATAATACAAATTATGGATACAATATTACTGGGACATATCCAAACAAAATCACACATTTGATATACATGGATGATCTAAAACTACTGGCAGATACAAATCAACAACTCAACCAATTACTAAAAATAGCAGAAGTATTCAGCAATGATATTAATATGGCTTTTGGAACAGACAAATGTAAGAAAAATACTATATTCAAGTGAAAACACACTAAACAGGAAGATTACGTATTGGATAACCACAGAGACTGCATAGAAGCGATGGAAAAAACAGATGCCTATAAATATCTTGGATACAGACAAAAAATAGGAATAGATAATACAAATATTAAAGAAGAACCAAAAGAAAAATATAGACAAAGACTAACAAAAATACTGAAAACAAAACTGACAGCAAGAAACAAAACAAAAGCTATAAATACTTATGCTATACCAATATTGACCTACTCATTTGGAGTAGTGAAATGGAGTAACACAGACCTAGAAGCACTCAATACACTTACACGATCACAATGCCACAAATATAGAATACATCACATACTTTCAGCAACTGAAAGATTCACATTAAGCAGAAAGCAAGGAGGAAGGGGATTTATCGACATAAAAAAACTTACATTATGGACAGGTAGACAATTTAAGAAAATTCTTTCTAGAATGAGCAGAAACTAGCAAAATACACAAAGCAATCACTCATATAAATACATCGGCTACACCACTGCAATTTCATAACCACTTCTACAACCCTTTAGATCACATAACATCAAGAGATACGAAGAAAGCAAATTGGAAAAAGAAAACACTACACGGCAAGCACCTGCATCATCTAACACAGCCACACACATCGATCAAGATACATCCGACACATGGCTAAGAAAAGGCAATATATACAGTGAGACGGAAGGATTCATGATTGCAATACAGGATCAAACAATAAACACCAGATATTACAGCAAGTATATTATTAAATATACCAATACCACAACAGACAAATGCAGACTTTGCAAACAACAAATAGAAACAGCAGATCACATCACAAGCGGATGTACAATACTAGCAAATACAGAATACCCCAGAAGACACGACAATGTAGCAAAATAATACACCAACAGCTTGCCTTACAACATAAACTTATAAAACAACACATTCCCACATACAAGTATGCACCAAAAAATGTACTGGAGAATGATGAATACAAATTATACTGGAACAGAACCATTAGAACAGATAAAACACCACCACATAACAAACCTGACATCATGAAACTTCCTGGCAGATTAAAACTGTGTGCCCGACCGAGACTCAAACTCGGAACCTTTGCCTTTATGGGCAAGTGCTCTACCAACTGAGCTACCGAAGTACGATTCACGCACCGTCCTCACAGCTTTACTTCTGCCAGAATCTCCTTCCTGCTGGTTTGTTACTCGTTTGCTACCAAACGTCAGTTCTGGTAGAGTTTTTGTAATGGGCATACCATTTGTACAATTAGATAAGGCACCAACAGCTGCTTCAAGGAGAGGCAGAATAGTCAGCTGGTTGAAAGATAATAAAACAGGCTTCGAACAGAATATGTGGAAAGCGGAACTTCTGGAAGTAGTCAAATGATACAAGCCACAGAAGACACAGTATGTGATTGATACGTTAGCAGATAACCACAGCTACAAAGTTATTTGTCTTCCACCATACCACTGCCTTTACAATGCAACTGAACTCATCTCGGCTCAAATGTAGATGTTGCAGAGCGAAAAAAAAAAAAAAACCTTTACACTGGATGACACAGAGAGGCTGGTAAACAAGGCCGTCCTATGAATAATGCCAGCAAACTGGAAGATGGGTAGGGTTTGGGAAAGCCACCCAGAACACTGGGTCTGGGGAGACTTACCAGATGGATGAGAAGGAAGAACTCTTTCCCTCTTCTGGTTCAATCTACGTTATACTGGGAAGAGAGGGCTGTGCATGTGTAAGGAAATCTTGGCTGCGTCACATTTTAACAACCACCTTACAATTTTTTGACCTCTGGGAAATTTGAAGGAACTGATTTGTTAGGTTTGGTTTTTGTTGGGTTGCTTACACTGGTCAGTACATCTACATCTACATGACTACTCTGCAATTCACATTTAAGTGCTTGGCAGAGGGTTCATCGAACCACAATCATACTATCTCTCTACTATTCCACTCCCGAACAGCGAGCGGGGAAAACGAACACCTAAACCTTTCTGTTCGAGCTCTGATTTCTCTTATTTTATTTTGATGATCATTCCTACCTATGTAGGTTGGGCTCAACAAAATATTTTCGCATTCGGGAGAGAAAGTTGGTGACTGAAATTTCGTAAAAAGGTCCCGCCGGGACGAGAAACGTCTATGCTGTAATGACTTCCATCCCAACTCGTGTATCATATCTGCCACACTCTCTCCCCTATAACGTGATACTACAAAACGAGTTGCCCTTTTTTGCACCCTTTCAATGTCCTCCATCAATCCCACCTGGTAAGGATCCCACACCGCGCAGCAATATTCTAACAGAGGACGAACGAGTGTAGTGTAAGCTGTCTCCTTAGTGGACTTGTTGCATCTTTTAAGTGTCCTGCTAATGAAACGCAACCTTTGGCTCGCCTTCCCAACAATATTATCTATGTGGTCCTGTAATTTTAACACCCAGGTACTTAGTTGAATTGACAGCCTTGAGGATTGTACTATTTATCAAGTAATCGAATTCCAACGGATTTCTTTTGGAACTCATGTGGATCATCTCACATTTTTCGTTATTTAGCGTCAACTGCCACCTGACACACCATACAGCAATCTTTTCTAAATCGCTTTGCAACTGATACTGGTCTTCGGATGACTTTACTAGCGGTAAATTACAGCATCATCTGCTAACAGTCTAAGAGAACTGCTCAGATTGTCACCCAGGTCATTTATATAGATCAGGAACAGTAGAGGTCCCAGGACGCTTCCCTGGGGAACACCTGATATCACTTCAGTTTTACTCGATGACTTGCCATCTATTACTACGAACTGCGACCTTCCTGACAGGAAATCACAAATCCAGTCGCACAACTGAGACGATACCCCATAGCTCTGCAGCTTGATTAGAAGTCAGTAAGAGATCTTTGCCTTCTTCGCAGTCCAAAAGTTTATTAAATACTTCTGGCACGGTTTCAGCATTTTCTTTGTTACTGTGCGAGTGTCTTCTAGCTTTATCCTCAAATATTACCGTAGGTCGTTCTATACTACTGCAATTAATTCACAAGGACTTTGTAGAATCTCCTGGAATTTTCGTGATTTTGAGGTTTATGGTTCCTTTTTTGGGGGTGGGGGTGGGGGACTTGGTATCAGTTTGTCCAGGTCATTTCTTAATTAAATGATTTGTTTTATTTGGTGGTACTTCTCATTTTTGATCAGCTGATGTAGGTTGTATCTAATTTTCTTTAAAGGTGTAAATTTAATATTAATTTCAGCTAAGTAGTTGTCTGAGCCAGTGTCTTCTCCTCTCTTCGAAGACGTAATGTAATTTTGTAGATGCTGATCTACTCAATAACTAGGGCAGGAGAAAAGATATACAAAGATTATAGAAATGTGCAAGATTTTGGAGGCAGTGGCTCCATCTTCTTGTAGAAGGATTGAGGAGGAAAGAAGAGGGGCGAAGGAAAAGGACTGGTTAGGTTTAGGAGATGGGTAGGTTTTGGGAAAGGCACCCAAAAACTGTGTCTGGGGAGACCTACCACATGGATGAGAATGAAGAAGTCTTTCCCTCATCTGGTTCAATTTATGCTGTACTGGGAAGTGAGAGCTGTGTTTAGTGCACAGAACCAGCTGTAATCAAGACTTTAAAACTGCCCATGGACAATATTGTAAAGATCTTGATGCAGTTATCAAAAGGTAACAACTTTTAATAATGGATCAAAGCACTTGATCCTTCAATTACTAAATGTGGAGCACTGTTACCCATGAAACAAATGACGATCAACTCCAAAGTGACAATAGCTGAAGGATACCACTTTTCTTTTTGTTCATCTTATACACTCTTTTAGAGACACTATTCCTTCCATTCAACTTACCCTCCAAGACCTTTGCCAACAGTGACAGAACTACACTGCCATTGGAAACCCTTAAAGCTGTAATTTCTTATTCATGAACTGTAAAATCATGTCGAAACTTTTCTTGGTGTCCTTGACAGATTGTTCAGTGCACAGATTGAATGACACAGTGAATAGGCTACAACCCTGTCTCAGTCCCTCCTCAGCCACTGTTCTACTTTCGTGCCCTTTGCCTCTTACACTTGCAGTTGTAGGTTATGATCCATCTGTCCATTTTATGTCTAACAACGTACGAAATCCAGAGTATTTATGGCTGAAAAATACTATCAGGAATTGTATACAGAAGTAGTGAATAGATAGTAAAACATGACCTCAAGAAAGATCAGATAAGATTTAGGAGTAAGGTAAGAACACAAGAAGGAATACTGAATTATTTTGTAAATGAATGGGAATATTAAGAAATACACACATCCATTTTTTGACAACATTGAGTTAGGTATGGTTTTGTGCTATAAGGATGTAGCCTGGTAAAGATGTATAAAAATCCCATAAGTTCTGGTACTTTTTGTATTGTTATGCAGTCATTGTTATCACTTTCACTGAAGAGAACGCCCACAGGTACAAAAGATTGGGGCACACATAAAATTTTATATTGTCAGCACAATTTTAAGAAGTGCAAATAATCATTATTGCCTCATTCTATTGTCATTGGTGATAAAATGTCAGACAGTCATAATGTTAGTGACAAATGTCAGGGAGTGATGAAGAAAGAAAGAATGTAGTGGAGCTCCCAAAACATTTAGCCATAAAGCGAGCAGAGTGAAAAATGAAGCTTGTATAAATTGGAGAGGAAGCAGAGTTCAACCAAAACGTCATGGTTCTAACAGCTTGTGAGATCTAACCTGAAATGTAGTGTTACTAAGGAATTAAAGTTTAACTACCACAGTGAACATTATAATGTAGAACATTAAGTTCAGCTGAATATGTCATTCTGCAGATGAAAGGCATGACCAGATAACAGAGGGCAGCACAATAGAACAAAAAATGAACAGGATGGAGTCATTCAAAGCCTCATAGAAGAAAAACAAGTGGCAAGGAAGAAGCCTAGAAGTGATAAGGAATTTAGGTGGAAGAAACCAAAATTGCAGTCATGCATTTATCGGTTATCAAGGTCTGCAAAAAAGATTCAGTTTTGGAAAACAGCCTTCCAAATTGTTGGTGGTGTCAGCAATGGCCGAGTAAGGCAATATGTTGAAAGAAGGTAAATCTCCAAGAGATAAAGAGGGAAAAAATGAAATGTATTCACAGTTGTGAATATGGACAACCATCAGCTGTATGATGGAATGACACCAATGAAAATTTGTGCCATACTCGGACTCAAATCCAGATAACCCACTTATTAAGAGGAGGCATATCCGAAGAGACATTGTATCGTAATTCAGAATAACACAGGTGCTGGAGTATTGCAAGAGGGAAAAATGACATACTGGCAGTGTAAAACCAGTGGCTTAAGAAGTGGAAATGAAAAATCACATCAAATCATTTCCAGTCCAGAAAGCACATTATGTCGATGAAGAATGGAATTATCTTGACCATAAACATGTGAAGATTATGTGGCAGATGTTCAAAATTGTTAAACCAGATATTCAAGTTGACTATAAATTTTATCTGAAAATTAAGCATGGTCATTTTAATTTAAAATTTGGGCAACCACAGGTTTATGTGGGCAGTACATGTGAAGGGCCTCAAGTAAATATGAAAAGTCCATTTCTGAATGATGCTACTAAAAGGCCAGCATGGCTGAGTTAATAGAAGTGGAAATGAAAAATCACAACAAATCATTTCCAGTCCAGAAAGCACACCCAGTTACAGCAAAAACTGACACTGATTCTACCATTGCAGGCCTCTCGTTTGATATAATGCAGAATTTGCAATTACCTCAGATACAAAGATAACTTACATTTCACTTGTGGCAGCTTTCATTAATTTCTATAATGTGCACGAATTACAGAGTGGAACAGCCAGGTTTTTATCTCTATCATGAAGGAATAGCACGAAAAAGCTCTCATGAAGCTTGTTTATTTCTTTTTAATTATATAAATGAAAATGTTGGACAATGTGTTAAAGACTTTCACTCATTCTCTGACTGTTGTGGAGGCCAAAATAAAAACCATTCAATGGTGAGGTTTGTTTAATGCTTGTGGCACAGGGAAGGTTTCAGTTCATCACCCATTACTTTCCAACTGGAGGGTAGTCCTACCTTGCACATGATAGGCACATCAACAGACAAAAAGGAAAATTAGCAAGGTGGATAGGATATATGTTCTGAAAGAACGTGCAGAATTAATAACTGAATCCCACACAAAGAGGAATTTTGAAGTGAAAACATAAAAAACAGAAGAGGCTCCAAATTGTAAGGAGTGGTGGCCAAAATTCCATAGAAATACTAATATTTCTGTTGAAAGGAAAGGCTTCACACAGACACTAACAGTTTTTTTATGTGCAATTCTGTTGTTCACAAGACATTTGTGGTGTTGTTAAAGTTAAGCCATTCATTGATGTGGCAGAAGAGTACACATTCCAACTTTCTGATCAAACTGCAGTTCCACCAAGCCCTATAAATCAGGCTTAATTGGGTTCATGTAACCATAAATGAGAGGAACATACACCATCTAACGCGATTTCTACCATTCCTCCCAAAAGAAGACATCATAAAGAACTTCTATTCTAACATATACAATTTGCCATATATCAACGAATGAAGCACGAGTCGAGCATACTGAGAAAGACAATGGGAATTAGCCATAATTTATTTGATTTTTGCACATATTACAATAAAGTCTGAGTTACGTATTGGTTTATGTGCATTTATTGCACTGTATTCCAGAAGGCCATATGTTCACTTCGTAAATTTTAACAGAACGTCAAGAAAATATATTAGGTTTACCAGCAGAGCATTTGCATTCATCCCTCCATAGAATAATGCAAGTGTTCACTGCAATTAGTCTGTTTTTGCTCCGCTATACAGACACTGCACAGCAGACGGCGACAGGAGATGGAGGTGAAAGGCTCACCATGCGTTTCCCGGCAGCGGGCCGCGCTGACATCTGTCGGCGATGCCAAGCAACAGGGCCTTCAACCGGCGGCCGATTATTCGATGTCGAAATAAGAAGCTTAACAGGAAATGGTTGGAAATAACAAAAACCTCCTTATCTACTGAAATTGAATATGTTCAGTTTCTTAACAAAGGTGGTAAACTCATCCGTGTCTCTTTTTTAGTTTGCAAAGACAATTTTGCATACTCAGCAAAATTTGTGGTGACATGTTGTTTAAAAATCAGAAATACGTTGGCGAAGGTATGTGAATGGAATGATATTACTTATAATTTTTGGAAGGTTCGTGCCGTTCGGTGTGAACCTGCAAATGGATTGATATTATTTTAAGGGGTGAAGTGGTGAGAGTCAGAATTACGTGTCCGTGAGTACATGGTTCTATTTTAAGTTGGTGAATGCACTAGAGAGCTCCCCATTTCTCTCCAGCTACCATGCATGGATAGCTGCATCGAGCCAGTGTCTGGACTGAAGACGCCAACAACAACAATCCTTGTTCTGAAGATGGTTGCCGCTGCACATGTTATTTCTGGTCGTGCGATTGTTTTATAATGTTTTAACTTTGCAACTGCAGACAGCCGTTTTTTGTTGTATGTTTTCTTGCTGATTTAAGTTTCCTTAGTGGGGTTTTTTATTCTATTTTGCCATGTTCCTCATTTAGATTTCCCGTTATGATGTCTCCTAAATGTTTAAATTGATTTATCGATTTTGATTTCCCGTTCTTCCCCTGTATTTTTAGGTTACGCTGGCATAATTTGTTTTTGCAAATGATATTCTGAGGCTGAGTTTCTGTGCTATTTTTTTTAATGATTTAACTACTTTAGTAGTTTCTTGAACGTTCTTGACTAGGAGCATAGTAGCAGCAACAAATCCCAAGCAGTTTAAGCTTTTATAAGTTTTCACACTTCCAGTTCTTATGTTCTTTTCGTTATCCTTGTACCATTCTCTCATTACATATTCCAGTGCTCAGTCGAACAGTAGTGGTAATAGGCATTCACCTTGTCTTATGCCTGTTTTATGAGGAATGTATCAGAATTTTTTTCTCTAAGCCTTACTGTCAATTTAGCGTTGTTTAGCGTAAGTTCTACTGGTTTAATTAATTTTGGATAAAGTCTTGGATTTCTTAAATTTTTAAAACTGGAGTTCCATGTAGACATTGGATGGCTTCTTAAAGTTTACAAACGTTATTGCTAGAGATTTGTTCTGTCTCCTACAGCACACCATAATCAACTTTAAACTAATGATCTGCTCTGCACAAATTCTCCATGGTCTTTACCCTTCCAGATTTCCTCGTAACTCCTGTTTCAGTTGCACTTAAAACTTTAAATCGACAAACATTTTCAGCTACAATAAGCCATAGGAGCAGTACGTAAATTACAATTCAAGGCAACAATGACGAATATATTTAGCAATTCCGAAAGTATGTTTGTTTAGAAACGTCAACTTGCACTATGGCCAGAGATAAAGGACTACCTTAGTGGTCATAGCTATTGTTTATGACAATGCTGTGTACAAATTATCCAGTTAATAAGCACTTTAAAACAAATGAAAAGGCATTTGTGATAAGATTGTATAGAAAAACCGTCTCTAATTCGTGATTAATGAGTTAGCTTCGTAAAATACAGGTATGAACCTGGGCATCCATGATGCCCTTTTGCCTACAATAGCTAAAAGCATCTTTTGCATTAAAATTTTCAAAAAATAGGAAGTCATAGCACTAAATTGGTTTGCAGTGCCAAATAAAACTATTTCTAGTGACACCACATTCGGCTGTGTACAATTAGTACATGTTCACAAAATATTTGTTGTCTTGAGAAATAATATATTTTACTCTTCTTCTCATATCATTGACCGATTTAGAAAGAGATTGTAACAATTTTTACTTATATACCAAACTTTGAAGTTTGAAGGTATCACAGATTTTTAGAAAGTGGAGTGAACGATTACTCTAGACATGTACAGAAACCAGACTGCACTTGCAAGAGTCACAGAGTGTGACAGGAAAGCAGTGGCTAAAGGGGAAAAGTGGGTTGTAGTGTGCGACTGATGTTATTCAGTCTGTATACTGAGTAAGGAGAAAAGGAAATCAATAATTTGTGAGTGAAATTAAAGTTCTGGGACAAACAACAAAGGCTTTGAGGTTTTCTAATGATATTGTAATTCTGTCAGAGACAGCAAAAGGCTATGAAGAGCAGTTGAATGGAATCAAGAGTATGTTGAAAAGCAGTTATATGAAGAACAGTGACAAAAATAAAACAAGGGTACAGCTATGTAATCCAAACAAACCAGCTGATGCTGAGGGTATTAGACTAGAAAATGACACACTGAAGTAGTATACGACTTTAATCAATTAGGTGGCAAAATAACTGATTCCGGCTGAAGTGAGAGGATATAAAATATTATAGCAAAAAAACCATTTCTTGTTGCTGAATAATGCAGCTAGCTACGAATACTTCCGAAATGTTACAAAATAACTTCACTTACTGAGACACTATATTGACATCAGCCATTTGGACCAGAAGAAAATTTGTGCCAGACCAGGATTCGAACCCAGATTTGTCGCTTACCACAAGCGCTCGCCTGAAGAAATACAACTACCAGAGCACACTTCCGGTATCAATCGAAACTTGCACAATTCGTGATGGGGAAAAACATCTAAGGCAGAAAAAAACAACCCACCTCGAAGAAATTGTCCACTTGGGACTGAAAATGGTAGACGTTATGTACATGTATAGTCAACCAAATGGTCACAACTGCAGAAAAATTGGTCGACTTATTCAAGAGATAGAGCTCCACAAATGGAGCAAGTCAGTAAAGTGTTTGTCTACCACTGGTCCTAATATAAGCAGTTATTTGGCTTGGCATTGATTGACAGATTTGTTGGATGTCCTCTTGAGGGATGTCGAGCCATATATTGTCCATTTGGCGCTTTAGCTCATCAAAGTCCTGAGCTGGTCAGATGGCCTCACCAATAATGTTACATACGTTTTCAGACGAGGATCGAACCTGCGACCTCACTGGACAAGGAAGGGTTTTTAAGCATGAAGACAAGCAGTAGAAACTGTCGCTATGTGCGGATGTGCACTATCTTGCTGAAATGTAAGCCAAGGATGCCTTTCCGTAGAGTGCTACAAATGGGTGCATAGAATATCACCGACATACGACTGTGCTCTAACAGTACTGTGGATGACAACTAAGGGGGTCCTACTACAAAATGAAATGGCACCCTGGACCGCGACTCCACATTGACTGTTAGTGTGGTGGCTAACGGTCAGATTGGTATCCCATCGCTGTCTGTAGCGCCTTCCGACACTTCTTTGCTCCTCATCCAGGTTGAGTTACAAGCGGGATTCGTCACTGAAGACAATTCTACTCCAGTCAACGAAATTCCAGCTCGAATACGTGTTTCCCCTGGACAGCAGTGGGATACCAACCTGAATGTTGCCCACCATGTGGCCTGACAATCATATGGTCTGGGGTGCCATGTCTCTTCACAGCAGAGCCCCACTGGTTGTCATCTGTGGCACCCATACAATACACAGGTAAGACGAGGACATTCTATGCACCATTTTGTTTCCCTTCATAACAAGCCACCCTGGGCTTACATTTCAGCAACATAATCTGCCTGTACGTTGTGAGAGTTTCTACTGCTTGTCTTTGTGGTTGTCAAACCCTATGTTGGACACCATAGCCGCTGGTTCTCTACCCAACTGAGAATGTTTGGAGCATTACAGCCAGGGCAGTGCCATCAAACCAGCTCAGGATTTTCATCTACTGATTTCTGTCTCATTTCGCCATTTCATGCATAGTATTATCTTGTGTGTGTTATATCAGTAGACGAATAGATACATCATTGATTGTTCCAATATTGTGTTTATACAGTGACCGTATCTTTACAGTATATTCCTTCAAACATCCATACACATCTGAGAGAGCAGAAACCTCAGTGGCCGTTATAGCAGTGGTAATTATTACAAAATAGATTTCGATACTGCGACTATACATTGATGTCAGATGTTTGTGACACGTGAAAATTTGTTCTTGTCTGGGACTCAAACCCATAATGTTCACCACTGCTATAATTGTCAATGACAGTGCCTGTTCCTTCAGATGTGCTGCCATTCTGAAGGACACAGTATTGTGAAGACACAGATACTGTATAAACAGTTTCGAAGTGATTTATTTCAGTACCATAACTGGCCTTGGGAATCTGCGCCCATCTTCACATGCTGACGTTTCCAATTACATTTATGTATTCATCAAAAGCATGTTGTCAGCTCCAGCACTATGTTCCAGTAGATTATGCTTTGTCTTGCATCAGTTCATATGTTTTTCTGCGACCTCAGCAAGACACAGCGTTGAACATATGAAATAATAGACATCATCTGAAGGGTGGCATACCCAAGGGGAGTACAAGTTAAAAAAAAAACAATAATAAATGGTTTACATAAGAAAAGGGTTCCATAGCATAAAAATGGCAGGTAATGTATAATATAAAAATACATTGAACAATATATAGGAAAAAGTGACTTAAAAGTAGAATAACCAAAACCAAAATTTTTAAAAACTCACATCAGGATGTCAAAGTAATTCTGACTCTTACAATTTAACAAGAAGGTCATTTTTATTACCACTTTCTGGCATAATTCAGAATATGGAGATCATCCAGCACAGGTGGTTGAGGCACTTTTGACTTAAAATTCTCGGCAGAGGCAGAATGCTGCTTCATCTGGGCAAAGATTTAAACCTCCCACCATTCATAAAATTTTTGTCAGACATTACACTCCAGTTTATATACTGGGAGAGGGGGGGGGGGGGGGGAGTAGTTAGCACTTCTGTGTTTGAGGCTATTCATTAGGAACATGATTGTGCTGGGGTTTGTTCTGGACTTCTAGAAGAATTGTAAATTATCAAACATGGATATGGAGTTAATGATCACCTGTTTAATGATCAGCTGATTAGTAAGGATCAGAACTACCTTGACACCACAATGTCAATTTTTGAAATATTTACTTAGCTCCTTTTTTGGCTTTAGTTATTCTGCATTCAAATTGCTTTTTTTACTGTGTATTAATTTATGTATTTTTACATGATGCATTTCCAGCCTGTTTTTATGCAGCAGTTCGCTTTGTTTATGTTAAGTGTTTGATCAGTTTATTTGAGCATTCAAATTGAACTCCCCTCAGATACCCCTTTCCTCTAAATGTTAATTCCTTTATATTTTTAATCCTGTAGATATATACATGCAATATTTGTATTTTTCTAAAGCTACAAATTTACTTTTTAAATTGTAACTGCCAAAGAGGGTTTTTGTCATTGTAATTCAAGTTTAGGTGGTAACACTTGAATATTTTACTTCACTTTCTCCATCTATCAGATCGTGTCACTCGCTATCTTGTGCACTATGCACGTGGCGTTATTAATTTGTAATGAGTTTCCTGTCGGTTTATAATAAAAACATATACTTCCATAACGTAAATTAACTACTTTGTGCTCATTATCACATAGAAAAAATGTCCAACGAAGTCGGACATCCTGCCACTGTAGCATAATTAACCACACTCTGAACATCTACATTTATACTCCGCAAGCCACCCAACGGTGTGTGGCGGAGGGCTCTTCTTTGGATCTTCTCTAACTCCTCCGTCAACCCGATCTGTTACAGATCCCACACTGATGAGCAATACTCAAGTATAGGTCGAACGAGTGTTCTGTAAGCCACCTCCTTTGTTGATGGACTACATTTTCTAAGGACTCTCCCAATGAATCTCAACCTGGTACCCGCCTTACCAACAATTAATTTTATATGATTATTCCACTTCAAATCGTTCCGCACGCATACTCCGAGATATTTTACAGAAGTAACTGCTACTTGTATTTCTTCCGCTATCACATAATCGTACAATAAATTATCCTTCTTTCTATGTATTCACAATACATTACATTTATCTATGTTAAGGGTCAGTTGCCACTCTCTGCACCAAGTGCCTATCCGCTGCAGATCTTCCTGCATTTCGCTACAATTTTCTAATGCTGCAACTTCTCTGTATACTACAGCATCATCCGCGAAAAGCTGCACGGAACTTCCGACACTATCTACTAGGTCATTTATATATATTGTGGAAAGCAATGGTCCCATAACACTCCCCTGTGGCACGCCAGAGGTTACTTTAACGTCTGTAGACGTCTCTCCATTGATAACAAAATGCTGTGTTCTGTTTGCTAAAAACTCTTCAATCCAGCCACACAGCTGGTCTGATATTCCGTAGGCTCTTACTTTGTTTATCAGGCGACAGTACGGAACTGTATCGAACGCCTTCCGGAAGTAAAGGAAAATAGCATCTACCTGGGAGCCTGTATCTAATATTTTCTGGGTCTCATGAACAAATAAAGCGAGTTTGGTCTCACACGATTGCTGTTTTCGGAATCCATGTTGATTCGTACAGAGTAGATTTTGGGTTTCCAAAAACGACATGATACGCGAGCAAAAAACATGTTCTAAAAGTCTACAACAGATCAACGTCAGAGATATAGGTCTATAGTTTTGGGCATCTGCTCGACGACCCTTCTTGGAGACTGGGACTACCTGTGCTCTTTTCCAATCATTTGGAACCTTCCGTTCCTCTAGAGATTTGCGGTACACGGCTGTTAGAAGGGGGGCATGTCCTTTTGCGTACTCTGTGTAGAATCGAATTGGTATCCCGTCATGTCAAGTGGACTTTCCTCTGTTGAGTGATTCCAGTTGCTTTTCTATTCCTTGGACACTTATATCGATGTCAACCATTTTTTTGTTCGTGCGAGGATTTAGAGAAGGAACTGCAGTGCAGCCTTCCTCTGTGAAACAGCTTTGGTAAAAGGTGTTTAGTATTTCAGCTTTACGCGTGTCATCCTCTGTTTCAATGCCATCATCATCCCAGAGTGTCTGGATATGCTGTTTCGAGCCACTCACTGATTTAACGTAAGACCAGAACTTCCTAGGATTTTCTGTCAAGTCGGTACATAGAATTTTACTTTCGAATTCACTGAACGATTCACACATAGCCCTCCTTTAGCTAACTTTGACATCGTTTAGCTTCTGTTTGTCTGAGAGGTTTTGGCTGCGTTTAAACTTTGTTGTTGAACCACGGTGGGTTTTTCCCGTCCCTCGCAGTTTTATTCGGCACGTACCTGTCTAAAATGCATTTTAAACTTTTTCCATAAACACTCAACATTGTCAGTGTCGGAACAGAAATTTTCGTTTTGATCTGTTAGGTTGACTGAAATCTGCCTTCTTTTACTCTTGCTAAACAGATAAACCTTCCTCCCTTTTTTTATATTCCTATTAATTTCCATATTCAGGGATGCTGCAACGGTCTTGTGATCACTGATTCCCTGTTCTGCACG
This sequence comes from Schistocerca gregaria, assembly GCF_023897955.1. Taxonomy (NCBI): domain Eukaryota; kingdom Metazoa; phylum Arthropoda; class Insecta; order Orthoptera; family Acrididae; genus Schistocerca; species Schistocerca gregaria. Next base: position 106,280,667 of record NC_064930.1, on the reverse strand, counting down.
TACAGAGTCGAAAAGTTCGGGTCTGTTTGTTATCAGTAGGTCCAAGATGTTATCTCCACGAGTCGGTTCTCTGTTTAATTGCTCGAGGTAATTTTCAGACAGTGCACTCAGTATAATGTCACTTGATGCTCTGTCCCTACCACCCATCCTAAACATCGGAGTGTCCCAGTCCATATCTGGTAAATTGAAATCTCCACCTAAGATTATAACATTCTGAGAAAATTTATGTGAAATGTATTCCAAATTTTCTCTCAGTTGTTCTGCCACTAATGCTGCTGAGTCGGGAGATCGGTAAAAGGAGCCAACTATTAACCTAGCTCGGTGTTTGAGTGTAACCTCCCCCCATAATAATTCACACGAACTATCCACTTCTACTTCACTACAGGATAAACTACTACTAACAGCGACAAACACGCCACCACCGGTTGCATGCAATCTGTTCGTACTAAACACCGTCTGTGCCTTTGTAAAAATTTTGGCTGAATTTATCTCTGGCTTCAGCCAGCTTACTATATCTATAACGATTTCAGGTTCGGTGCTTTCTATCAGCACTTGCAGTTCCGGTTCTTTACCAATGCAGCTTCGACAGTTTACAATTACAATACCGATTGCTGCTTGGTCCCCGTGTGTCTTGACTTTGCCCCATGCCCTCTGAGGCTGCTGCCCTTTCTGTACTTGCCCGAGGCCATGTAACATAAAATACCGCCCAGTCCACGCCACACAACCCCTGCTACCCGTGTAGCCGCTTGTTGCGTGTAGTGGACTCCTGACCTATCCAGCGGAACCCGAAACCCCACCACCCTATGGCGCAAGTCGAGGAATCTGCAGCCCACACGGTCGCAGAACCGTCTCAGCCTCTGATTCAGACCCTCCACTCGGCTCTGTACCAAAGGTCCGCAGTCAGTCCCGTCGACGATGCTGCAGATGGTGAGCTCTGCTTTCATCCCGCTAGCGAGACTGGCAGTCTTCACCAAATCAGATAGCCGCCGGAAGCCAGAGAGGATTTCCTCCAATCCATAGCGACACACATCATTGGTGCCGACATGAGCGACCACCTGCAGATGGGTGCACCCTGGACCCTTCATGCCATCTGGAAGGACCCTTTCCCCATCTGGAATGACTCCCCCCGGTATTGCACACGGAGTGCACATTGGTTTTCTTCCCCTCTCTTGCTGCCATATCCCTAAGGGGCCCCATTACGCGCCTGTGTTTTGGAGAGATCATGAGTGCTGTGTATCATTGAAACTACATATTTTCGTAAGACGTGTGTATAAATATGAAAAAAATCAATCACGGCCTGTTCATTTCTAATGTGGTGGTCCCCTCTGACTCTAATCGCTGGCGAGAGTAGTAAAGTGGATTCACAAAATAATAGCGATTTTAATATTTGTGGCATGGTGTTTATCTTTCATCCCGTATGTTTGTGAAACTTTCTGGTAATTACAGTAACTGAGGACAGAGTGTGCAGTACTCGCCACGTTCGTTTCGAGACAGATGCAGCAGATTTACGTGCATCTTATAACAGCAAAAGTCGAACTGCAACACACGTCTTCAAGCACAGAGGCGCCGTGGTATCCATCCCATCATTGTAGGTTAGAATATAGCCTACGTCATACATAAAATAGGTTCTGACCTAACCTAACCTCCTCGATCTCGTCAAAAACTAACGAATCAGGTGGGACGCACAGTGACCAAGCTGTCGGACGATGTTGGAGGGCAACCTCTGGCGACGGAGTCTGACGTCCGTTGTCGGTGGCATTGTGAGCGCAGCCTTACTGCACGTCCCACAATCTTCTGAACCACTGGTCCGTCACAGGTCAACGCGGACGGCTTGCCGTAAACGAAAAAAAATTATTTCTTCCTTCTATCGTCATCTGAATAGTGAAGCAATCGAGGACTGACCGCGAACAAATTGGAAGAAAAATGCAATTTCACGGCATTTATCCAGCACTTGACATCGTAACGCGAAAGTCATAGAAGCTCTTCAGTTTTGAAATTTGTGGTAACTGAAGTTGTTGATTGGATGGGTAGGGAAAGAAATAAACAGCAGAGTAAAAAATTATTGTGCTGCGGTTCTGTAAACTCGATAGTCCTTGTAAACAAAGAAAAAGCGTCAGATCTTTCCGAAGGATAAAGTTCGGAAATACTACAGCTCGCGACTCTCACGTTTTATTGCGAGAACTGTAGAAAACTGAAGGTCGGTTTGAGAGGAATGTGGAGTTGCGTTTCGGAGTTACCAGTATCACATATATCACAACTCATGAGCATGCAGTCACCTACACCACACTCACTGCGCCGAGCGAGGTGGCGCAGTGGTTAGAGCGCTGGCCTCTCATTCGGGAAGACGGTGGTTCAATCTCGTGTCCGCCAACCTGATTTAGGTTTTCCGTGGTTTTTTTCCCCCTAAATCGCTTCAGGCAAATGCCAGAATGGTTCCTTTGAACGTCATGGCCGACCCCTTTCCCGTCCTACCCTAAACCGACGACCTCACTGTTTTGTCCCCTTCCCCTAAAACAACCAACACCCATTTACAATTGTGTGTCCTTTACTGGCTCGTATCACAGAATACAAGTTGTCCAAAATTGTCACAAATGTACACGAAATCAAACACGTACATTATCCCCACATTGCTATCACATCACCATGAACATTGCTGACATTGATATCATAACCAAAAATCGGCTTTCAGATATGTGCATCTTGAATTCAGTGTTCCTTTCAGGATGCTATGTTTGAGCTAGCATGAATGATGTAGCAGTTCCTGGTATCAACAACTCCTCCTCAGGAAAGGGAGCTCCACTGACCTACCTACTGGCATTTTCTTCTTCCACACTCTCTACCTTCAGATAAAAAACAGCCCAGTAGAAATGTGTTGCTTGTTATTACCTTTTGCAAATTATTTGATTGCTGGACTTCCATACTGACAGAATTTAGAAAAGTTCAGCATATCAGTACTTCATGTCTAAGTACCGGCACTGCTAATATTGTATAAAGCAGTACAGTAGCCATTACATAATCCCTGTTGTTTTACCACTTAGTACGTTTATCCGTTTCAAACGGAATACTGAACAAATCGAATTCAGTAATCGTCCACAGACACACACACAAAATGTCGTCACTGGGCTAATAAAGTCTGGAGCTTTAATTCAATGACTCGTGAACTGCCGCCACGTATTTGTCAGCACCTGTAAAAATTCAGACGCAAATATTTTTCCTTTCCTTCGCTGCTTTGCTTTCTGCATCACCAACAGCGCAGCTGACATACGCAACAATCCTGCGTGGATATCACGGCTTTTCATTGCAAGTATTTCGCTTCAATAGCGTTCTATCAGATATCTGTGTGTATGTGTGTGTGTGTAGCTGTGTGAGGTTAGCGCCAAAGAAAGAGAATCGCTTGTGTTTCCTCGCTCATTATTCGTCCGACGGTACTGTCTTTCATGCGTATTGCGTAAAATCTTGTTCGTAAGTTCAGGCCAACTGTAGTGAACACTATCATTACTGTGTGGACTGGTCGCCTGCCTGTTGTTGCTCCTGCGTACAGGCATTGCACAGCAATTGGAGACAGGTGACGGAGGTTTTTCCCGGCAGCGTAACGAGCTGACATCTGTCGGCGACGCCAGGCAACAGTGCATTCAATGGACGGCCGCTTATTCGATGTCGTAATAATAAGCATAACAGGAAACGGTTGGAAGTAAGAAAAGTCACCTTATCTGCGTCTATTGAGTATCGACTGTCTGTTAACAAAGGGGTAACGCTGTCCACGTCTCTTGTTTATTTCCAAAGACAGTTCTTCATACTCAGCAACACTAGTGATGATGCGTTCGTTAAAAAAGTGAAAGATATACAACAAATTCAGCCGACATCAATATCCGTGATCCTGCCGACCTCCAACGGTGGCATCAGTTTCTCACCACCCTCCAGGGAGACCTGATTCCCCTGCCTCAGCACACCGGACCCGAATCCAACACCACTCCCGATGTGGTCCTTGCCTCTCCCAACCTCCTTGGGTGCATCACCGCAGATGTCCTTCACTTTATTGGCAGTGCCCATGTTCCTGTTCTCCTCACTATCTCTAATGGTCGCAATCCCCGCAACACACCTCGCCCTGACGCAACGCACCTCGCCCTGACGTCCCTCCTAAACTTGTCCATGATTACTTCTGTGCCAACTGGGATGCCTACCGGGACTCCATTCACACCCAGGTTGCCGGCCACGACCTTACCCTCCAATCTCCTGATGACGCCTCTCGCACTGCTGCCTTCCTGCACCAGACCTTGTCTGACGCCGTCGCCACCCGTATCCCCACCAAAGCCATCCACCCTAACCGCCCCGCCCTGCCTCCACAGGCCGTCCTCCTCCTTCGAGAGTCCCGCCGCCTCTAGCGCTCTTTTCTCCGCACTCGTGACCGGGATACACTTACCTGTCACCGGCAATTACGGCGACACATCCGCAACCTGCTTACAGCGAAGAAACGCCGTGCCTGCCGCCAGACATGTACCCAACTCAACACCATGCTCCCCATAAACTCTTTCACATATTGGTCTGCTTTCCACCGCCCTACTGGGAACCGCCCCACCCCCAGTACCCTCTCCTCCTTAATGACCGTCCCTTTCCTGACAACCTCAGTAAGGCCAACCACTTTGCCTCTCACCTCTCCGATGTTTTTTCCATTCCAGATGATCCCCACTTTGATTATTCCCTCTTCCCTGACGTCATGGACCGTACGAATACCTCTGTTCCTACCCTTGCTCCTAGCTTCCAGTACTTGGGCCCCACACCACCACCTGAACTTAACACTCTCATCACTACACAGGACATCGGCCACACACTCCGCACTACACTCAACACTGCTCCCAGCCACGACTGCATTACCTACCGCCGCTTCAAACACTGCCCTCCCTCCTTCCTTTCAATCCTTGCCGCCCTCTACAATGTCATCCTTGCCACTGGCTTCTATCCTGACCTGTGGAAAACCTCCCATATCCTGATGTTCTCCAAACCCACAAGCCTCCATCTGATGCCTCTTCGTATCATCCTATCTGTCTCACATCGGTGTTCAGAAAGCTCTTGCAATCCATTCTTTCCCGGCGCATCCATCACCACCTCAGCCAAAACCACCTCTTCCCCACCACCCAATGTGGCTTTCGACCTTCCTTCTCTGCTGACGACCAACTCCTCCGCCTCACTCATCTCCTCTCCCTCCAGCTTAACTCCCGTCGCTCCGCCATTTTTGTCTCCCTTGACCTCGAAAAGGCCTACGACCATGTCTGGCATCCTGGTCTCCTGTTTAAACTCCAAACCTACCCCTTCCTGTCAACTACATCCTTCTGATGACCTCCTTCCTCTCCCGACGCCCCTCATATGTTACCATCCATAATGCCACTTCCCACACCTTCTATCCATCTGCCGGCATGCCACAGGGCTCTGTCCTCTCCCCTCTCCTCTACCTCCTGTACACGGTGGATATGACCCACCCCCCCCCTCCAGTACACCTCTTGCAATATGCTGATGACACCGTATTCCTTGCCCTCGCTCCTACCCTCCAACGGTCTCAACGCCTTCTCCAGAATCACCTTGACCTTTTTGCTGCATGGTGTAACCAGTGGCTCCTGACAATCAATCCTTCCAAGACCCAGGCAATCATCGTAGGTCGCACCACTCGCTCCCTCCTGCTTCTGGATTTCTCCCTTACTGTCTGCGCCCGTCATGTCCGCCTCTCCCCCACCCTCACCTACCTTGGCCTCACCATTGACCGTCACCTTACCTGGATCCCTCATCTCTGCTCCATCCAATGCAAAGCCCACCACCGCCACTGCCTCTGACTCCTCAAACTCCTCTCTGGCCAGACATGGGTGTTGCACCCCTCTACCATCCTCCACACCTACAAATCCTTAATCCGTCCCAGTTCTCGCAATAAAACGTGAGAGTCGCGAGCTGTAGTATTTCCGAACTTTATCCTTCGGAAAGATGTGACGCTTTTGCTTTGTTTACAAGGACTATCGAGTTTACAGAACTGCAGCGCAATAATTTTTTACTCTGCTGTTTATTTCTTTCCCTACCCATCCAATCAACAGCTTCAGTTACCACAAATTTCAAAACTGAAGAGCTTCTATGACTTTTGCATTACGATGTCAAGTGCTGCATAAATGCCGTGAAATTGCATTTTTCTTCCAATTTGTTCGGGGTCAGCCCTCTGCTATGCCAGTCCTGCATGGATATCTGCCCCCCACAAATTCTATAAGTCCCTCCAGATCCTTGAGCATCATGCCTCACCTTCCGTATACGCCTCCCATCCCTCATGCGGATCCTCTATGACCTCATTCCTTTCCCCCATCTGCTCCTATTCCTCAAACATATCCGCATCCTCTACACCTCCCACCCTACATCTCCTTTCCCAAGGTGGCTTTCATCAACTCCCTCTCCCGGATGATGCCCTCTCTTCCTCCATTTATCCCTCCTATCAACTCTGATCCTCACTCCCCCTCCTTTCCTCTGTCCTTTTCCTGTGCTCCCTCTCCCCCCTTCCTTCCTCTTTTTTCCCCACCTCCCCTCTCGCTGCCCCCTTCTCTCCCCCAAGTCCTTTTGCATTTCCCTCCTCTTCCTCTTCCTATTCCCTCTAGCGTCTGCCCTGCCCCTCTCCCCCCTTATGAGTCCTCTCCCTCCTTGGTTCCCTCCTTTACTTTTCTCCTCTCCTCCCTCCTTGTTTTTTTTGCCCCCTCCTCCAGGTCCCACCCCCCATCTGCCTTTGGTTCAGGAGTGTCATATTTGTGCCACCGTTTTCCGTGCAGTGTTTTACAGTGTGTGTTTTCCAGTGAGTGTTCCGTGGTGTGTCTTTAGGGACGAGTAGCGAACAGCCATCATACTGTCGCTGGGTGTGATTTTTTTTAATCTCTTGCGAACAGAAACCAGACTGTCGCCATATTTTTTTTTAATTGTGTGTCTACTATGTTACTTGTCCGATTCCAGTGAATTTTATCTACATTGCCAACCCCTTTTGCTTTCTGTTTTAATTTTCCGTATTTTTCGCCGTTTTACACTTTAAGTCGTCATTTTATCGCCTGTTTATCCTTGTTTCTTTCTTCTTCATTTTCTTACCAAAAAGTCTGTAGGCTGTAGAGCAGCGTACTAAGCTGCTGCCAGCCCCCCCCCCCCCCCCTTCGGGGGAATTGAAAATCAATAAAGAAAAGAAATACAACAAATTGATGTCTGGACAGACATGGGGATTGCATCCTCCTACCATCCTCATCCGTCCTATCCTCTGTTATGCCAGCATTGCCTTGATCTCCGCGCCTACCTGCTTTTACAAGGCCCTAAAATCCTTGAACGCCATGTGTTCCGCCTTGCCTTCTGTATCTGCCTTCCTTCCCCAGCACGGCTCCTGTATGAACTGATCCCCTTCCCGCACCTCCTCCTGTTCCTCCAACATCTCTGCATCCTTTACATTGTCCGCAGGCTTGATCCCCCCACCCTCTTTTCTCCTCCTTCCTCTCCACTCCCCGCCTGTTGCCGCGCTTCTATCGCTGTATCCCTCCCTCTCTCCACCTCTACAACCTCCATCTCCTTCATCAGGGCAATTTCCAAAGCCTCCCCATCCCGGATGACGAACTTTGCCGTGACATCTACCCTTCCTTCCAACTATAACCTGGCCTTGTTCCCCCCCCCCTCCCCAGGGCCCCCTTTTTCCTCTTCCCTCCTTCTCCCAGAGCTGAGTTTCCTCCTTCCCCCCCCCCCCCCCCGAGACCCTACACCCCATACTTGCCTCTTTTCTTCCCGCATCCCTCCCTACCTGGCCCTCCTAAGCACACCACCCCCCACTCATCGACCCCCTCTCTTCCCCTCCCTCCCTTCTTCAGGTCTCCCTCATCTCCTAGCGCCTGGCAGATCCTCTGTTTTGATCATCATCAGTGTGCCACATCCATGTTGTGTTTAGTGACGTTTCTCCTGTGCGTCAAGAGGTGTGATTTTAATTGTGCACTGCCTTGAGGTTCGCCGTCAGTGTTATGTTCTGTGCCAAGCCATCCGTCGATACTTTTGTGCTCCAGTCATACTGTGCCTTGTTTTCTTTTAATTGTCACAGTGTGTGGCTTTTTGTGTGTGCTACTTTTAAACAGTTTTTTATCTCCATTTTACAGTCACCCCGTTTTTAGTCTATTACCTTCCATGATGTTCCCCCTTTTTTATATCTTTGTTCACCTTATTCTCTCCTTTGTTATTTTTAAATGTCTTCTATTGTTTGTTCTATGTCTTTCGGCTGAAGAGCAGCGCATATGCTGCTGCCAGCCCACCCCAATGGGGAATTGAAATACAATAAAGAAAAAAAGCAACAAATTTCACCATTCGAGGGTTGGATCCTTCACTTCCTTAGCGAGGACTCACTCTGCCTGGGTTACACTGAGGGTGTACCTTCGACTTGCAAGAGCCCACACTTTACCTGTCGTGTTGTCTGAATAACGTCACTACTCCTCGCCGTCCGGGCGTCCTCGACACTGCTGCTGCCGCCTTGTCGTCGCCCCCCCCCCCCCCCTCGCGCACCGCCACCATGTTCCAACCCAACACCACTGTCATTTTCCCGTCTCCCTACGCTGCTTCAACCACCATCATATGGAGCTCATCCTCCACCTCCATTCCGGTCCTTCCTTACCTCCCTGTCCACCCCACTCCGGCGCCATTTTCGGCTGTAACTACCCCCCAACTCTCCCTCCTCTGTCACTGTCGCCCCATCGACATCTACAGACTTTCCACCGCTCACTGCACCACCTCCAACAGGCTCTAAGCCGGCACGAATTTCGGCTGGATTTCGGCTCGCCATTACACAGTATCTGTGACACCCACGCCCCCTCCCTCTGCGTCATCCACTCCTCAGGTCGGTACTGCCCCACGCCATCTCCCCCTGCAACCTATCCCCCAGACCCCTCTCCACCCTGCCGTGACTGCGAAACCTTCCAAGCGCCCAAATGTTGACCATTCTCCTGAAATCTCCTCGAAGAAAACCCCCAAACCCTGTGACCTACCGAACCCCAAGGACGCGACCCTGACCCCCACCCCTGCCACGCCTGCCACCCACACATTTGTCCTCTCCAATCCTGTCTCAATTCCTTGATACCTGCACCCTCACCCTCGCCATCTGGAAATACTACCCCAATGCCCCTATCTCTCTGCTGATTCCTTGCAAGGACTCGGTCTTCATTAAATCCACCATTGCTTCCTTCCACACCGATCTCCTCTGCCACATCCCAATGCATCCACTTTGGCTAACGTGCAACTCTCACCCCTACCACACCCCATCCTCTCCCCATCAGCCTCAACTTCCCCGACGTCCGCCAACCTTCACTGCTGTGATCACGAAGCTTAGCCCTGTGGTCATGGAGGTTGAGGTGTTGGCAGAACTCAACTCCCGGCCCAACATTGAAATCTGCTCAGCCCATCGTATCTTTAATGATGCTGAGCTGACTTATTTAATGCGGACATTCACCGAATCCTCCTCCTCCACTGACCGCCTCCTCACCGAGGGAGCCCTCATCTACAATCGCTGTCATAAGGTGGACCCCTACCGTTCCCCAGTCCAATCTTACCACTGACAAAGCTGCCTCACATACAATGGCCATGTTACCTCTGCATGCAAGACCTACCCTACTTGTTCCCACTGCAAAGCTTCCCACTTCCTCAAGAACTGCCTCAACCTCACCTCTCCCCCCTCCTGCAACACCTGTAACAAACCACATCCTACCTTCTCATCGAAGTGTAAAGCAAAACCTCCTCCAGTCACCCCTGAGCTCACCGTCCCTGCTCGTCCTGTTGATGATCCCATCCACCCCAAAAACTCGCTCTGCCCACACCTACTGCAGAGGACATAATCTGTTTCATCACCATTGTGCTCCAAAACATCCACCCCTCAGTGCCCCCACACCCTTCCCCAGATCGCCCTCGATGCCCGTTCCATCTTCCATCTTACCACCTATGCCACATACTCCCACAACCAGGCCCACTTCACCTTCACTTCCCCTCCCATGGTACAACATCCCTAACATATCCTGTACCACAATATTTGCTCCCTGCCCACCCACAAACTCCTCCTCCTCCACACCATCCATCAGCACCACATGGATGCCTTCCTCCTAAATGAAACCTTCCTTCAGCCCCATATCTCCATCTCCTCACCCCCTTACACCCTTCACCCCACCAATAACCCTGTACTCTGGCGCATGGCAGAGTTGCTATAGGCCACCTCAAGCACCGCCCTGTCTGGCCCCAACCACTCCTTAACAATCCTGCCGAGCATCTCACCCTCAGCTTCTTCTTCCCCACCCTTACCGTCACCTGTGCCACCATTTATGTCCGCCCTCGAAACCCCATCTCATACGATTTCCTGGCCCACATTGACCACACCATCTCCACCTACGTGATTGCCACTGACCTCAATATTCACCGCCGTGATCCAGCCAATATCCAGTGGTGGCATCGGTTTATCACCACCCTCCAGGGAGACCTGGTGCCCTCCCCAAGCACACCCGACCCGAACCCAACACCACTCCCGATGTGGTCCTTGCCTCTCCCAACCTCCTTGGGCGCATCTCTGCAGATGACCTTCACTCATTGGCAGTGACCATGCTCCTGTTTTCCTCACTATCTCTAGTGGTCGCAATCCCCGCCCCACTCCTCATCATGACGTCCCTCCTAAAGTTGTCCATGATTACTCCTGTGCCAACTGGGATGCCTACTGGGACTCTACTCCACCCAGGGTGACGGCCACGACCTTGCCCTCCACCTACTGATGACATCTCTCGCATTGCCGCCTTACTGCACCAGACCTTGTCTGATGCCATCGCTACCTATATCTCCATCGAAGCCATCCACCCACACCGGCCCACCCTGCCTCCACAGGCCGTCCTCCTTCGAGAGTCCCGCCACCTCTACTGCTCTTTTCTCCACACTTGTGGCTGGGACACACTTACCCGTACTGGCAATTACGACGACACAACTGCAACCTGCTTACTCCGAAGAAATGCCGTGCCTGCCGACAGACATGTACACAACTCAACACCACGCCCCCAATAAACTCTTCCAAGTATTGGTCTGCTTTCCACTGCCTTACTGGAAACCGCCCCACCCCCCAGTACCCTGTCCTCCTTGATGTATGTCCCTTTCCTGACAACCTCAGTACGGCTACCACTTTGCCTCTCAACTCTCCGATGTTTTTTCAGTACCAGATGATCCACAATTTGATTATTCCCTCTTCCCTGACGTCATGGACCGTAGGAATACCTCTGTTCCTCCCCTTACACCTAGCTTCCAGTACGTGGGCCCCACACTACCATATGAACTTGACACTCCCATCAGTGAACAGGACTTAGCCTCACACTCCGCACTAAACACAACACTGCTCCCGGCCATGACTGCATTACCTACCTCCTTTATTTCAGTCCTTGCAACCCTCTACAATATCATCCTTGCCACTGGTTTCTACCCTGACCTGTGGAAAACCTCCCATATCCTGATGTTCTCCAAACCCAACAAGCCTCCATCTGATGCCTCTTCCTATCATCCTATCTGTCTCACACTGGTGTTCAGCAAGCTCTTGGAATCCATCCTTTCCCGGCGCATCCATCACCACCTCAGCCAAAACCACCTCCTCCCTGACACCCAATGTGGCTTACGACCTTCCTTCTCTGCCGATGACCAACTCCTCCACCTCACTCATCTCCTCTCCCTCCAGCTTAACTCCCATCGCTCCACCATTTTCGTCTCCCTAGACCTCGAAAAGACCTACGACCATGTCTGGCTACCTGGTCTCGTGTTTAAACTCCAAACCTATCCCTTTCTGTCAACTACATCCGTCTGATGACCTCCTTCCTCTCCCATCGCCCCTCATATGTTACCATCCATAATGCCAATTCCCACACCTTCTACCCCTCTACAGGAGTTTCCCAGGGCTCTGTCCTCTCCCCTCTCCCCTACCTCCTGTACATGGCAGCTATGCCCCAGCACCCCCTCCAGTACACCTCTTGCAATATGCCGATGACCCCGCATTCCTCGCCCTCACTCCTACCCTCCAACGGTCCCAATGCGTTCACCAGAATCACCTTGACCTTTTTGCCACATGGTGTAACCAGTGGCTCCTGAAAATCAGTCCTTCCAAGACCCAGGCTATCATCATAGTTTGTACCACTCGCTCCTTCCTGCTTCTGGATTTCTCCCTTACTGTCTGCGCCCATCATGTCCACCTCTCCCCCACCCTCACCTACCTTGGCCTCGCCATTGACCGTCACCTTACCTGGATCCCTCACCTCTGCTCCATCCAATCCAAAGCCCACTACCGCCTCTGACTCCTCAAACTCCTCTCTGGCAGGACATGGTGGTTGAACCCCTCTACCATCCTACACAGTGACAAATCCTGAATCTGTCCCAAGCTCTGTTACGACAGTCCCGTCTGGATATCTGCCCCCCCTCCCTCCGCAATTTCTATAAGTCCCTCCAGATCCTTGAGTGTCATGCACTCCACCTCGTCTTCCGTATACGCCTCCTCTATGACCTCATTCCTTTCCCCCATCTGCTCCTATTCCCCGAACATATCCACCTACTCTACACCTCCCACCACCTTGATTCCCCTCACCCCCTGGTGGCTCCTCTCCTGTCCTGTCCCCGCCTCCTGCCACGCCTTCACTGTTGTGTCGCCCCTACCTTCCATCTCTACATCCTTCATCTCATTTCCCAAGGTGGCTTCCATCAACTCCCCCTCCTGGATGATGCCCTCTTTCCCTCCATCTAACCCTCCTATCAACTCTGATCCTCATCCCCCCTCCTTTCCTCAGTCCATTTCCTGGGCTCCCTCTCCCCTCTTCCATCCTGTTTTCTCCCAGCCAAACCTCTCCCTACCTCCCTTCTCCCACCCCCCCCTGCCAAGTCCTTTTGTATTCCCCTCCTCTGCCTTCCCCACTGCCTGCCGCATCTGCCCAGTACCCCCCACGCCTCCATTGGCTCCTTTCCCCCCTCCACCCCCTTCGCCTTTCCTCTCCATCCCTCCTTTTTTATTTTCCCATCATCTGTCCATCATCTGTCTCGGCTGTGGTATGTCACATTTGCCAACTTTATAGTGCAGTGTCCCAGTGAATGTTCAGTGTTGTTCGCCTTTCTAGTGTTGCGAAGAGAAACCATGCTGTCGCTGGGTGAGAATTTTAAGTCTTTTGCGAACAGAAACCAGACTGTCGCCATGTGTTGTTAATTGTCTGTATTTTTTTATCCGTCTGCTTTGTATGTATTTTATTCGCGTCATCATCCCTTTGTTCTATGTTTTATGTTCCACGATTTTTTCGTAATGTTACTATTTAAGTCTCCGGTTTTATCGCCTGTTTTTATTATTTATTATCTTCATTTTTTTAAACGAAGTCTGTAGGAAGGAGACATCAAATTGCATCTCTGGCAGTACTTCAAAAGAGTACTGCCCTTCAGTCATGGCATAGCCACTTATCGAAGTGTTCGGTGTTGCATGACCTGCCAGCCTGCCATCCCAGCAGCCTCTGCGGTCACCTCCAGGGCCAGCAGCAGTGGAGTGGGGCTTCGGCCACAGTCAGCGTTTCGTCTGTCTTTGTGAGCTCCATGTTTTCTTCTTTAGTTTTGTCCAGTCCTGTCCTGTTCTTTTCCTTCTTTTCTTGTTGTAATCATGACAACCACCCTCCATCTCTACACTCTTCATCTCCTTTACCAAGGTGGCTTCCATCAACTCCCCCTCCTGGATGATGCCCTCTTTCCCTCCATCTATACCTCCTATCAACTCTGATCTTCACCCCCCTCCTTTCCTCAGTCCATTCCCTGGGCTTCCTCTCCCCCCTTCCATCCACCACCACTACCACCACCACCACCTTTGTATATACCTCTCCCTGTGCCGCCACCATAACAATTATGTAGTGTGCCCAATCGCCACCCTCTTTCCATCCCCCAAGCTTCTCACCCTCCCAGCTCCTTCTCCTTCCCTCTTCGTAGCCCCATCCCCTGCTCCTTCCTCTCTCACCTCCTCCTCTGATCCCTTCCCTCCACTGCCTCACCCTGTTCCCTCCATCTCTGGAGCCCCCGCCAGGGTGGAGGCCCATCACCAACCCTGTCTTTGGTGCCAGCACCAGCAGCCATGCCAGGACCTGCCACCTCCGCCATCTCCCAGTTGCTCCTGTCCCACACACCTCCTCTGACACTTCAGTCGCTGTTAAGTGCCCCAGTGGCACCCCTGCCTCCTCCGCTCCCAAAAAGTCCCAGTCCCCTCCTCTTACCCCCCCCCCCCCCACCCAGGATGGCATGGATGTCTCCTCACCTGTCCCCTCTGCCACCACCACTACATCCTCCTCCTCCTCCTCCTCCTCCTCCTCCTCCTCCTCTTCCTCCTACAATTACCTCCTATCCTGTCCTGTCCCTTACTCCTCGAGGCCCACAACCTCATGAAGCTCCTCTGCCAACTCTACCCTGGAGCTTCTATCTCCCTCCTCACTCCCTGTTGGGACTCCGTTCTCATCACCTCCCCTTGCCCCACCCTTCCCTCAGACATCCTTTCCCGAATTCCCATCACCTGCTTTGTCCCCAATGCCTCTCTCTCCCCTGCTCCTTCACCTTCCCACTCCCACCAACACCAAGCCCCACGTTGCCCGCCAACCCTTACCGCCATGACCACTTAGCTTAGTCTGACGATCACGGAGGAGGAGGTGCTGTTGGAACTTAAGGCGCATCCCTTCCTAGACGTCCGTGCAGTGCACTGGATTTTCAATCCTGCCAGCCCCTCCCTCTTTATGCAGGGGTCCAGCCCGTCCTGCACTTTTCCTTCATTTCTAGTTGTAAGCACCACCATCACCATCACCACCAGCACCACCGCCATTGTGTATAGCTCTCCCTTTGCTGCCATCACCACAATTACGTGGTGTGACCAATCGGCCCCCCCTCATTCCATCCCCCAAGCTTCTCACCCTCTCTTCTCCTTCTCCTGAAGGAGGGTGCCCTTCTGTTCCATCATTGGTACATGGTCAACCCCTCCTATTCCCCTCGTCAGTCCATCTGCTGCCAGAGGTGCCTGCACTACAACGCACACCCAACATCAGAGTGCTCCAAGGACCCCGTGTGCCCCCACTGCAAACAGGCGCACTTCCTCAGGCAGTGTCACAACCTCCAGTCCTCTCTCTCCTGCAACACCTGCAACCTCCCGCATCCCACCTACTCCGACCAATGCAAGGCCAAATCCCCCCCCCCATACCCCAGAAATAACCGTCTCCATTCGCCCTCTGGACACTCCCACCCTTCCTGGGAACTCCCTCAACCGTCCCCCACTGCTGAGGACATCATCTAGTTTGTCACCATCGTCCTCCAGAATGTCCACCTGTTACAGTGCCCCCTCACCCACCAGCAGATATCCCTCGCCACCCAATACGCCTTCCACCTTAACACTTATGCCACTTATTCCCACAACCAATCCCACTTCACCTTCTCCCACCTCGGCACCTTTGTCTAAATTCATGTCATAGTGCGACAGCACTGTATCTAGTTTAACAACATCCAGTCCCTACCCACCAACAAGAACCTCCTCATGCACACCCTCACGACCCACAGTCTGCATGCCTTCCTCTTAAACAAAATCTTTCTACAGCCTCAGCATACTGTCCACACTTCTCCCTACCTCCTCAACCGCTCCGATAATTGGCCACCACCGCCAGATCCTTATTCGGCTCCAATCCCTCCTTCCCAACCCCGCAGAACACCTGATGATTAGTTTCTTCTTCCCTGGCCTCACCGTTACCTGCGCCACCATCCATGTCTGCCCTAACACTGTCAGGAAGGTCGCAGTTCATAGTAATAGACGGCAAATCATCGAGTAAAACTGAAGTGATATCAGCTGTTCCCCAGGGAAGCGTCCTGGGACCTCTACTGTTCCTGATCTATATAAATGACCTGGGTGACAATCTGAGCAGTTCTCTTAGACTGTTCGCAGATGATGCTGTAATTTACCGTCTAGTAAGGTCATCCGAAGACCAGTATCAGTTGCAAAGCGATTTAGAAAAGATTGGTGTATGGTGTGTCAGGTGGCAGTTGACGCTAAATAACGAAAAGTGTGAGATGATCCACATGAGTTCCAAAAGAAATCCGTTGGAATTCGATTACTCGATAAATAGTACAATTGTCAAGGCTGTCAATTCAACTAAGTACCTGGGTGTTAAAATTACGAACAACTTCAGTTGGAAGGACCACATAGATAATATTGTCGGGAAGGCGAGCCAAAGGTTGCATTTCATTGGCAGGACACTTAGAAGATGCAACAAGTACACTAAAGAGACAGCTTACACTACACTCGTTCGTCCTCTGTCAGAATATTGCTGCACGGTGTGGGATCCTTACCAGGTGGGATTGACGGAGGACATCGAAAGGGTGCAAAAAAGGGCAGCTCGTTTTGTATTATCACGTTATAGGGGAGAGAGTGTGGCAGATATGATACGTGAGTTGGGATGGAAGTCATTACAGCATAGACGTTTTTCGTCGCGGCGAGACCTTTTTACGAAATTTCAGTCACCAACTTTCTCTTCTGAATGCGAAAATATTTTGTTGAGCCTAACCTACATAGGTAGGAATGATCATCAAAATAAAATAAGAGAAATCAGAGCTCGAACAGAAAGGTTTAGGTGTTCGTTTTTCCCGCTCGCTGTTCGGAGTGGAATAGTAGAGAGATAGTATGATTGTGGTTCGATGAACCCTCTGCCAAGCACTTAAATGTGAATAGCAGAGTAGTCATGTAGATGTAGATGTAGAACACCCCTATTCCTTTTGATGTCCTTTCCCACATCGACTGCACCTTCTCCTTCTACGTAATCGCCGCCAACCTCAACATTCATAGTTGATCCGCCTCCCAGTAACAGCTGTCGGATAGGTTCCTCTCCTCCCTCCAAGGTGACCTCGTCCACACTCACCAGCACAACCACCCAGAATCCAACTCCACTCTCGATGTCATCCTCTCCACCCCTAACCTCCTTGGCCGCATAGCGGTGGATATCCTGGGCCCCATTGGTAGCGACCATCTCCCTGTCCTCCTCACCATTTCAGACGGTCGTCAGCCCCGCCCCAACTCTCGTAATGACCCTCCCCCGAAGTACGTCTATGATTATTTCCATTCCCCTTTACCCCCACAGGCTGTCCTTCCCCTCCGCGAATCCCGGCGTCTCTACCATGCCTTTATTCACACGTGTGACCCGGACACACTACGACGCCACCAGCAACTACAATGACATGTCCAAAACTGGCTCACGGCTAAGAATCGCCGCGACTGGCGACAGACCTGCACCTGTCATAATGTTACACTTCCTATCAACTCGTCCAAGTACTGGTCTGCCTCCCCCCCCCCATACCATACTCTCCCTCATCATGACCAACATTTCCCTGACACCCTTAGTAAGGCCAATCACTTTTCCTCCTACCTTTCCAATATCTTTACCCTCCCTTACGATCCCCAGTTCGATTACTCCCTCTTCCCAGATGTCCGTGATCGAACTGACACCTATGTCCTCCATTTGCCCCTGGCTTCCAGTACTTGGACAACATAACACCCAATGCCCACATCACTACTCAGGATTTCATCACTACACTCTGCCCAAAACACAACACCACTCCTGGTCATGATCGTGTTATCTATCGCCACCTCCGTGAAGCTCCCATCTCCTTTCTTTTTCACCCTAGCCAGACCTCCCCTTATCCTGATGTTCCCCAAACCCGACAAACCGCCATCCGGTCACCTCCTACCATCCCATGAGCCTTACCTTGGTCCTTAGCAAGGTCGTGGAATCCATCCTTACCCGATGCATCCACCAACATCTCCACCATCGCTGCCTCCTTTCTGTTACCCAAGTGTGGCTTTTGACCATCCTTCTCTACTAATGACCTTCTCCTTCACCTCACTCATCTCCTATCCGACTTGCTCATTTCCTGTCACTCCGCCATCTTCCTCTCCCTCGACCTGGAACGCACCTACAATGGTGTGCAGCATTCTGGTCTCCTCTTCAAATTCCAAATCTTCGCACTTCCTATCAACTACATCTGTCTGATCGGGTCCTTTCTTTCCCAACATCCTTCCTATGCCACCATCCATAACACGGATTCCTACACCTTCTACCCCTCCGCCGGTGTGCCCAAGGTTCCGTCCTCTCCCCTCTTCTATACCTTTTGTATACGGCAGATATGCCGCCACCTTCACCCCCCATCCACCTACTCCAGTACCTTGATGAAATAGCCTCTCTTTCCCTCGCCCCCACCCTGCAATGCTCCCAACACTTTCTCCAATCCCATCTTGACAGGTTGACCGTTTGGTGTAACCAGTGTTCCTCAAGGTCTATCCTTCCAAAACCCAGGCGACCATTGCAGGCAAAACCACCCCTTCCTTCTGTCTTCTCGACTACTAACTCACCATTTATGGCCGTCCTATCGTCCTCACCCTCACCATGAAGTACCTTGGCGTCACCCTTGACCATCACCTCTCCTGGATCCCCATATCTGGACAATCAATGTCAAGGAACGCTCTCGACTCTTTCTCCTCGAACTCCTTTCTGGCCGCACATGGGGTCAGGACCCCTCCACCGTCCTCCACACCTACAAATCCCTTACCCGCCCTATCCTCTGCTACGCTCATCCCACCTGAATCTCCGTCCCTCCTACCTTTTACAAATCCCTTCAAATTTTAGAACACCATGAGCTCCACCTCGCCTATCGCATCCGTCTCCCATCACCCACACGGATTCTATATTACCTTATTCTGATCCCGCACCTCCTTCCCTTCCTCGAATGGATACGGATCCTCTACATCTTGTGCAAACTTGATCCCCCTCACCCGCTTGTCTCTCCCATCCTCTCCCACCCACGTCCTGTCTCGCACCTTCATTCCCACATCCCACCTGCACTCCACCTTTCTACTCTCCATGCCCTCTCCCAAGGTGGATTCCACCAACTCCCACTCCCTGATGATGCCCTCATACCCTCCATCTACCCCTTCTGCCAACTTTGATCCTCCTCTACCACACCCTGTGTTTTTTCCCGAGGGCACTCTCTCTTCCTTCTCTCCCTCCTCCTTTCCTTTCTCCCTCCTCCCCCGGGCTTCCCCTACCCCCCTTACCTTCTTTCCTGCCCCTCCCATCTCCTATGCCACTGGCATCTACACACTTCCCTCTCCCTCCTCCCCCCTTTTTACCCTTTTGGCAGGTTCCTGGACCCATACACGTATAGTGAACTTTTGCGCGCCAGAGATCATCGCCTAGTGTTTGTGTGTGCTGTCGTGTTTGTCCTCAAGTGTTCCAGTGTTTAATCGTTTGTGCTCCAAAGTTTGCATGTGTCATCTGTCATCTCTGCACATGCCCACGTGTCTGAACATTTTTAATTTGGACTCTGCACTTATGAACGGCTCCGTGTGTTTTAATTTTGTATGTCTACGTTTGTATATCCACCGTGCCTGTTCTGTGATTGTCTTCTTTTGTATCATTAGTTTTATCTGTGTCTGAAGAGCGGCGTAGTATGCTGCTGCTGGCCTACCTGTATCAGGTGTGAAATTAACAATAAAGGGGTAAAAGCAAACTCGTTTCAGGCCCTATAAATCCCTCCAAATCCTCAAACACCATGTGCTCCGCCTCGCCTTCTGCATCTGCTTTCCGTCCCCCACGCGCATCCCTCACCCCCTTCTCCCACCTCCCCCTTTCCTTGAACACATCTGTACACTGTATATTGTCCGCCACGTTGATCCCCCTCACCCCCTGGAGTCTCCCTTGCTCTCCACCCCCAATCCGTTGCCACACCTTTACCGTTGTGTCCCACCCTCTCTCCATCTCCACACTCTCTGCCTCCTTGCCCAACGCAACTTCCACCATCTACCCCTGCCAGGTGATGCGCTTTGCCCTCACATCTACCCTTCCTACCAACTCTAACCCCATCTTCCTGCCTCTTCCTCAGGGCTCCCTCTCCTCCTCCTCCCTTCTCCTGAGCGGCTTCCCCATCCTACTCCCGCTCCCTCTCTTGTGCTCCCCTTCAGTGTCTCTGCACTCCCTCCTGCCTTGTCTTCCCTCTTCATCTCCTGCCCCACCAGTCTCCTGCCTGCCGATGCCCCTACTATCTTCGTCCCACCACCTCCCTTGCTGCCCTTTGCTCTCCCCTCCTTCTCCATCCTCTCTGGTCTCTCCCTCAGCAGGTCCCATGTAGTAATTTTATTGTTCATCGTGTGTGCTCCAAGTGGGTTTTAAGTGCGTTGCTCTGGAGTGCTTTTAATACTGTGGCCGACTTAATCTGTGCGTGTGCCTTCAGTGTCTTCTTTGTGTTTTTTAACCTTAAATCGAATTTTTTAATTGTCTCCCCATGAGCGTCTCCATGTCAGAGTCTTTTTACCTCCATTATCTCCTCTCGCTCTGCTTTACGTTCCCCATTTTTATCGCCTTATGTATGTAACATTTTATTCTTGTAATAGTTATCGTGTCACTCGGCAGAAGAGCAGTGGATTGTGCCGCTGACAGGCCTTCTCTGCCCATGTGGGGCATTGGAATGAAATCACAATAAAGAAAGCACTCCATCTTCAGGCCGCAAGTGGCCCTTCGGACCACCGTATCATCCTCAGTTGAGGACGGGGATAGGAGGGGCGTGTGGTCAGCACACCACCCTCCCAGTTGTTGCGATGGTTTTCTGTGACCAGAGCCGCTACTATTCGGTCGAGTAGCTGCTCAGTTGGCGTCACGAGGCTGAGTGCACCTCGAAAAATGGCGACAGCGCATGGCGGCTGGTTGGTCACCCATCCAACTGCCAGCCACGCCCGACAGCGCTTAACTCCTGTGATCTCACGGGAACCGGTGTATCCACTGCAGAATGGTCGTTCCCACAGTAAAGAAAAAAAGCAACAAATTCCTATACATGAAACCGTTAAATGTTTACGAAATTTTGGTGGGCTTTGCTGTGTTGTGCAAGCTGTCAAATAGTTCGTGAATGTTAGATGTTGGGGTGCCAGTTACAGTAACATGTATGGAATTACCCATTATTGTTTATTTTTCGAATGCACTACAAAACTCATCCCTTCCCTCCACCTACCATGCATGGAGAGCTGTATCACCCCAGCACATGGGCTGAAGATGACAACAACAACATAGGTCGTTTTGAATATGGTTGCAGACGCATATGTTATTTCTGGTTGTGTGGCCGTTCTACAATGTTTTAAATTTGCAACTATAGACAGTCTTTTTTGTTGTATGCTTGTTTGCTAATGTAAATTTCCTTGGTAGGGTTTTTATTCTACTTTGACATGTTTGTTTCGCATTTAGATTTCCAGTTATGATGTCACCTAAATATTTAAATTGATCAACGATTTTGATTTCCTGTTCTTCCACTGAAATTTTGTGGACCACCGTTTTTTCAAATGATATTCTGAGGGTGACTTTGTATGATATTTTTTGGAGATGTAAATAGTTCAGTGGTTTCTTGAACATTCGTGGTTAGGATAGTAAGACCAGGAGCAAATCCCAAGCAATTTCAACTTTTACCATTTGTCACACTTCCAGTTCTTATGTTCTTTGCGTTACCTTGTACCATTCTCTCATTACATATTCCAGTGCTCAGTCGAAGAGTAATGGTGATAGGCATTCCACTTGTCTTATGCCTCTTTTTTATGAAGAATGTTTCAGATTTTTTTCTCTAAGCTTTACTTTGAAATTGACGTTGTTTGGAGTAAGTTCTACTAGATTCATTAATTGCATCATAATTCGGAGTAACACAGGCGCTGTAGTATTGTAAGAGGGGAAAATGTCATCCTGGCGGTGCAAAACTAGTGGCTTAGGCAGTGGAAATTAAAAATCACATCAACTCATTTCCAGTCCAGGAAGCACATTATGCCAATGAAGAACAGAATTATCTGGACCGTAAACATGTGAAGATTATGTGGCAGATGTTCAAAACTTATGAACCCCATATTCAAGTTGATTATCAGTTTTATTTGAAAATTAGGCATGAACATTTTAATTTAAAATTTGGGCAACCACAGGTGTATGTGGGCAGTACATGTGGAGAGCCTCAGATAATACAAAAAGTCCATTTCTGAATGATGCTGCTAAAAGGCCAGCAAAGCTGAGTTAATAGTGCACAAGAAATTACACCCAGTTACAGCAAAAACTGACACTGATTCTACCATTGCAGGCCTCTAGTTTGATATAATGCAGAATTTGCAATTACCTCAGATACAAAGACAACTTACATTTCACTTGTGGCAGCTTTCATTAATTTCTTTAATGCACACGAATTACAGAGTGGAACAGCCAGGTTTTTATCTCTATCATGAAGGAATAGCACGAAAAACCTCTCATGAAGCTTGTTCATTTCTTTTTAATTATATAAATGAAAATGTTGGATAATGTGTTAAAGACTTTCACTCATTCTCTGACTGTTGTGGAGGCCAAAATAAAAACCATTCAATGGTGAGGTTTGTTTAATGCTTGTGGCACAGGGAAGGTTTCAGTTCATCACCCATTACTTTCCAACTGGAGGATAGTCCTGCCTTGCACATGATAGGCATATCAACAGACAAAAAGGAAAATTATAAAGGTTGATAGGATATATGATCTGAAAGAATATGGAGAATTAAAAAGTAAATCCTGCACAAAGAGGAATTTTGTAGTGAAAATATCAAAAACAGAAGAGGTTCCAAATTTTAAGGAGTGGTGGCCAAAATTCCATAGAAATACTAATATTTCTGTTGAAAGGAAAGGGAGGGCTTCACACAGAAACTAACAGCTCTTTTATGTAAAACAGTTTGTGCAATTCTGTTGTTCACAAGACACCCGTGGTGTTGTTAAAGTTAAGCCATTCATTGATGTGGTGGAAGAGCACACATTCCAACTTTCTGATCAAACTGCAGTTCCACCAAACCCTGTAAATCAGGCTCAATTCGGCTCATGTAACCATAAATGAAAGGAACATGCACCATCTAAGGCGATTTCTACCATTCCTCCCAAAAGAAGACATCATAAAGAACTTCTATTCTAACATATACAATTTGCCAAATGTCAAAGAATGAACCATGAGTGGAATATAATGCGAAATACAATGGGAATTAGCCATAATTTATTCGATTTTTGCACGAATTACAATAAAGTCTGAGTTACGTATTGATTTATGTGCATTTATTGCACTGTATTCAAGAAGGCCATATGTTCACTTAGTAAATTTTAACAGAACGTCAAGAAAATATATTAGTTTTACCAACAGAGCATTTGCATTCATCCCTCCATAGAATAATGCGTGTTCACTGCAATTAGTCTGTTTTTTCTCCGCTATACAGGCACTGCACAGCAGACGGCGACAGGAGATGGAGGTGAAAGGCTCACCATGTTTTTCCCGGCAGCGCGCCGCGCTGACATCTGTCGGCGGCGCCAAGCAACAGGGCCTTCAACCGGCGGCCGATTATTGGATGTCGAAATAAGAAGCTTAGCAGGAAATGGTTGGAAATAACAAAAACCTCCTTATCTACTGCAATTCAATATATGTAGTTTCTTAACAAATGTGGCAAACTCATCCGTGTCTCTTTTTTATTTGCAAAGACAATTTTTCATACTCAGCAATATTTGTGGTGACATGTTAGTTAAAATAGCGGCCCAACAAACACTATTCACGTTGCCTTTCAAGCAAGTATATGTGCGAACCGGCAAATACATTGTCAAATGTTGTATGTCGTAATGTGGTGCGGGATGTTAGCCTAACAGATACATTATTGTGGTCCAAAACCACTCGGACGTGACGTCAAAATGACGTATACGCAAATGCGCTGCACACTTGTTCAGTATCGAGATCCGTGGTCGAATCGAGTTAGGTGAAAGTGTATGCTGAATCCTGAAACGAGTGTGATCCGCTGATATGTGACCGTAATGTGAAAGAATTGTGGCTGTTGTCGCACGTACTCTCTAGCGGAGAAATGGAAATGTATTTATAAATTACGTAGGAGCAAATAAATCGTACGGATTCTCAGTTTATCGGATTTTACCTGTTTCTTGACCATGCTGTGATTGGTCTGCTTATTCTGTCGAGGACCTAATAGGTAGCATAAAATGTTATACACCTAAATAATAAATGCAGTATTTCCGTTACACATTCCATAAACTATCGTGTATAACCGTTGAGAGAAGCTAAACATTGCCATTGCTTACGAGAAATAGCATTTGTTGTCGAGTACACAGTTCATACTAGTGGAAAAAACAAACTTAAGAATAGTGTCGTGATAAGGCTATAAATTTTCATTTCCTGGGATACGTAAGATGCCAGTGCAGTTATAACAAAATATTAGTTTACCAAGAGCCGTTACTTGTGTTAAAAAATAGATTATGTTTTCTAAATTATGCTTCACAGGAAGTTAATGCCTTTTGCCGTCTTCTCAGTTAATTGTTAAAACAACTTTTCAGAAGAAGCAGGCTTTGTTATACATTTAAGGGGTAGTTGTTTGGCTACACATAGGACAGCTAATATTTTATATTATAGTTTCTATGATCATACAAATGAATTTTGATCATGCAAAAGCGGCCTTAAAGGATCACGAAAGAAACCTCCAAGGGCAACATAAAATTCTTTTAAAAACTACTTCCTGTGTTCATTATACCACAGTTAAATTGGTAAGAATACTTGTTTGTTGTACCATCCAGAGTCACACAAAAACTATATATGATTTAAGAAGAATGGGTAAATAACTTGACTGCATAAGAAACAAGGCAGTTTGCTATGGGGTGCATAGCTAACTCACCAAGAAAGAAGAGTAAATGACAGGCTGTGTTACAAAGAGTGTTGTCTTAAACTTTTCACATTATTTCCACTTTCCTGGCAATTTAACTATGCACACTTCACAGCTGTATAAAATATTTCATTTTGTACATGAATCTAGGTCGTGTAGACTTTCTTCTCATATGGCTGTGACTTCAGTTTTGGAAAATTTTAATAAAAATTTACAAACAACAGAACGCTATGAAGCTATCCATAAAGCATTCTTGTAATACCATTCTTACTGTGAGAGCATATAAAAATTTGTTCTGCACCCCTCCAGTATCACAGTACATCTACATTTTGCACCACATAATGCAGAGTAACTGTAGATTTAATTCAGATGTTCAAATAATGAGAGATGTAAGGTATTTATTGTGCTACACAGTTTTGATTAAGAAATTGTCTCCAGAAAACACATGTTTTACTAATGCTAATGCATCTGGTATCCTGCAAATAATGATAAGATAGTCTGATACACTACAGTCTGACAAGATGACCAAATTTAAAGAGACTACAGTAACAGCTATGTTACATTAACTGTGATTGGGAAGACAGGCTACTGTTTGCCTCACAGATAACAGTGAAAGAAAATCATTTCTGCTGCCATCTGTAAATTAAGTAGCAGTCTGACTTCCTATTGAGATAAAGCCATATGTTACTTAAACTTGATGCTGTTATACATACAGGTTCTGAATTTTGAAAATTACAGTAACGCTTCAAATTAAAGTAAATGAAGCATTTGGTAACAAATGCATGTGGTGTTGCAAACTTCTTAAACAGATACGGTAGTTTGTATCTGTTACTGACAGCTTGAAGTTATCAGGTTCAGTTAACGGCGCAATTGAACATCTGAGACCACTCCCTACAAATAACTTCAGTAAAATGGAAATGACACTTCCCCCTAAGTAGCAGCATCCATCATAAAATCCTTAAAGTATTCTAGTGCAATTTTTCAAAGTGTATTCATGTGAGTTGAGTTGTACCTCAAATTATTTGTGTAATCAATCTCTTATTGGTGGAACATTTCCAGACTGGCCAAAATATGCCTACGTTAAGCCTCTGTACAAGAAGAGCATTAAAAAGATACTATAAAATTATTGATCATTTTCACTTTTGCTGGCGTTTCCAAAAATATTTGAAAAGGTTGTGCCTAAGCATCTTCTTACGCATCCGACTGCAAACAATATATCATCCAAGTCACAGCTTGGGTTCCTTATGCTTACTGGTATAGAGAAGGGTATTTGCACATACAGTGGGAATAATTCACAAGAAAACAAGTCAGAGTCTGACCTAACTAAAAGGAAACAAGGGTGTCACTGCAAATACATGCAGAGTAAGCAAATAGTCTTCATCTGATTGGGAAGTAATTACATGTGTTGCTCCTCAAGGTTCCATCTTGAATCTGTTGTTTATTCCTGTCTACAGTAATGACCTCTCATTTGTTAAATTGCCAGATTCTAAGTTTGTTTTGTTGGCACATGACACAAACATTGCAACAAATAGCAAGTCAAGTACAGATTTAGAAATTGCTACTAATCAAATTTTCACTGACAATAAATGGTTTAGAAGTAATTTACTGTCATTAAACTTTGGAAAGACCCACTATATGCAGATAAGAACCTGTAAGAATTTTGTTTCCAGCATGTGTATAATGTACGAAGACATGCAGATAGAAGCAGTTGACAGTGTTAAATTTCTCGGGTTACAACTCAGTAACAAATTCAGTTAGGAAGGGTGTGTATCACAAAATTGCTGAAGCACCTAAAAAAGTTTGTATTTGAAATGGGAATGATGTCAGATGCAGGAGATAGAAAACAAACTTGCTTACTTCATTTGCTTTCATATTTTGAGGTACCTCGTCAAACCGAGCAAAAGTTTTTAAACTGCAGAAGCATGTAATAAGACTCAATTGTGTTGTAAATTCCATGTAATCATGAACAAATATGAGCAAGGAATTGGGTATTCTAACCAATGCTTCAGTATATTTATACCTTAAAGAAATTGGTTGCAAGTAACATGTTTGTTTCCAAACAATAGCTCAGCACATAGTAAAAATCTAGGAACAATAAGACCTAAAACTGCTTACCTTGGTCCAAAGAGGAGTCCAGTTTACAGGAACACACATTTTCAATAAGTTGCCAGCTACCATTAAAAAGTTTGTTTCAGAAACAGCACAGTTTAAACAGAGTTTGAAAGATTTTTAGGCAGGCAGCTCCTCTATAAATGAATATCGGGACTCAAATTAATGATGATGGCAATAAAATAGTGTCAATAAAATGGTGCTTGTGTCTGTGTATGTGCGGATGGATATGTGTGCGCGAGTGTACACCTGTCCTTTTTTCCCCCCTTAGGGAAGTCTTTCCGCTCCCGGGATTGGAATGACTCCTTACCCTCTCCCTTAAAACCCACATCCTTTCGTCTTTCCCTCTCCTTCCTGAAGAAGCAACCATCGGTTGCAAGAGCTAGTAATTCTGTGTGTGTGTGTGTGTTTGTGTGTTTTGTTCATTGTGCCTGTCTGCCGGCGCTTTCCCGCTTGGTAAGTCGTGGAATCTTTCTTTTGAATATCGGGACTGTTAGACCAGCTTAAGTAAAAATGTCTTCGATTTGGTTTTACAACAGTTAAGATTAGGTGTTGTGTGTATGATAAATTGGTTAAAAGTGCATAACTGTTTCATTCTGAGTATATTAATTCTGTAAACGTTGGCAGTCCCAGTTTATCTGTTATGTATTCACATATCTTTAAAGTCTCCTGACATGTGATCAGGGAAGTGTTATATTCAGATGGTCTTTGTTTTTTTTGTTGTACTTTGAGGTATTCCATATCCAAAAAACCCATCCCATTTTTGGGTCTATAGAATGAGAACTGAATCTAATATAATAAAATCCATCTGAGGATGTTAAACATGGCTTCAGTTATCAGCATAGATGTGTAGCCGTTTCAGTTGCTAAGATGAGTACTTAAAGATACCAGTGATATTTATTATGGGTTTATTATGTTGATCATCCTTCCCCCCATGAACCATGGACCTTGCCGTTGGTGGGGAGGCTTGCGTGCCTCAGCGATACAGATAGCTGTACTGTAGGTGCAACAACAATGGAGGGCTATCTGTTGAGAGGCCAGACAAACATGTGGTTCCTGAAGAGGGGCAGCAGCCTTTTCAGTAGTTGCAGGAGCAACAGTCTGGATGATTGACTGATCTGGCCTTGTAACACTAACTAAAACAGCCTTGCTGTGCTGGTACTGCGAAAGGCTGAAAGCAAGGGGAAACTACAGCCGTAATCTTTCCCGAGGGCATGCAGCTTTACTGTATGATTAAATGATGATGGCGTCCTCTTGGGTAAAATATTTCGGAGGTAAAATAGTCTCCCATTCGGATCTCCGTGTGGGGACTACTCAAGAGGATGTCGTTATTAGGAGAAAGAAAACCGGCATTCTACGGATCGGAGTGTGGAATGTCAGATCACTTAATTGGGCAGGTAGGTTAGAAAATTTAAGATGGGAAATCGATAGGTTAAAGTTAGATATAGTGGGAATTAGTGAAGTTCGGTGGCAGGAGGAACAAGACTTCTGGTCAGGTGACTACAGGGTTATAAACACAACACCAAATAGGGGTAATGCAGGAGTAGGTTTATAAATGAATAGGAAAATAGGAATGCGGGTAAGCTACTACAAACAGCATAGTGAATGCATTATTGTGGCCAAGATAAGACACGAAGCCCACACCTACTACAATAGTACAAGTTTATATGCCAACTAGCTCTGCAGATGACGAAGAAATGAAAGAAATGTATGATGAAATAAAAGAAATTATTCAGATAGTGAAGGGTGACAAAAATTTAATAGTCATGGGTGACTGGAATTCAGTAGTAGGAAAAGGGAGAGAAGGAAACGTAGTAGGTGAATATGGACTGGGGCAAAGAAATGAAAGAGGAAGCCGCCTGGTAGAATTTTGCACAGAGCACAACTTAATCATAGCTAACACTTAGTTTAAGAATGATGAAAGAAGGTTGTATACATGGAAGAACCCTGGAGATTATATAATGATAAGACAGAGATTTAGGAACCAGGATTTAAATTGTAAGACATTTTCAGGGGCAGATGTGGACTCTGACCACAATCTATTGCTTATGACCTGTAGATTAAAACTGAAGAAACTGCAAAAAGGTGGGAACTTAAGGAGATGGGACCTGGATAAACTGAAAGAACCAGAGGTTGTACAGAGTTTCAGGGAGAGCATAAGGAAACAATTGACAGGAACGGGGGAAAGAAATACAGTAGAAGAAGAATGGGTAGCTTTGAGGGATGAAGTAGTGAAGGCAGCAGAGGATCAAATAGGTAAAAAGACGAGGGCTAGTAGAAATCCTTGGGTAACAGAAGAAATATTGAATTTAATTGATGAAAGGAGAAAATATAAAAATGCAGTAAGTGAAGCAGGCAAAAAGGAATACAGACGTCTCAAAAATGAGATGAACAGGAAGCGCAAAATGTCTAAGCAGGGATAGCTAGAGGACAAATGTAAGGATGTAGAGGCTTATCTCACTAGGGGTAAGATAGATACTGCCTACAGGAAAATTAAAGAGACCTTTGGAGATAAGAGAATCACTAGTATGAACATCAAGAGCTCAGTTGGAAACCCAGTTCTAAGCAAAGAAGGGAAGGCGGAAAGGTGGAAGGAGTATATAGAGGGCCTACACAAGGGCGATGTACTTGAGGACAATATTATGGAAACGGAAGAGGATGTAGCTGAAGATGAAATGGGAGATACGATACTGCGTGAAGAGTTTGACAGAGCACTGAAAGACCTGAGTTGAAACAAGGCCCCCAGAGTAGACAACATTCCATTAGAACTACCGACGGCCTTGGGAGAGCCAGTCCTCACAAAACTCTACCATCTGGTGAGCAAGATGTATGAGACGGGCGAAATACCCTCAGACTTCAAGAAGAATATAATAATTCCAATCCCAAAGAAATGAAATCTTAACTGGCAGCAGAAAAAAGTTATTTTCTAGAGTTCCTAATGTCTCTAAAGGCGCATATTTTTGCCAGCCAATTCTAACATAAAATTATTATTACCTCCTCCAGCGAATTACAATAGCCTGAAATCAGGCAATCCTCCAAAACTCTGAAATCTTTCAGAGCGTCACGAAAGATGTTTTCATACACCTGAGACATTTTGCTCGATAGCGAAAACACAACCACTCAAGATACGCGGCCACTCGGCCAGTATGACAGTGAAGAACAAAGCAGACGCTTTTTCCGCTAACTCGATTAGACCACAGACCTCGATCAATCGACAAATGTGCAGCGCAAATGCGTATATGTCATTTTGACGTCATTTCCGAGTGACACCAACAACAACAACAACTCTTGTCCTGAATATGGTTGCTGTTGCATATGTTATTTCTGGTCGTGTGATGGTTTTATAATGTTTTCAATTTGCAACTACAGACAGCCGTTTCTTGTTGTATGTTTCTTTTTTTGCTGATTTAATTTTCCTTAGTGAGGTTTCTTTTTTCTATTTTGCCATGTTCCTCATTTAGATTTCGCGTTATGATGTCACCTAAATATTTAAATTATGAGGTTGGGATTTCTTAATTAACACATGCTAAGAGAGATTTTTCCATGTGAGCAGTGCAAACCATACTCTCTGTTTCCACCCTCCCCCCTCCACCACACAAAAATTCATAAGATCAATTTCATTTATCAGTTTCTTTGGGGGGAACAAGGACATAATTCAAAGGAAAATTAAAAACATATCCCATTAGTGACTCCTTCTACTGATTGTCTTACAAGGAGATGGCACGACAGTGGACATAATAACAAATCCAAAAAGGAAAGGCTGCTGGACCTGACGGGGTACCAGTTTGCTTTTACACAGATTACGCGAAGGAACTTGCCCCCCTTCTTGCAACGGTGTACCGTAGGTCTCTAGAAGAGTGTGCCATCCCAAAGGATTGGAAAAGGGCACAGGTCACCTCTGTTTTGAAGAAGGGATGTTGAACAGATGTGCACAACTATAGAGCTACATCTCTAACGTCTATCAATTGTAGAATTTTGGAACACATATTATGTTCGAGTATAATGACTTTTCTGGAGACCAGAAATCTATTCTGCAGGAATCAACATGGGTTTCGAAAAAGACGATCGTGTGAAACCCAGCTCGCGCTATTCATCCACGAGACTCAGAGGGCCTTAGACACGGGTTCCCAGGTAGATGCTCTGTTTCTTGACTTCCGCAAGGCATTCGATACACTTCAATTCAAACTGAATACATGACAAATAAAAAGCTGTGTATCATTGGCTGAATGTGTTACAAGTGGCTAATTATACCTTGTTCTAAACATACACACAGTGAATCTCTGAGATGAATATTCAGTATTTCTTCATCCCATAAAAATTCAGATTGCTGGAAGTTATGCAGTCAAAAGACTGGTTCAGTAACATCTGACTGCAAACCCAGAACTTCATGGAATATTACCTCACAACATGAGAGAAATATAGGTTCAATTTGCAGTCCACAAGAAATTTTCACAAGTCATTAATAGGTATTACATTTATACCCAATACAGCTGATGTCTAACAGTTCACAGTAAGCAAATAAATGTTGATTAATTGAATATATTATAACAAAACATTCAACAACCTGTGCAGAAGAAATCACAAAAATATTTTAATTTCATACATTTCACAGTTTTACTTTTGAAGAAATTTAAGCAACTCCATCAAAAAATATTATCCATGGACCTATAATCATTGGTGGATGGACCAATAAACTCTTCTCAACAGTGTGTGTAGTGCCCCCCATCTCCCCCCCCCCCCCCCCCCCATCAAGATACATATGATGTAACATTATGCAATGATTCTGTAATTACTTTCTCTGGGTGGGGATGGGAGCTGGGATTGGAAACAACACACACACAAAATGGAACCATATAACAGATGTAAGAGACATAACTCCTTTTGCAATAAACAAATTTATTTTAATGCAGTTGTTTTTCACATGTCTCACTAAAAAAAATCACATTCATTGTAACAGTAACTCTAGCACAAGTGTCGTCCACTTAAACATTTTATGATGGCGAGTTTTCACAGTGGAATATAAACCATTTCATTTTCTTAAAGTACATCTATGATACTACTACAGATCATGCCATAACATTAGTATATTACCCGCACATTAATTTGGCACAGATGGTAAAATAAAAATAATGATCTTGGGTATTTTCTTTCGCCTATCCCTAGTAACCATCCCAGAAAATATAGTGTTGTGGCAGAGAACATTTGGTTGTGCAATCCTGTAGCCATTCTGTTGTGGTACTGGCTTTGCAATGTGTTTCTGAAAATAAATCAAAGGTATATTGAATGAATTATAGAATATTTTATAGAACCTGGCAGTAATGGAAAGAAAAAAAAAAAACATAAGCAGAATGACATCACTAGATATCAAATTAGAAAACATCATTAGAATAACATCACTACATGTTGCGAAAGTTCTACAAAGTAAAGTCAGACGGCTGAAGGAAGACGGACCTGGCATGGAAAAGGACAAAGAGGATGGAATACAAGTAAATGGAGGAGGAAAAATTAGGAAGAGGAGAAATATAAGGCATAGATCAGATCTATATACTGGTACTTGGAATGTGAGATCCCTATATCGACCAGGAGCACTGAAAGTAATGCTGGATCAAATAATGAGTCTGAAGCAAAGTATAATAGCACTACAAGAAATTAAATGGACAGGGAGTGGAGTTTTAGAAAAGAAAGAGGGGAATATATTCTATAGCTGCAGTGAAAGAAATCACCAGCTGGGGACAGTATTTGTTGTACATCATCATTTAAAGCATTTGGTAATAGGATTTACACCCATTAGTCCAAGATTATCAACACTCAGGATAAAGGGGAAATTCTTTACCTACTCCATAATTAATGCCCATGTGCCAACAGAAGAATCCGAAGAAGAAGAGAAAAAAGTATTCTATGAATCTTTGGAAAGAGTATATGATGAGTGCCTAGGGCATGATATTA
Source organism: Schistocerca gregaria (assembly GCF_023897955.1). Taxonomy (NCBI): domain Eukaryota; kingdom Metazoa; phylum Arthropoda; class Insecta; order Orthoptera; family Acrididae; genus Schistocerca; species Schistocerca gregaria. Next base: position 106,247,873 of record NC_064930.1, on the reverse strand, counting down.
AAATAATAGCTGGAGACCTAAATGCTCAGGTGGGGAAAGAACAGATTTATAGACTGATAATTGGCCCCCACAGCAAACAAGCAACAAGTAATGATAATGGAACAGGCTTATACTGTTCGCAGCCTCTAGAAATATGGTAATAAGATCAACTCTGTTCCCACATAAAGAAATTAATAAGGGAATATGAAACTCATCGGATGGAAACACAATAAACCAGATCGATCATGTGTTGATAGATGTGAGACATAAATCAGACCTATTGGACGTGAGGAGTCTCAGAGGCCCAAACATACATACAGATCATTTTCTGGCACGGGTACGCAGCGAAAAGAGACTGACCCAGGGCACAGAAGTATAAAATAACAACTTTAGAATCAGTGGAAGTAAGAGAACAGCATCAGGAGAAGATAACTCGGATTCTGGAAAATGCTGAAGAATATAACAATATTGAAGATCAGTGGGAAGCGATAAAAATGACGGTGAAGACATCGACAAGAGAGATACTTGGAATTGGGAGAAGACCAGTAAGACCGTCATGGTTTGATACTGAATGTGAAATAGTAACTGAAGCAAAGAACAAAGCATATAGAAGGACACTGCGATCACACTGCACGAGGAGGATAGTAGAAGAATACAAAGAAAAACAGAGGATTGAAAAGAGGACTCACAAAAGAGAGAGAGAGAGAGAGAGAGAGAGAGAGAGAGAGAGAGAGAGAGAGAATGAATGGATGAAAGCAAGTGTCAAAGAAATAGAGCTTGCGAGAAGCAAAAATGAAATAAGAAAATTCTATAGAGAGGTGAATGGGGTACGGAAGACTTTTGGTAGCAAAACAAGCTTAATAAAAGATGAGACAATGAATATAATAAGTGAAGGGAAGGGAATATGCGAAAAGTGGCGCAGGTATTTTGATAGTTTCCTCAACCCTACAAGAACTATGCCAGAGAACCCAAGAGACACGAATGGGGAAGAGGACCTCACCAAATAAAGAATAAGTGAAAACTGCCATGAAGAAATTGAAAAACAACAAGGCAGCAGGGACAGATGGTATTCCAGCAGAACTGTTTAAGCAAGGAGGCGGAGAGCTGGAACAAAGCCTTCTGAAAATGGTCACCAGAACTTGGGAAGAGGAGAAAATGCCCCAACAATGGAAAGAGGGTATCATATGTCCCATATATAAGAAAGGAGATAAGATGGAGTGCGGCAATTACAGAGGGATCACACTACTTAATTTGGGATATAAAATACTCTCTAATATACTATTCGACAGAATACTCCCAATCATACAGACGGAGACGGGGCCGTACCAATGTGTGTTCCTTCCTGGGAAGTCAACCATAGATCAAAGCAGCTTATGATAGCATAAATAGAGAGCAGTTATATCAAGCTCTAGATGAACTGGGAATCTCTAGAAAGCTGGTAAGGCTGGTGAGAATGACAATGAGCGAAACACAAGGTAGTGTAAGAATAGGAGGAATTATGTCCAACACATTGAATATTAAAAATGGAGTGCAACAAGGGATGCTTTGGCATGCCTTCTCTTTAAGGTGATGAGAAACGCAAACCTTCTGAACAGAGGAACGATCTTCTATAAATTGGTGCAAATACTGGCCTATGCAGACGACTTAGATCTAATAGCAAGAACCCAAAAAGCAATGGAAGAGACATTTACAGCTCTTGAACAGGCCAGTAGGAACATGGGGTTAATTATTAATGAACAAAAAAGAAAATATATGGCAGCTGGAAAAGCACATAGAGAAAATATGTCAAATGTAATAACAATGGGCAATTATACATTTGAGAGAGTTGAACATTTCAAGTATCTGGACTTGACAGTTACACATCTAAATGATACCTCCTTTGAAATTAAGCAGAGACTAATACTGCCCAACAGAGCCTACTTTGCCATAACAAGACTTCTATCCTCAAGGCTACTGACTCGTACCATGAAATTAGCTATGTATAAATCACTTATATGACCAGTGAGTGCTTACATATGCCTCTGAAGCCTGGACATTAACAGATAAAGATATTGAAACACTGGATGCATTTGAAAGAAAGGCACTTAGATGACCCAATCTGTGAAAGAGGAAGATGGAGGAGGACATACAACCATGAGTTGTATACCATACACAAAGACCAACCCATCAGAAGGATAGTGAAATCACCCACACTGAGGTGGGTGGGACATGTGGCTCGCATGAATGATACAGAAGTACCAAAAAGAAAATTAGAAGGAAAGCCATGAGGACAGAGAAGACGTGGTCAACCAAGAGCCTGATGGGAAGTTGGAGTAATCGAAGATCTTAGGAAGATGGGCTATAGAAACTGGAGAGTATTGGCAAAGGATCGAGAGAGATGGAAGGAAATTGTAGAAGAGGCCAAGGCTCATCACGAGCTGTAGAGCCAAGAAAGAAGAAAGACATGTCAAATTAGAAAAGAATTAAGAATGCAGTGATCAGTAACATGTATTTTGTATGTAGATTACAACACTCTGTCACCAATGAGGTGCAAATCAATCAAAAAAGAAGTGCCTAGAAGTGAAAACTTCTACATTTGAGCACATATCAAGTTGTCATATAATCAGCTAATCTGATAATGTATTGCATTCACATTGCAAGTGGGCAGCTGAAAATAGTGATGCTGCAGATTTATCGACAGTCATTATGTAGGTGCATGTTCAAGGCATTAAGCATTCTAACAGCACCTTCACATTATATACATTTACTAATGTGGCTTGATATAAATAAACCATCACAATTTCAAAAGAATAGAGACTACTTCTACTCATTCATCACATTCTGTTCATCCCACAATGGAGGTGAACCTACAAGGCCAAGGAACATGTGAGGGTTCACACTAAAAAAAGGCAACCAAACATTGCTTAAACTGTACACTATATTAACAAGACACTATCACAATACTGATTAATATTAGTTCTGTTTTTGTGCCAGTTAAATGTTTCCTAGTGAATTAGAAAGAAAGCTGCTGCTACTTTAGTTATATTAGGTAGCTGCATGCTGTCTTATTGCAAACTTAATATTTACTTCATTAATCAATTAATTTTTCAAAGAAAACAGTGACCTAAATAAGTAATTACACAGGACAGTTTACAACACAGTGCTTGTCACCCATCTAAAGAAGGAATCAAATTCTTGCACTATGATAATCAGTAGAAGGAGTCACTAATGAGATATGTTTTAAATTTCCCTTTGAATTGGCTGTGATAACTATTTACTTGTTGTATGTTAGATGGGAGCATCTCAAATATCTTCATACCGTAGTACACAACTTTGTTAAATCCTAGGTAAAGATGCAATGTTTACACAAAAGTTATATTTATGTCTTGTATTGATAGTGCAGATCACAGTTCAGCTTCAACTGATTTTTCACAACCACACTACACCTTGACTAAAGTAACTCTGTGATTGTGGCAGTGGCTAGGAGTCAGCCAACTGCAGTCCTTTCTTGACACCTATGTGCCCGCTACCATGACTGATTTTTTAGGCACCACACAGCTCTCTCAGGCACTGTAAAATGCACTGGAAGGGGAGGGACAACTGTTGCCTTGTCCACCATCCCCACTGTTGTACTTCCCACTACTGCTGACAATAACAATGAAAGTAATCTGAATCTATGTTTTGCTCAATTTGCATTATGCAACTCTTGCTCATTCTAAATATGTGGAATGATGTATGTAACGAACAACCCAGTGCAACGATAGATGTCTGTCAGCCAAAAGGTTATTTCAATCAAAATTTAGAAGAAAACATAATAATCCTTTATCACTAAGCCTACCGAAGGTTCACGAAAGTGTTCAACAACAGCCACAAAAGTTTTCTATTATTTTCCGACTAATATAATCTGAGAGGTGCCTAAAATTTCAAAAATTTTTCAGGAATTACTGCTATCAGCCACCTTTAGTATTATTTTTCAATTGTTATTCACCAACACCAGTTAGGAATCACTATCATCAGATGGCACATATTTATTGCATGTTTTCAGCTTTGTTGGAGTTGTGCGGCTGTGGCCAGGCCTCATCTGTACATACTTCTCACCACATTCGGTGCATATATGTTTCGTTCTCTTGCCATAACTACATGAGCCACAAGAATGCTGCAAATATGCGATAAATATGTACCATCTGATGATAAATGACTTGTTAATTTAAAACCAGTCATGGTAAATACAAACTGAAGAATAAAACAAAGACAACTGGCTGCTGTATACCTTTACACAGATTTAAATCTGAACTGAAATTGCTTGTTCTGGCAACTTCTGCTCTAAATATGGACATTTAACAAAAGCCTTGTGGTATAAAAGACTACAATTATTGCTTGCGCTATTTCTAAATAGATGCAAACATTCCATAACAATAACATGGGCAGTGATGGAGACGAATATGTTCATTATTATTACTTTTCAACTAATAAGCTGCCTGGTAAACTGTAAATAGCCAGTATGTAGCCATAAACACAAAAAAGACATAGAGTGGAAAACCAATGTAATCTACACCATTTTGATACAAACAGACCAATGATCCTTGAAACATAGCATTATTTTTAACTAATCAAATCAAACACAAACTATATCCAAAAACATAGTCACTTTATATAAAGTGATCTACTTCTTTATTATAAAAGGTAGATTGGTGTTAAGCAATGTCTCCACCCGCCTGTTTCGACCTGTAATGCCATCAACATAGTGCACACTATCTGAAGCACGTACAATATGGTGGGTGACCACGATGTCACTAATTACACCTGCAAACAAACATAATAACATGTGAAGTATTTATCTTCAGGAATAGAATGAAACTAGCAGGACAACCAAATGAAGAGGAAAAACTAAATAAATGACAGTAAGAACAAAGACATTGCTGCAAAACAAATATTCGCCAAAATATCAAGCACACAAAATCCTCAAAAATTAACAATAAAAAAAAAGTACATACATTAAAACTATTGGTGTTGTAAATTTCACGTGACCTACATATCTCAAATGAAGAACTCAATACCAGTAACCCATACAGAACTGAAAAACTCAACACAATTTGCAGGAATACAGAAGCCTCTGCTTTGATTCGTGACGTAACCAATATGGCGGAAAAGACCATTCCCATACTCTCCAATATGGCGCCTAAGATGTCAATACATAAACAACAACAAACACAAAACCAACACACATATCTATCTCCAAAAATATAATCAAACTAATGGGACCAGTGCAGGAAATTGAGGGTTATTGGGTGGGGACAGACTAAATATAAATGCATACAGACGCACTCCACGATTCCAAACCACACAAAACGGTGACATAAAAACACCACAAAATTCCCAAGTTCTGATACACTTGCAATACGAACAAGAATTGATCACTTCCCTTAACCTACATAGCTCAACCGCATTTGTCGATACCAAAAAATAAAAACCAACTACTCCAAAAATTATAATCACACTGCAACTATTGATACTACAAAACCAAAACCTAAAACAACAAAAATTGGAATCGGATACTTCCCTTGACCTATGTAGGTCAACAGCAGCTCACGATACCAACACACAAAGATGAAACGACACATGGAATCGGACATTTCCCTTGACCTACATAGGTCAACAGCAACTAAAATTGCAATCGAACACTTCCCTTGACCTATATAGGTCAACAGCTCACGATACCAACACACACACATAGCTATGACGACAAATTGCAATCGGTCACTTTCCACGACCCATGCAGCTCAAATACAACTGACGATACCAAAAAAATTGAAATTCAGTACTTCCACCAAGATAGTTAAAGCAACAAGTGCCGATGTCAAAACACCAACAATCAACACATGCATAAATAACACTGACCCAACAACACACAATAGTTGCAAAAAACGACTACTTACCATAAAAAAGTTCTGGGGCTACACGCTAACCCAACTCGCATAATTATTCTTCTTGCATATGCTGCATTTCACTATCTCTGTCACAAGCCCAAAAAGTTGCAGGAACTTAATGACGGACAACATGTCAGCCCACGATGCGCACTATTAAACTTAGAAGTCATATCAATACCTAACAAAGGAAGCCACAAATTGAATTAAATGACTTACCACGCAACAAACACCAAAGAAATAACATCAAATGACCTCGCAATCACATAAACACAATGGAAACTTACAATTGCGTAAACACAATGGAAACTTAATTCTTAACTCACTGAAACTAATTTATGTTATTCTATAACAATCACGGCCAATAAGTGCACACTTCAAGCACCGACACCAAAATGAACCCAATACACCACCAGAGGACATCACGAATGGCAACAAGACAACATCTGCAAACACAACACACTCATAAACTAAAGTCCGCAAAGTCATGACGTCATACAGCACAACACCCTTACTTCAGGGGTCAAAGCTGATGGGTGGGATCGGACGCCTCCATTGACCTACATAGCTCCAGCAAAGCCCTCGATACCAGGAACCAACCACTCTTAAACATGATATTGCAAATTTCACTTCACCCGCACAGCTCATGCAAAGCCCTAGATACCACACTTTCACTTACTCTATCTAAACCAAAGTTCTCAGTACAACACACCAAACCATGCTCACATGACTAATATCAGAAATGTATCCTAACCAATGATGGTACGAAGTTACCCATGATACCTACGAATAACAATCCAACAATTGCCAAGTGCTAACAGGGAAATCCCGAAAATTCATGAAAACTTTCACCACCATTGATATCAATATATACAAACAACTTTTCCCATTGCAACAAGCAATGAGCTACTCATAAATACCTGTATCTTCTTCACAACTGAAGGAAAGAGAAAAATATAAAATCTCTGACCACAAGATACACACAGCACTAATATTTCCAAACATAGAAAAGAATCCATCAGCCAAATCAAGCAGAAAGCCAGCACAAATTCTTTCAATAGCAACCTGAAACATCCAACTGATTTCAAACAACTCACTAACAAACCCCCAGCACAAGAGAGTGCTACAAAATACTACAACACACAATCTACAAACACAAAGACTCAAAAACATAAAGGCTCACCATGACATTATGGGTCAAAGCAGATGGGTGTAGCGCTGTAGCTCGTGCGAATAGCCTCATCCTAGCCTCAGGTAGGAAATAGTGATGAGGCAATGGCTGCCAATTGTTCAGAGTTTGCATCTTTTTGGTACCACCCAAAAAGGCCAGTACTGCCTGCTTTGCACTTAGATCATGCTCACCATACTACTTCACAAACAGGGCTGACAGCATACTTTTATTCCATCTGCCCTACAGCATTTTCTTTCTAAGCAGCGGAGCTAAGACCTAAAAATAGTCGATTCTAGCACTGAAATTCTAATACTTAAATCCTAAGCCACATTCTCCCTAATAGTCCTTATGAATAATAATAAAGAGTGAATGTACTAGACACTGATTTGATTTATGAATTTTATGAATGTCCGGCGGCACATTCATATTAATCGTTACCTGCTATTTGAGCACCTTGTTTTGCAAATGCATATTTTCCACAGTATTGCAGTTTTGTTGCATTTCTCTTCCTGTTTTTATCGAGTTTCGTCACTACATACTTCAGTGAGTAAAAATAAAGTTCAACTACTCCATTACTTAACATATCAATATGTTTAAATGAGAATTACCTTTGAGGAAGCCTTACAACAGTACTAAGTTGCATACAACACAGCTATGAAACTGAACCTGCCGTTTACAATGTTCATGAGTACAACACTACACATGCAGCTTGAGTACATACATCACAATATTAAATAAATCCTATACATTTATATTCTATGGGAAAATACGATATTCTAACCACAATCATTTTAACTGATGCGAATGCGAATGTTTATTATGTTTGCTGTTTTTTCTCCAACAATTTTGCATTTTGTTTTTTGTCTCTTAGAAACCGCTATAGTACAAAGCCTATTACTGAGTTACTACAAGAGTTCTGTGCAGCATCTACCACCTTGACGAAAACAATAACAAATACAAATCTTTTTCTTTGCCAAAAATTTCATGTTCAAAGTTAAAACTCGCAACACCTTCAACCAGTGCCACCTAGGAATGAGGCCGCTACACTGCGTGTGTGATGTCAGCGTAAGAGTCATACCACTACGCTATGAGTCGAGAGAAACTTGTAGCTGCAAGTGTATATTGGACTTACTGTTTATCTAATAATTCATTTATCTAAAATAAAAAGGAAATTCTAATACTTTAAATAATGTTTCCTTATTTTTTTACAATAAACTTTTTTCATAAAATCTCCTTTAAACTTGAGTAATTTGAAGTTAAGTGAAATCATGAATTTTCTGTATAAATATCTGTTTACGATAATCAAGGAAACGTTTTGGAATTCAATAAACAATGAATTAGTATTTATGTTTACATAGTTACCATATTTGTTTATTATCTAAAAGCATAAGAAAATAAACAGAGCCAAATTCTCAGTCCATTTTTCTCTTTCTCTTGGGGGTTGTAAAATTATTTGTATCTACACTGTCATTGACCCTCTTTGTACAATTATTCAAAAGAATATTGACAGCAGCACCAAGTATATTGTCAATGATTTCATGTACAGAGTGATTTGTAGTGCAAGCAAACCCAACAAATATGTCATCGGGCAAGTTGCTATGACACACAAAGCAATACATTTCTTTGACACTTTTCCTGAAGAAATAACTTCTTTTTCTGTAAGCAGTTTCTGTGCAGTAACATATACACATACTACACATGTTATAACATCCTGACTAGGATAACAGATACCACCTCTACTGGTCACAGTTGTTAAATGATTTCTGTCATCTTTCACATTCTCATCATCTCCTGTTAGATACATTCTATAATAATCACATTTAAATTTCTTAATGACTGCATATGAGCAGTAGCCGCTTATGTAGTGAACTACAGGCCACACATCCTCATCTAATTCCTGTATATAAATATCTTCCACAACTACATTTAACTCTTCATTATATGTGACTCTTGGAAGGTCATTTATGTCCGCGTCATTAGAAAAAATATCATCCTTGGCAATTACATCAACCATTTTTTGGGACTTTAATAGTAATGATACATAGTTTTGTACCTTCAGTTTACTTCCTGTCTCAAAAATTTGTCTAATTGACATCTACATCTATCTACATCTACATTTATACTCCGCAAGCCACCAAACGGTGTGTGGCGGAGGGCACTTTATGCGCCACTGTCATTACCTCCCTTTTCTGTTCCAGTTACATATGGTTCGCGGCAAGAACGACTGTCTGAAAGCCTCCGTGTGTGCTCGAATCTCTCTAATTTTACATTCGTGATCCCCTCGGGAGGTAAAACTAGGGGAAGGCAATATATTCGATACCTCATCCAGAAACGCACCCTCTTGAAACCTGGACAGCAAGCTACACTGCGATGCAGAGCGCCTCTCTTGCAGAGAGTGCCACTCGAGTTTGCTAAACATCTCCGTAACGCTATCAGGTTACCAAATAAGCCTGTGATGAAATGCGCCACTCTTCTTTGGATCTTCTCTATCTCCTCTGTCAACCCGATCTGGTACGGATCCCACACTGATGAGCAATACTCTAGTATAGGTCAAACGAGTGTTTTGTAAGCCACCTCCTTTGTTGATGGACTACATTTTCTAAGGATTCTCCCAATGAATCTCAACCTGGTACCCGCCTTACCAACAATTAATTTTATATGATACATGGTACTTACCATCAGTCATCTGACAAAATTTACCAAACCTGCTTTCAAGGTCATCAGTTTGAGCCTTGCCTGTTAGAAAGTATTGCCTCTTTTTCTCATTGAGCCAATACCTAGTCAGATCCACCAATGCAAGAGTGGTATGTTTAAGAGCTAAATGTGTTTGTCTGCTAAGACCAATTAAACCCTGAGAATTTTCCTTTATTAAGCAATTTGAAAACTGGTGTAGGAACTCTAGTTTGTGCTCAGAATTCCTGGTTATTGGCTCTTGAAACCTATATAATAACCTTTGACCTTTTAACAATATTTTTACATTAACTGGATCCCACCACTTGCAAATGATCTCAATGAAAGTTGCAGCATCATTGCAGTATTCAATATTGTGTTTAGAGCCTAATTCCCTGAGAGCAATAGCTGTTGTATGGTCAAAAATATGGAGACCAAGTTTTACATTCTGCCTTTCCATGATTGAGGGATACAGTGATTTAAGACATAGCTTGTTTTCAAATTTCAATAAATTTGCCTTTTCCAGCAAATGAAGAGATTTCAAACTATTGGAAGACAAAAAACCACCATCCAGCTCATTATTAAAATCCGGAAACTCTATAATCTCTTCTTTCTGATTCAGCCAATTGTTATGTATGCATTTTAATAGGTGCACACTATCAAATATAAAGTAAAAAGGCCTACTTCCATCACCTGGAGAAGGGTGTTGGTATTTAATTTTAAGTTCTGGTGGAACACTGAAGTAAGATACTGCTTTCTTATTGATGGCATTAATATCAGATACAATACCAACAACTTCAAACCCTATGCTTTCTAACTTCAATGCAATATCTTTAAGGAAGGTGAAAAGAGCAGGGGCCTGCATGACTTTGACTAGCAGAATATGAGCTACATCAGTGTGCTGTGTATCCAAACTACGCACCATGAATATGTAGGCTGCAGATGCACATTCACTACTATTATCGGCCTGGCCAACTATGTTTCCCCCTGTGGAGTCCATCTGTGACTTTAAATGGATTTCATCCATCGAGAGCAGAACTGTCCGGTCTTCTTCAGTTAAAATCTCACTTTCTTAGTTATGTATCCAAGAAAATGTGCAGGAAGTTGTTCAAGAGCAGGATTACGAGAAAATCCACCACGTATTCTAGTCAGAGTAGCAGGGCTAGGCACACTTATTATACCACTGCTTCTTAAAAACTTGTAACAGTGAGGGTAAATAGAATGAACTAATGACCACAAAACTAAAACATCCCATGAATATCTTGCACTATCATTTTTGCATTTTAGCAATGACATATGTTCTTTCTTTCTGGCAACTTTTCAGATAAATTATTCAAAATAGTGCTTATGAAATCAATACTCTCATTTGGTTCCTGATCTTCTCTGTTGATAAATTTTAGTTTGACAATATTAAGAATATTAGTTAGCTGTGTTGTGGTACTTACAGTTACTGGAAACTTTATGTTCCCTATTTGACCAACCTGTAAATCATTGACATGGGCAGTGAGGGTGAGATTTGCGTTAATTGTAACATAACACAGAACTTTCAAAAATCGCACTTCACTAATTAAAAGAAATTACACACTATTCAACTTTTTGACACAGGTCTACTCATTCAAATCACTACTATTAATTGTATCACATAATTCCTTCAACGAAGAGAATGATCTTGCCTTGTTATAGTCTTCATGAGTAATCAAACTTACTTTCAGCACAGATCTGATGAAAGCATTTTCCAAACACTGTCTTCGATCTTCAGGATGTTCTCTTGATGCTGACGGTGTCGATAAATATTCAGGACTTCCTGGCAATAGTGCTGGTATTGCACCTATAAAAAAATATTAATTCTCAGTACCTTACCATTTAAACCAAAAAGAGATTCACCCAATAATTATATAACCTAACTCGAAGTCTATAAACAAACAACTTACCTTTCCTTAGACGTGGGCGGTCAAGAGGTGCTGTAATTAATCTTCCAGTCTTAGCATCATATGCTGATGTAGTTCTTTCTATATCATGTGCATGGAAATGCAGCTCACAAACCTGCGAAAAATAATCGATTATGTAACATTAGTATGATAAAAGTTTGGCCTATGTATACAGGTTATATTTATAAATTACAATTAACACTCAAACGAAACAGAACCATTTCATAGGTTTATTTACTAAAGCTGCTACTTACCACAGTCAGTTCAACCAGGGGCTCCAGCTCATAGTCTCAGATTTGATGGACATTCAGTACACTAATTCTACTATGTGTGGAAAACCCATGTACAAAGTATTAGTTTCCCCTGCCAATTAGTTCCAGAATTATGACTTGTGAAAGAAGGTGGTATGACCCGGAAATTGCAACCCATATCTGGCAATCTATCTTCAGACCCAACTTCAGGTCATAATAACTTTGGAACTCTTCCACACAGTCCAATGACATTTTTACAACCCAGTAACATCCATTTAGAGAACACACTCCATGAATCAAAACACCAACAACATATTTATGAAGGAAAATAAAAAATTCCAAAATGTGACTTAAAAAATGTAATAAGTCGAAAGGTACATATTGTAGGTGCACTCTATGCCAAATATAATTCACTCGAAAAGGGTATAATTTTTTTGTGTGTGGTAAGCTTAATGTGGCCTAAACACACAGAGAACTCGTCATGCCATATCAGTCACAAAAACTGGGTTACACGCACACGAAAATACAAAAATTTCAAAAATTACCTGAAAAACATGGATTTTCTAAGTGTGGTAGCACAAAAGGGACAAGTGATATCCAAGCCAAATTTCACACACTGCATAAGTAGACCATAGTGATATATACCGCAAAATTTCAGCATGTTATTGCAAGACAGTTTTGTGCAATGGAAGTTCACAGATGTATTTGGTGATGTGCCCATTGTTCCACAACACAATTTTGTAAAAACATATGATAAACTGTTCTGCCTCTTCTTATCCTCTCCCACAACTGTTTAATCACTAAGAAACAACATATAGACAGATTAACACAACCTATCATTAATGTTTACCGCACCTTAACTGCTAAAAACCAGTCGATTGTGCTTCGAACAGAAGTTCTCCCACACTTTAGCTACTGTACTCTGAACATTGAGTGGCAAATTGTACTGTCTTCCTGACACTGTGGTAGGAACTGGAACTGTCTTTAGAGTATGTTCAAAAGGAATCCAACACCTGTCTGCCAAACGTGGCCAATGAAATGATCTTGCTGGTGCCATGAAGTTCACAAATACATCACCTTCTGTTTCACAGCACTCTGCAACACATTCTAAGTACCATTTATCATCATAAACAGCAATAACATAGCAAACTGGTTGTACGTTGCTGCTTTTGCTTCTGAATCCTGAGTCAGACACACTGTGAAGACAAATGTTGTGCATGAACCTATAGTTATAACTGGACAGTCTGCTCCTCTGCACATTGTCAGAGTCCACTGGAGAGAAGTGATGATGGCTCCTTGTCCCTGCAACAGTTTTAACGTGCTCTAGTCTGCTTTTTAGCAACTCTTTGACTGATTTCACCTCATCTTTCAAAATATAGAATAATTGTATGCCAGAGATATTTTTCTTTTCCCAGGTAAATAATTGAAGAGGTGTTAGAGTGTGACCTTCTGTAGGGTGCTGCAGGCTAGCTCGTGATGCCAAGTGCTTAATGGTAGCACCAATACCATCACATACATTTTTTCCATGACTTGTGAAAAAATTCCATTCTGCATGAATCTGAAAATCATTGTAATGCGTGCATAAATTTTTGAGATTTTCACAGTTTTTGTACTGACTAGCTGCCCATCACTGAAGTATTTTGCAAAATGTACGTGAGGCAGCTTGTTTTTCACATATGCCATGACAGTGCAAATATGGACATGAACTGCAATGGCATCATGAATTAAACAGCCACTAAAAACGCACAGATTCATGACAGACACATCACCTGATTCACCCTTATAGTAATTAGCTAATGGCTGGAGAGCTGCTTGACTTTTGTCCCAATGATATCCTTGGATGGCATCTTGAACTATAAATACATAATTTTCAGAAAAGTGTAGTATTACTATAATTTCATCTTTTTTCAAATTATCCTTACAAAACTGGAGATAAGCTGATTGTGCTATTGCTGTGAAGCTGTGTGTGGTCAGTTTGTCTGTTTTTTGACAACACATTTCAACAAAATGTTCCACTGTACTTTGCTTTGTTTCAAGATTTATATGATCCATGTGTGTCCATTGTTTATAAGAAATAAGTTCATTGTCATCCATAAGGAGTTCACCATACAGTTTTTTATTCATGTGTTGTGCAAGATTTGCCTTACCAAGACACTTTTCACACCTGTGTATCATGCACTGGTAGGAACTGATGCCACATACTAGTAGCTTCATTGCACCTTTGTAATCCAGAGCAGAATCCTTTATGGCAGCAAACATCAGCTTAGTGTTTTCATGGGTCTCACATACACAAACATTGTGTGTGCCCCTTGCACTTACACGCACAACCCATTTTGGCCGAAGATTGAAAAAAGATGATAAACCCACTTTGATATTGGGATACTTTTCCTTGAATTCTACATATAGTTCTATGTTGCATAGCAACTGTCTTTTTTGCATCTGCACACGTACATTTCCCATTTTCACCACTACATAGTCTTTTTTTCCAGACATTATTTGGCTGTAGTAAATATTTTCATAACATTCGACACTAGCACCTTTATTTCTGAACTCAATTGCTTACCCTGAGCCTGATGAAGTTGTGGAAGCACTCCTTGGGTTGCTTTTATTTTCCTAGCTTGCTTTACCATACATGTACAAGCATTGAATTCCTTTGCAGTGTAGTCAATAGACCAGCTGGAAGGTGCAAGGGTAAGAATAGCTACTTTTTTCTGGGGTGTGGATATGGCACATTTTTCTTTCAAATCATGCACAATGTTGTCGAAATCAGAGCATTTCTACAATGATTTCTGTTCCTTTGGAGCAGATAGTTCTTCCTCTTCCACCATTAGCCTGTCAGCTATTTTGTGTTTTAATTCCATTTGAGCTGCTTGTAGTTTTCTTCTACCACAGCTGGGTGTGTCTCTTTTCTCAACTTTGTGTGTCTTCATGGGAGACAAACCAAGAGCAGTCACTGAAGTATTTAATTGTGGTTGTAGGTGGCTGATGCTCTTCGTCACTGTCATGTAAATTATCAGAATATTCTTCATTTTTTTAGCACTGTAACACACCTGAACATAACTTTTGTCCTGATTTCATGTTAAGTCCCATGCACTGATTCACTTTCAATACTGATTTTATACCAATTTGTCTGAAGCTACACTTCACTGTCTTCTTACGAATCCGAAATGGATCAATACAACTTCTTTGTGGGAAAGAGTACTTATCCAAAAACACTTTCATATGATGATAACAAACACTAAAGTTTACTTCTTGTGCCCACAGGGTGTATCCCAGATCTGCATAGCAACAAATCTTGGTCCGATTCTTCCAAATCATACAGTACAAAGTGAATGCCACATTCTGTTCCATATGTTGTTTTAGTACATTCAGATGCTTGTGCTCTACCAATACTGCAACCTGTTTGAACAAAAGCACCACTAGTACACTCTTCTGCCTCCATACTGACTTTCCACAACAGTACTGACCAGTCTGAAATAGAATCTTAAAAACATGAGTAACCTGTAATTGTTGCTTGTTTCCTTTGTTGTTCCTGCCTAACAATGACTCATTCTGTCCCTGAAAACTACCATTGTTTAACTTTCTGTTGCTTAATGGTTCCCAACAATTGCTGCAGCTTTATATGAAACAAGCTGTTTGCATCAACACTATTACTTGCTATATCGTGTTAAAAGAAACATAACCAAATACATCTCTGTCAACTTTTATTGTACACAAATGCCTTACAATAGCAAGTTTAAATTTTACCACATATTATATTATGGTCTACTTATGCAGTGTTTGAAATTTGGCTTGGATATCACTTGTCCCTTTTGTCAGGTAATTTTTCAAATTTTTGTATTTTCATGTGCATGT
Organism: Schistocerca gregaria; assembly: GCF_023897955.1. NCBI lineage: Eukaryota > Metazoa > Arthropoda > Insecta > Orthoptera > Acrididae > Schistocerca > Schistocerca gregaria. The sequence goes on along the minus strand of NC_064930.1, from coordinate 106,232,116 downwards.
AACTCTGTTTGTGTGACTGATATGGGAAAGATGAGTTCTGCATGTGTTTAGGCCATATTAACCTTACCACCAAAAAAAAAAAAAAAGTACCCTTTTTGAGTGAATTATATTTGGCACACAGGGCACCCACAATATGTACCTTTTAACGTATTATATTTTTTAAATCACATTTTGGAATTTTTTATTTGCCCTCAGAAAATGTTGTTGGTGTTTTGATCCATAGTGTGTGTTCTCTAAGTGGATGTTACTGGGTTGTACAAATTTCACTGGACTGTGCGGAATAGTTCCAAAGTTATTAAGACCTGAAGTTGGGTCTGAGGATAGATTGCCAGATATGGGTTGCAATTTCTGGGTCACGCCACCTTCTTTCACAAGCCATAATTCTGGAACTAATTGGCAGGGGAACTTTAAATTTTGTACACGAGTGTCCCACACTTGGTAGCATTGGTGTGCTAAATTTCAGACAAATCTGAGACTATCAGCTGGAATATTTTCTCAAATTGGTTGAACTGACATGGAATAACGCACAGAGTGATCTGAAGGGGTAAAATTATCATGCTGAACTGCTCTTATCCATTCTCTCCTTGCATCTTCATCATGAGGGAAATGGAATGTACTGTCTTTCCTGAGCAGTATAATTGCCTCTACAATGAGGCATACAGCATCTACGTGGCATATTTATATGTTGAAGTAGTATGAAGACTATTACACTAACATTTCAATTCACATTCATATAATGGCTACACAGGCGAAACAACCAAGACAGCACATGTGGCTTTGTGTTTGTTACGACCCGTATGAGGCCAACGAGAAAGACGACCAACGAGAAAGACAGGCTGCACTGCGTACGCCACACAGTGGATGTCATGTGACCGGCAGTGTCCTAACATCTTGAAACTTCAGAACGGATAGCACCTCTGTCTAAACTGCATCTGTGAAAGTTTTATATGAATTAAAGTTGTGCTGGGTACACATATACTGGCTTTGCGAATACTGGTAAACTTTGATGCAAGATATACTTAGAAACCTAGCAATCATGAACACAGTTGTAGGCATACATATTTAATAGCTGAAAAACAGCAGCTCTGCAATGACAGATAAAATATATGCATCCCAATTAAGAGTTTATTCAATTTTTTTGCTTACTAACCAACCACAGTTTATGTCTAGATGTATCTGGTTTTTAGACATTTTTTGCTTGTGGTTCATTTTTGTCTCCAGTAACCGGTAAAGTAATTACAACACACAATAATTGCATGAACAAAAGGAAAGAATGTGATCAGAATTTTTTTCTAAACTGCAGTTACAGACAAATAATTTTCGACTGGCTCTCACATAGAATTCCATTCATAACATTATTTGTAAGTGTATGAACATATCTAACAGTCAGCGAAATATTCATACCACAGTGATCAAAACAAGTTAAAAGTTATGTGTCGTAGGCATTTCCTTACGATTTCATTCATGCAAGAACCAGAGAAATATAGGTAGACCGCCTTTGCTTTCAGTAGTTGTGTTTTCCTAACATGAAAGAAAATGTCAACAGCCGATATATTTCCTAATATATTTCGCCGATTTTTCTCCAGGTTGTTTCATTTTTAATGAGTGAAAATTTAATTACGGAAGATGCTCATCTCTACAGAATGATTTTGACAAATTGTGCATTACGCCACAGTTTCGACAAGACTTGTAGGGCAATCACCTGAATATAAGAAATGTACCTTATTTCCTGTTTTGCACAAATGCCACATTGTTTCTATGATGCATAATAAAATTGCTTCTAGTAAATACTTTAAGACAGGAATTATTATGTTCTTAGTTAGCAAGAACCAGGTATCAAAACAATAATGAACAAGAACAAACATTTCACATATATAATTTATTTTAACAAATTTGCAATTCTTTTAAAAAAAGACATTTTCATTACTCATAACAGTTGATATTAATTGAGGTAAGATAATAGGATGGTACATTAGTTCATAAAAATTAGGCAGGTAAATTTGTGGTATGTTTTAAATTTACTAAAGTAGTGTGATAAATCTGTAAATATAATTTTAGATCTTACTGTGAGCTTTCAAGTTTCCAATAAAAGTGACCATAATTGCCCTTTTGAAGGTTTTATGATACAAGATGTTCCTACTTGTTTGCGCTATACATTTAATGGCAATACAATACTACCTTAGGTCAATTTATTATTAATTTAATGATACTGCTCTGAAATATTTAGAGGCAGTTTACACTTCTAATACATTCTTTACAGGAATTGTAGAAAATATGACAGAATTAGCCAAATGATCACAAAATCTGTTGCTGCCATCAATGTGACACCAAGAAAAACAAAAACATATGCTTAAATCAGACTAAATGCATAACTATACAAAAGAAATTAGACACAAAGTTCTCTGAAAATGCTTTACAACCATATTTGCAGTATCACTACTTTATCAAACAATATTTGCAGTAGAATTTGCTTTCTCATGCTGTATATATAAAAACAAAGATGATGTGACTTACCAAACGAAAGTGCTGGCAGGTCGATACACACTCAAACATACACAAAATTCAAGCTTTCACAACCAACGGTTGCTTCATCAGGAAAGAGGGAAGGAGAGGGAAAGATGACCCACATCCTTTCGTCTTTCCCTCTTTCCTGATGAAGCAACGGTTGGTTGCGAAAGCTTAAATTTTGTGTGTATGTTTGAAACACACACACACACAAAATTTCTAGCTTTCGCAACCAACGGTTGCTTCTTCAGGAAAGAGGGAAGGAGAGGGAAAGACGAAAGGATGTGGGTTTTAAGGGAGAGGGTAAGGAGTCATTCCAATCCTGGGAGTGGATAGACTTACCTTAGGGGGAAAAAAGGACAGGTGTACAGTTGTACACTCGCACTCGCGCACACACACACACACACACACACACACACACACACACACACACACACCACACACACACACAGGCATTTACAAATGTCTGCTTGTGTCTGTGTATGTGCGGATGGATATGTGCGTGTGTGCGAGTGTACGCCTGTCCTTTCTTCCCCCTAAGGTAAGTCTTTCCACTCTCAGGATTGCAATGACTCCTTACCCTCTCCCTTAAAACCCACATCCTTTCGTCTTTCCCTCTTTCCTGAAGAAGCAACCGTCGGTTGTGAAAGCTAGAAATTCTGTGTGTGTGTTTGTGTGTTTTATTTATTGTGCCTGTCTACCGGCGCTTTCCCTCTCTCTCTCTCTCTCTCTCTCTCTCTCTCTCTATCTCTCTCTCTCTCTCTCGCTCTCTCTCTCTCCTTTACAAATATCTGCTTGTGTGTGTGTGTGTGTGTGTGTGTGTGTGTGTGTGTGTGTGTGTGTGTGTGTACGCGAGTGTATACCTGTCCTTTTTTTCCCCCTAAGGTAAGTCTTTCCGCTCCCAGGATTGGAATGACTCCTTACCCTCTCCCTTAAAACCCACATCCTTTCGTCTTTCCCTCTCCTTCCCACTTTCCTGAAGAAGCAACCATTGGTTGCGAAAACTTGAATTTTGTGTGTATGTTTGTGTTTGTTTGTGTGTCTATCGACCTGCCTGCACTTTTGTTTGGTAAGTCACATCATCTTTATTTTTAGCTGGGAGGGGTAAGATAGATACTGCCTACAGGAAAATTAAAGAGACCTTTGGAGAAAAGAGAACCACTTGCATGAATATCAAGAGCTCAGATGGAAATCCAGTTCTAAGCAAAGAAGGGAAAGCATAAAGGTGGAAGGAGTATATAGATGGTCTACACAGGGGCGATGTTCTTGAGGACAATATTATGGAAATGGAAGAGGATGTAGATGAAGATGAAACGGGGGATATGATACTGTGTGAAGAGTTTGACAAAGCACTGAAAGACCTAAGTCGAAACAAGGCCCGGGAGTAGACAACATTCCAACTACTGACAGCCTTGGGAGAGCCAGTCCTGACAAAACTGTACCATCCGGTGAGCAAGATGTATGAGACAGGCGAAATTCCCTCAGACTTAAAGAAGAATATAATAATTCCAATCCCAAAGAAAGCAGGTGATGACATGTGAAAATTACCGAACTATCAGTTTAATAAGTCACAGTTGCAAAATACTAACAAATTCTTTACAGACAAATGGAAAAACTGGTAGTAGCTGACCACGGGGAAGATCGGTTTGGATTCCGTAGAAATGTTGGAACACATGAGGCAATACTGACCTTATGACTTATCTTAGAAGAAAGATTAAGGAAAGGCAAACTTATGTTTCTAGCACTTGTAGACTTAGAGAAAGCTTTTGACAATGTTGACTGGAATACTGTCTTTCAAATTCTGAAGGTGGCAGGGGTAAAATACAGACAGCGAAAGGCTATTTACAATTTGCACAGAAAGGAGATGGCAGTTATCAGAGTCAAGGGACATGAAAGCGAAGCAGTGGTTGGGAAGGGAGTAAGACAGGGTTGTAGCCTCTCCCCTCTGCTATTCAATCTGTAAATTGAGCAAGAGGAAAGGAAACGAAAGAAAGGTTCAGAGTAGGTAGAGAAGAAATAAAAACCTCGAGGTTCACCAATGACATTGTAATTCTGTCAGAGACAGCAAAGGACTTAGATGAGCAGTTGGACGTAATGGACAGCGACTTGAAAGGAGGGTATAAGATGAAAATCAACAAAAGCAAAACAAGAATAATGGAATGTAGTCGAATTAAGTCGGGTGATGCTGCGGGAATTAGATTAGGAAATGAGATAAAGTAGTAAAGGAGTTTTGCTATTTGGGGAGCAAAATAACTGATGATGGTGGAAGTAGAGAGGATATAAAATGTAGACTGGCAATGGCTAGGAAAGCATTTCTGAAGAAGAGAAATTTGTTAACATTGAGTATTGATTTAAGTGTCAGGAAGTCTTTTCTGAAAGTATTTGTATGGAGTGTAGCTATGTATGGAAGTGAAACAAGGATGATAAATAGTTTAGACAAGAAGAGGATAGAAGCTTTCGAAATGTGGTGCTACAGAAGAATGCTGAAGATTAGACAGGTAGATCATATAACTAATGAGGAATTATTGAATAGAATTGGGGAGAAGAGGAGTTTGTGGCACAACTTGACCAGAAGAAGGGATCGGTTGGTAGAACATTTTCATAGAGGGAGACCCAGAGATGAATACACTAAGCAGATTCAGAAGGATGTAGGCTGCAGTAGGTACTGCGAGATGAAGAAGCTTGCACAGGATAGAGTAGCATGGAGAGCTGCATCATACCAGTCTCAGGACTGAAGACCACAACAACAACAACATCATCTTACTTGAGGATGTCAGAAGGAAAGAGGTACAAGTGACATTAGTCTTATCAAAATTATAAGAAGTATACTTATGATAACTTTTATGAAATGTAAAGCTAACTATAAATTAATGCATTTTACGCTTTCACTGCTACACCCGAAATTGCAACTCTGTATGTGACATGTGATAAGAAATAAAGGAAACTTGCATTTTCATTAAAATTTTGGGAATACTGTGCGCACACGCACACACACACACACACACACACAATAGAGGGAAACATTCCACATGGGAAAAATACACTCCTGGAAATGGAAAAAAGAACACATTGACAACGGTGTGTCAGACCCACCATACTTGCTCCGGACACTGCGAGAGGGCTGTACAAGCAACGATCACACGTACGGCACAGCGGACACACCAGGAACCGCGGTGTTGGCCGTCGAATGGCGCTAGCTGCGCAGCATTTGTGCACCGCCGCCGTCAGTGTCAGCCAGTTTGCCATGGCATACGGAGCTCCATCGCAGTCTTTAACACTGGTAGCATGCCGCGACAGCGTGGACGTGAACCGTATGTGCAGTTGACGGACTTTGAGCGAGGGCGTATAGTGGGCATGCGGGAGGCCGGGTGGACGTACCGCCGAATTGCTCAACACGTGGGGCGTGAGGTCTCCACAGTACATCGATGTTGTCGCCAGTGGTCGGCGGAAGGTGCACGTGCCCGTCGACCTGGGACCGGACTGCAGCGACGCACGGATGCACGCCAAGACCGTAGGATCCTACGCAGTGCCGTAGGGGACCGCACCGCCACTTCCCAGCAAAATAGGGCCACTGTTGCTCCTGGGGTATCGGTGAGGACCATTCGCAACCGTCTCTATGAGGCTGGGCTACGGTCCCGCACACCGTTAGGCCGTCTTCCGCTCACGCCTCAACATCGTGCAGCCCGCCTCCAGTGGTGTCGCGACAGGCGTGAATGGAGGGACAAATGGAGACGTGTCGTCTTCAGCGATGAGAGTCGCTTCTGCCTTGGTGCCAATTATGGTCGTATGCGTGTTTGGTGCCGTGCAGGTGAGCGCCACAATCAGGACTGCATACGACCGAGGCACACAGGGCCAACACCCGGCATCATGGTGTGGGGAGCGATCTCCTACACTGGCCGTACACCTCTGGTGATCGTCGAGGGGACACTGAATAGTGCACGGTACATCCAAACCGTCATCGAACCCATCGTTCCACCAATCCTAGACCGGCAAGGGAAGTTGCTGTTCCAACAGGACAATGCACATCCACATGCATCCCGTGCCACCCAACGTGCTCTAGAAGGTGTAAGTCAACTACCCTGGCCAGCAAGATCTCCGGATCTGTCCCCCATTGAGCATGTTTGGGACTGGATGAAGCGTCGGCTCACGCGGTCTGCACGTCCAGCACGAACGCTGGTCCAACTGAGGCCCCAGGTGGAAATGGCATGGCAAGCCGTTCCACAGGACTACATCCAGCATCTCTACGATCGTCTCCATGGGAGAATAGCAGCCTGCATTGCTGCGAAAGGTGGATATACACTGTACTAGTGCCGACATTGTGCATGCTCTGTTGCCTGTGTCTATGTGCCTGTGGTTCTGTCAGTGTGATCATGTGATGTATCTGACCCCAGGAATGTGTCAATAAAGTTTCCCCTTCCTGGGACAATGAATTCACGGTGTTCTTATTTCAATTTCCAGGAGTGTATATCTAAAAACAAAGGTGATGTGTTTTAGCAAATGAAAGCACTGGCAGGTACGAAGTCAAAAATGACATTATTTCATTAAGTGAAGAAGAAACATATAGAAATACCAGCCAGAAAAATATGGGGCACAAATATTACTGAATGATCAGTCATGTCAGGAAACTGTAACACTTTATTAACACTTCCTTTTGTCTGCCAATTGTTCCTGATACATTTCAGAATGTGTACAGTGTCAAACGTGAAAAAAAGTTTCCTGGAAGAGACTAGAGGGTGTTTCATACTGAGTTGGAGAATTCGCCGTAAAAAAAGGAAATTGTAGGAAGTGTGAAAGTGAAATAGAGAAATTAAACGAATGCATTTCAAGTATACAAAAAATGAATCTGCCAGGAAGTTTCAAATCAGCGCACACTCCACTGCAGAGTGAAAATCTCATTCTGGAAACATCCCCCAGGCTGTGGCTAAGCCATGTCTCCACAATATCCTTTCTTTCAGGAGTGCTAGTTCTGCAAGTTTCGCAGGAGAGCTTCTGTAAAGTTTGGAAGGTAGTAGACGGATAATGGCAGAAGTAAAGCAGTGAGTACCAGGCGTGAGTCGTGCTTTGGTAGCTCAGATGGTAGAGCACTTGCCCGCGAAATGCAAAGGTCCCGAGTTCGAGTCTCGGTCGGGCACACAGTTTTAATCTGCCAGGAAGTTTCATACCAGCGCACACTCCGCTGCAGAGTGAAAATCTCATTGTGGAGTATGAGGGAGTGTTGAGGAAAAATAGTTGGCACAGCATTTTCGGTGTGTTTTGAGGTTATTCTGGGAAATTCTTTCAGTTGTCCTCTGACCATAATTATGTCCACTCGAATTACACATGATTCATCGAAGGGTGTTACACAAATATTTGGCCGTTTTAGTTTGATTGCGTCTGTTGGGATATTTCGAAGCCACAGTGCACGTCGACTCTCGTCAGATGGCAAAGAAAATGTAGTCGTTCTCTCGGTTTCGGAATCATAATTCAACCGACAGCCGAACACACATAGACATGGCATTTCAAGAGATCCAGATCTACCTTGGTGTCACCCTCGACCGTCGACTCTCCTGGACCCCACATCTCCGGACAATCCAAGCCAAGGCACACTCCCGTCTCCATCTCCTCAAGCTCCTTTCCGGTCGTATGTGGGGTCTAGACCCCTCTACCATACTCCACATCTATAAATCCCTCATCCACCCTATCCTTTGTTACGCCCATCCAGCCTGGATCTCTGCCCCCACTACCTTTTACAAATCCCTCCAAATCCTTGAACGCCATGCTCTCCGCCTCGCCTATCGCATCCGTCTCCCCTCCCCCACGTGGATCCAGTATGATCTCATTCCATTCCCCCACCTCCTCCTTTTCCTTGAGAGGCTACAGATCCAGTACACATCACGCAAACTCGATCCTCCTCACCCACTTGTCTCGCCCATCCTCTCCCGCCCCCGCCCGCTGCCGCACCTGTATTCCCACATCCCACCCGGTCTCCATCTCTCTACCCTCCTTACTCTCTCCCAAGGTGGCTTCTGCCAGCTCCCCCTCCCTGATGATGTCCTCCTTCCCTCCATATACCCCTCCTACCAACTTTGATCCTCCTTCCCTCTTCCTGTCTCTATTCCTTTTCGCATCCTTCCTCCCTCATCCCTTTCTCCCCACTCCTCCCCCGGGCTTCCCCTCCCCTGTCCCTCTACTCCTCCTCCTGTGTCCTCAGCCATTGGCATCTTTGTTCTCCCCTCTCCAACCCCCCCCCCCCCCCCACCCTTCTTCCCCTCTTTCTTGGCAGGTCCCCGGACTCGCACACGCTACGTGGACATTCGCGCACCGGAGATCATCTCTATCAGTGTCTCGTGTGTTCCGTCATGTTTAGTGTTCAGTGTTCACCGTCACACTCCATCGTTCACCTGTGCCATTGCCGTCTTCCGTGTTTGTGCGTCGTGTCACCAGTTTCAAGTGTGGACTATCGTCAAGTCTGAATGGCTCCATGTTTGCCTTTTTGTGTCAACTGTTTTCTTGCCCTCCGTTCAGTAACCTATGTGTAATCTTTCTGTTTTTTCTCATATTGTATCCTCTGGCTGAAGAGCAGTATAGAACGCTGCTGGCAGCCTGCCTGTTGTACAGGTTTTAAAATTACAATAAAGAAAAAAAAAAAAGGATTTCGAGCACTCTCTCCGGCGGTATTCCGCGAGGTTACCGCCCTTCGGTTGTGCCATTCCAGCACTAATCGAAGCGCTAGTTTTCCAGGTGCCCGCCAGCCAGCCAGCCAGCCAGCCAACCAGCCAGCCAGCCCGCCCTCCAGCAGTGGCAGCAGCAGCAGCAGCTGCAGCAGCAGCCCCGTCCGCAGTAGTGGCATTCCTGCCAGTCGGTGTCAGCTTCAGCTTCCGCGCCAGCAGCGTGGGACTCTGGTCGTTGTCCATCTTCGTCTTCGTCTGTCCCCAGTTTCCTTCTTCTTCTTCCCCTTTCGTTTTGTCCTGTGTACGTTTCTATATCCTTGTCATCATGTCAGCCCCCACCACCACTACGACCACTACTACCACAGCCATAGTCTACATGTCCCCCTCTGCCGCCACCACCACCATTACATGGTGTGCCCAGTCACAACCCCCTCTTTCCATCCCTCCTCTTTTTTTTTGTGACCACTATTTTTTAGGCCGTCACTATGTTCATTCTGTTTCTCCAACCTGTGTTCTGTCATTGTCAACACTATGGCTGAAGAGCGGCGTAGCATGCCGCTGACAGCCTACCTGTTTGTATAGGTATTAAAATAACAATAAAGGAAAAAAAAAAGGAATTCGACCGACTATGGAAATAACTGTCAGAGATCGGTATTTTCTTCTGGCAGTTATCATTATTGGCTCACAGTTCTCGCTCTCTGGCAGTTATCGGGCTACCATTATGGGCAACCTGGAAGTTGGTAACGGAATAACTGTGTGTCTGTGTTCCTGACACAGTGACTCCAGTCTTAGACCCCGGTGATATTTCAGAGATTATAGTTAATGGAGCAAACAAATATTTACGTACTTTTTCGGAAATAGCCGCTGGCCATCGCGAATGACAAATAACATGTCGGAAAGTAATACATAAAACATTTGAATATAATAATTATTATCCTCATCATTTGTCAGGAGATTGTCAAAATATGTGAATATATCACAGTAACTGCTAATATTTACAGAATTGATACACTGTCAGAATAAAACACAGTTATGCACTTTTAATAAATTTATGATACACAGAATACCCGATCTTGACTGTTGCAGTCAAGTGCTGTCAATACTGAAATATAGCAGAATTTTTACCTAAGCTGGTCTATCAGTCTCTGTTACGATATTCAGTTCATGAATCAGTACTAAGAAGTCTTCTAATCTAAACCATTAGAAGAGTAACTTCTGAAAAGCCTTCATTCAATGAAAATGCATCACAATTAACATGTACTCATCCTCAACAAAATTCTTTTGTAGAAGCAGTGTATGACAGGTGGTACTTTGCCTTTGTCAGAAATGTATGTGGTGAAGAAGGAAATGTTGAACTACTTTTTCTCCAGCCACCTGGTCCAGCAGTGTCATTTTTTTGGCCTGTGAAGGAAGACTTGTTTTGTGCCTTTGAAAAACATTTTATGTGCTGTTGGTGTACCTAAATGAACATCATCCAAAGATGTGTTACTTTCATGAAAATATATGAAGTTAACAGAATATAAATTGTCACAGAGAGAAAAAAAAAACAGAGATGCTATTAAGAAGTTTGATAGATAGTTTCAGGGATCTGAACTGCTGAACATGTACATTTTAAATTAACATTAGTGTGGCTAGAATAATTGTTGTTTAAAGATGCTAATTTGACACCCTAAATAAAGTTAATCTGTGTAATGAAAATGTTTCAGTTAAATTTATAACTTTTGGCTCTATTTTCATGAACCAGTTTTGCTATAGGTTGTCATTTTACATAATCTGATTTGAACAATGATGTGACATGTCTTAAATGAACATCCAATATCTATTAAAACTCAGGGTGCCACTGCTTTTTTGTCCAATAAAAAAAATCCTGAATCAGCGGTCAGAAATTGTTTTATACACTCCTGGAAATGGAAAAAAGAACACATTGACACCGGTGTGTCAGACCCACCATACTTGCTCCGGACACTGTGAGAGGGCTGTACAAGCAATGATCACACGCACGGCACAGTGGACACACCAGGAACCGCGGTGTTGGCCGTCGAATGGCGCTAGCTGCGCAGCATTTGTGCACCGCCGCCGTCAGTGTCAGCCAGTTTGCTGTGGCATATGGAGCTCCATCCCAGTCTTTAACAGTGGTAGCATGCCGCGACAGCGTGGATGTGAACCGTATGTGCAGTTGACGGACTTTGAGCAAGGGCGTATAGTGGGCATGCGGGAGGCCGGGTGGACGTACCGCCGAATTGCTCAACACGTGGGGCGTGAGGTCTCCACAGTACATCGATGTCGTCGCCAGTGGTCGGCGGAAGGTGCACGTGCCCGTCGACCTGGGACCGGACCGCAGCGATGCACGGATGCACGCCAAGACCGTAGGATCCTACGCAGTGCCGTAGGGGACCGCACCGCTACTTCCCAGCAAATTAGGGATACTGTTGCTCCTGGGGTATCGGCGAGGACCATTCGCAACCGTCTCCATGAAGCTGGCTACAGTCCCGCACACCGTTAGGCCGTCTTCCGGTCATGCCCCAACATCGTGTAGCCCGCCTCCAGTGGTGTCGCGGCAGGCGTGAATGGAGGGACGAATGGAGACGTGTCGTCTTCAGCGATGAGAGTTGCTTCTGCCTTGCTGCCAATGATGGTCGTATGTGTGTTTGGCGCCGTGCAGGTGAGCGCCACAATCAGGGCTACATACGACCGAGGCACACAGGGCCAACACCCGGCATCATGGTGTTGGGAGCGATCTCCTACACTGGCCGTACACCTCTGGTGATCGTCGAGGGGACACTGAATAGTGCACGGTACATCCAAACCGTCATCGAACCCATCGTTCTACCATTCCTAGACCGGCAAGGGAACTTGCTGTTCCAACAGGACAATGCACGTCCGCATGTATCCCGTGCCACCCAACGTGCTCTAGAAGGTGTAAGTCAACTACCCTGGCCAGCAAGATCTCCGGATCTGTCCCCCATTGAGCATGTTTGGGACTGGATGAAGCGTCGTCTCACGCGGTCTGCACGTCCAGCACGAACACTGGTCCAACTGAGGCGCCAGGTGGAAATGGCATGGCAAGCCGTTCCACAGGACTACATCCAGCATCTCTACGATCGTCTCCATGGGAGAATAGCAGCCTGCATTGCTGCGAAAGGTGGATATACACTGTACTAGTGCCGACATTGTGCATGCTCTGTTGCCTGTGTCTATGTGCCTGTGGTTCTGTCAGTGTGATCATGTGATGTATCTGACCCCAGGAATGTGTCAATAAAGTTTCCCCTTCCTGGGACAATGAATTCACGGTGTTCTTATTTCAATTTCCAGGAGTGTATATTTAAAATTCATTGTCTCGACAACAGCTTAAGTTGATTTTCTACATTCCCGTTAGTCAAGAATATCGGAAAATATGGCAGTGATGTGTTGAAAATAAGATATGTTATTTTTGTCTGAAATAATGCAAACCCAAATGAATAACTTTAGATGCAGCATTTAAATTTGTAAAAAAAATCCATTTTTTCCCCTCAAATTATATGACATGGGGGAGAAATTTTGCGCTATTGCCATGCAGAGTGATACGTAGAAAAAGATTTGTGAAAATCTGAAACAGTGTGTGTCAGGTGTGGATCATCTTTCTTAGAATTTTTTTTTCCTTCACAATAAAAAGTATTGTGATTTTGCATTTATTTGTGTGTCCATTCGAAAAACCCATTAGTAATTTTATTTTATTACAATGTTTGCTCTCCTGGGAATTATTTAAGATCAACAATAAGTTCCCACCAGGTTGGAGAAATGTAATATAAGAGCATTTTTCAAGGTGTCTGTAGTTTTTCCAGAAATTAGAAAGTGACATTAAAACTGTCTGTATTTTTTTTTTGTAACTTTAGTGCTTAAATAATTGCAAGCCGGTTAAGTATGTGCATCTCTCAACTTATCAAAAAGAATCCAAATTGAAAGCTTCATAAACACCTGAGTCATGGGCATTTATGTAGATATGTACCACTTTGCATTGATGTTCTTGCAGAGCCCAGTTATCAGAATATCTCTACATTTAAAATCCAATATAAAGAAATTTTTAGTCTGAGGACAAAAAGATATTGCATAGAGGGTGTTATAAATAAAAGCAAATATGCAAAGTGTCATGAAAATCTGAGATGATGGGTGGCATGACCTGTGTGATTTGACATTTAATGACCCTGAATGAGGCTCAGAATGTCAGTTTTCAACAAAATAACACTTTTTGTAATTCATCTCATCGTTCACATTTTTCCACAATGTGTACATCTGCAAAATATTACCTTACATAAGAATGTAATAATTTGTGCCATCAATATCGCAAAGTATTTAGATATGAAAAAGAAAAAGAATCAAAATTTGGTTTTATTGGACAAACAATATGATTACAGTCTTCATTAAAAACATGGTATACATCCATAACATATATACTGATATTTCAGATGTTTCCCTGCTCATCTGCACAATTTCTTATTATGTAAGACATGCCACTTTATTTACAAAAACAAATACATTTGTAGTTTTTTAAGAATTCATTTACAAAAAAATCCTATCTGTATAGTAAATAAAACAGAAAGAAACTTCCACATGGGAAAAATATATTAAAAACAAAGATTCCAAGACTTACCAAGCGGGAAAGTGCCGGCAGACAGGCACATGAACAAAACACACAAACACACACACAGAATTACGAGCTTTCGCAACTGGCAGTTGCTTCGTCAGGAAAGAGGGAAGGAGAGGGAAAAATGAAAGGATGTGGGTTTTAAGGGAGAGGGTAAGGAGTCATTCCAATCCCGGGAGCGGAAAGACTTCCCTTAGGGGAAAAAAAGGACAGGTGTACACTCGCACACACACACACATATCCATCCGCACATACACAGACACAAGCAGACATGTCTCACTCTTTGCCTTTAAATATGTCTGCTTGTGTCTGTGTATGTGCGGATGGATATGTGTGTGTGTGTGCGAGTGTACACCTGTCCTTTTTTTCCCCTAAGGGAAGTCTTTCCGCTCCCGGGATTGGAATGACTCCTTACCCTCTCCCTTAAAACCCACATCCTTTCATTTTTCCCTCTCCTTCCCTCTTTCCTGACGAAGCAACTGCCAGTTGCGAAAGCTCGTAATTCTGTGTGTGTGTTTGTGTGTTTTGTTCATGTGCCTGTCTGCCGGCGCTTTCCCGCTTGGTAAGTCTTGGAATCTTTGTTTTTAATATATCTGTATAGTAATAAGTACAAAAAATTCTTATGTATTCAACAGTTACAAGATTATCAAATTATAAGTATTAAGTACCACTTAATGATGTAAATAAAATAGAAAGAAACTTCCACATGGGAAAAATATATTAAAACAAAGATTCCAAGACTTTCCAAGCAGGAAAGCGCCAGTAGATAGACACAATAAAATAACACACACACAAAATTTCTAGCTTTTGCAACCGACAGTTGCTTCTTCAGGAAAGAGGGAAAGACGAAAGGATGGGGGTTCCAAGGGAGAGGGCAAGGAGCCACTCCAATCCCGGGAGCAGAATTGGAGTGGCTCCTTGCCCTCTCCCTTGGAACCCACATCCTTTCGTCTTTCCCTCTCCTTCCCTCTTTCCTGAAGAAGCAACCGTCGGTTGCGAAACCTAGAAATTTTGTGTGTGTGTTTGTGTGTTATTTTATTGTGCCTGTCTACTGGCGCTTTCCACTTGGTAAGCTTGGAATCTTTGTTTTAATATATTAAGTACCACATAGCTACATAAACCAAATCCATGTAAGCTTATGTCAGTTTTCAACAAAATAACACTTTTCGTATTTATTCCCATTGACTTCACTAGAGAAATCAAGTGTCACCATGACCACACAAAGTTTTACTTCACAGACAAGACAATTTGCAATGTGAAGAAAATTTGATACAGATTCAGATTAATGAGCACAAACAGAATCTAGGGATGTGAACCTTTTTCCTTCTGAGTCTGAATCCCAATGCCAATGCGGTACAGAACAGTGACACAAAGCAATGTAAGGTAATTTTCTAGATGGTATATACAAAATATGACTTTCCTATATTTTGCCTGACACTCAATGCAAAGATGTCGTGTTTAGTGGGTGGATTTTTATTTCCCTCGACCCTCCTTTTAAGATGATTGTTTGAGTGCCAATTTATGAAGTTCTACAAATTTCCAAGAGATGGAACAATCATCATCCACAATTAATGGGTTGGTTGCCAGTTTCTTAGAGTTCAAGTTAAAAACTATTAAGGATTCATTTCCCTTTTGGAAAAAGCTATTTACATTATTTCAGTTGGGCGCTCTTGACACTTCTGTCTTAGGAAACAGGTTATCTAATTGTAGCAAATGGGAGTGCATTACTTCTTGTGGTGACATGTTACATCTGTTATGGAATGATTAAAACTTAAAGGGGCACAAATTTTGGCAATATCCTTGCATGGCATTTTGTTGGTTCATATCTAATTTTTATCTGTGGGGGATATATTAATTTTTATGTTGATGTGTACTACGTGTGTGTGTGTGTGTGTGTGTGTGTGTGTGTGTTGTGTACTACATGTGTGTGTGTGTGTGTGTGTGTGATCCACTAGACTAAATGGTTGAGGAACTGCTTTTGGAAGTAGTCTCTCTCTCTCTCTCTCTCTCTCTCTCTCTCTCTCTCTCTCTCTCTCACACACACACACACACACAAATTCTGTTTAGAAACAAGGGGGGAGGGGGGGGAGAGAGAGAGAGAGAGAGAGAGAGAGAGAGAGAGAGAGTGAGAGAGAGAGAGAGAGAGAGAGAGAGAGAGAGAGAGAGAGAGAGAGTGAGAGAGAGAGAGAGAGATTACTGGATTTATGGTCTTAGCAATAGTTTTCTCTCTAGCCTCATTCCATACTGCCAGAAAAATCCTACCATTAAAACATACATCCAAGCTGAGCCTGCACAGAAAGACACAAAAATGAGATGGTGTCATATGTTTTAGAAATTGACTTTTGTAAGGAATCAGTGCAAGCGGTAAGTTTGAGTATTTTGAAAACTGTAGTGGAACATAAATGAGTGCCAAGCCCTCACTTGTTGCTACAAAAGGATACAATAGAGCCCTGTAAACATTACTAATTTTTACGTAAACACTACATAAAATGGTAGTTAGAATTGTCAGTCATTTTTCAGTAATGGGAAATGAACATGGCACATGTGCATATGCACCTGTTTCGTGTTACAATAACATACACACATGTGCATCTGTTTTACATTAAAAGTGTTGTTGTTTAACTTCTGGTTGAACATATGTAAAACACAACACTTTTTAACATTAAACAGGTGCTCACATGGGTTGCTAACTGTAATATGAAGTAGGCACTTCTGCACAGGTGCCATGACATTTTCATTACCCATTACTGGAAAAGTACCATACTGAATTTCAAACACTACATACAAAGTCTTAGCTATAGCATTACGGAAACTCTCATGTCAACAGTGGTGACAGTTTATACTCCAGTATATTTACATGTAGCTTTCTGTAAAACTTGATCAGACCTGCTTTTTAAGAACCATTCAGAGTTTTACTTTTCTTGTATCAACCTTCAGTAATGACCACTGGTACCACCACATTATGTATTTCTCCAATAATTCTGACAATGTTTGTAATAAAGTGTTATAATAATAATTATTGTTGTTGTTATAAGAAATAAAGAAGAGCTTTTTGGCACTTCCAGTCTTGCTTCATGCTACCAATATCCTTTAACAAAAAAAGTATCGGTAGCACACAGTTGGGTATTTACTTCAACTATTGAAGGCAAAATGTATTGATGAGGGTATGGGGTTGTCAGGGGAAGGAGACCAGACAGTGAGGTCATCGGTCTCATCGGATGAGGGAAGGAAGTCGGCCGTGCCCTTTCAGAGGAACCATCCCGGCATTTGCCTGGAGTGACTTAGGGAAATGACGGAAAACCTAAATCAGGATGGCCGGACGCGGGATTGAACCATCGTCCTCCCGAATGCGAGTCCAGTGTCTAACCACTGCGCCACCTCGCTTGGTATTGATGAGGGTATGGCAAGTTGTGTAACCATGACTTTCATTTTGGTTGGGAAGTTCTTCCAGTTTTAAATTTGCTGTACTACCACACATTTTAATGTAAAACTGAAAAACCTCCCATTGTAAGCGATTGCTGTAGACACTTAACTCACCATATTCTGATCAATCCATTTCATTTTGGCTATCAACTAGCAAATCAATTTTTTCAGTTGTTGAGTTTTACATTTTTATTTTGCCAAGTGAAATGAAATGAAATACATGAACCTGGTGTTAGAAAAGACAGCTCATTCGCATACTAATTGCAGACGAGCTCAAATTTTACACAATGCTATTAAATCTGTATGAACATCCAGAAAAGCATATTAGGGCAAATACGTGTTTCACAAATTCTGTCTCCATTTAAATGAGTGTTCGTACATTTTTGAAGATGATGATGATGCTGCTAAAGAGAGACAATTTTCTGTAGGGTTTGACAATCTTCCAGTATGTTCCACATTTTTAAGTGCCTCTAACACTGTTATCATGTCATTGTCACAACTGTATGTAAGATTTATAATATTCCAACATCTCTCTCTTGCCTCTCGAAACAGAGATGAAGAAGAAGCTGATGGTTCTGGAATGTTATACTCTTCCTTCATTGCATCATCACTGCTGGACTCCTCTAATTCGCGCATCGCAGAATCAGTCTGTGAAATACAGCTGCCACTTGCGCCATACCCATATGTCCTATCCAACCAAATTAATGGGCTATTGCTGCACTTTTCATTTAATTTGTCAAAACTCCATTGAGGATAGAAAATAAAGATGGCACAGAAATGTTCACACATATATTTGTGCTTTTGGTAATCTTCACATGTACAACTTGCTTCCGCAAAGTTTACAGTATACTGAAGATCTTTTGAAGTGTCACTTTTCATGGAAAAAACACCCTCACCTATTACTGACACTGACTCTTTACTGAAGCTTTCTTCTGCAGAAGAATATCATTTCCATATGTGTGTTATAAATTCCTGTGTCTTTCCATGCAAAAATGCTGGTAGAACTTCATTGTTCTTTCTAACGGAACTCATTTGGCAATATTTTTTCATGAGGCCAGGAATGAAACTATTTACTAATATCTTAACAACTCCTGTTAATGTTTGGGCTGTGTCATAGTTCTGAAAAGACTTTTTAACCTTCTTGTCCATTGTTTCAGCACCATTTGTGGTTCTAATATTGGCAAATATGCCAATATTCTCTAAAGCTTCCCCCTCCCCCCCCTCCCTTTTCAGCAATTGAGAGCCATTGATTTTTAAAATAAGTGCCTTGGGGTTCCTACGAAAAACTTCATGAGTCTAACATTTCAACATTGAGTTTGAACTGTTCCTCAGATGAAGACGCTGCAACATAGCCCCACAGCTCCAGAACAGACTCTTTATCAGTTCCTACAGATAGATTCCCTCCCTTTTTAACTCATCGCCCCCAAGTCTGTTCCCTGTGAAATGAACACAAGTACACTTTTGAAAATGGAAATGTTTCTTTAGTTGCTGCTATCTCGGATTCTGAGAAATCAGTAACCCAGTAGGATGGGTTGAAGTCTTTATTCCACCTCTTGAAAACATTTAGCACTTCAGCAATTGACCTTGTATCTTTTACCTGAATAAAGAAAAAACCTACCACTAAACAGCATCTGTTTGCCTTTACTGTAACAAAAAATAAAGGAATGTCATATTTTGTTGTTTTGTAGGCGGCATCAAGCAAACATACATCTCCATATTTTTTAAACATATCCTTCTGCCATGCACTCTTGTACCAAAACTGCAATGGCTGTATTTCTCCAACATCTGAAAAAGGCCTGAAAAAAATATTCTCACCTCCATATTCTTTCTGCCACTCATAAATCTGCATTTGCAAATCATCTTGGTAAAACACACTTTTCTTCAATTTCTTAAGTTCCCTGTACATATGACTATACATTGTGAGATGTGTGGGGGAAAACTGTAGTGTTTATATTATCTGGCTTGTGTGGTCCAGTGAAGGTTATGTTCACAAATCTTTCAAGGTGTTACTTTATTATTCTCACAGATGTAGTTCCATCTTCAACAACTTTTGCTATTTCTGCAGCTAGCAAAGGGATGTATGTCTCCACTTGCTTTTATGCTTTCTGTGGTGTGGGCATGGTGGTGATGCCCTCACATAAAAGTGAAGAACACTTTCAGGTTTATTGGTTGCCTCCAAAGCCTGTTTTAAACTATGGACAACCTTTAACACAAAAATAATTATATATAACAAGAGACAAAGTATTAAGTACAAAGAGTTTGTGAAGCAATAGACTATTTCTAGAACAAATGACATAAAAACATCCTATTACAGAATAGAAACCATAAACTTACTTTTTTTTAATTTCACGATCATTTACTGATTGAACAGAATAGCCTGGACACACTTTAACACATTTAATTGAAAAAGTGGGAGGGCAATCACTCTTTTTCGTATACATAATCAACAATCTCTTTTTTGCCGGGTTAACACGTTCAGCCTGAAAGTATAAAGAATATTAAATATAACTTCAAGTGCTACATCCAGAAGAGTCACATACAGGGTTTTCTCTAGGCCAAAACTATTTGAATTTTATAAGAAACCTAACAGTGAACCCTGGATTAAAAGGTACATAAAACTATATGAACAAAGTACTCTAAGTCACTACCCATATTTAAATCTCAGACTTAAGTATTGCTGCCTAACACTTTTAACCTCAATGTACACACCAAATATAACCCCCCCTCCCCCAATGCATTGAAGTGGTAAATATTAAAATTACAAAATTGTAGAAAATATGAAACATATTACATAAACCGTAACAACAAAAGAAAAGAACACTGAAATAGTGACATCATACCCAATAGTACTACAGGATACCAGAAAAAATAATGATGATAACATGACAAGACAAGAATATGAATCATTAGTGTAGAGGCTCATGCTTGAAATGTTATGACATGTACATGACCACTTCATAATTACTCATGGCATTGTTTTCTGGAGTACTATACAGATGGTACAACCAATACTTAAGTTATGAAGTAGGGATACAAAAAAGAGTAGTGCTCTGTTTAAAACTGCTGCGCATTCCATGCAAGCATATCTTTTGTACAGTGATCAAGGTTTAAAATGACAGTACCTCCATCAGTCAAAATCTGCAGTCTACTTTCAAAGTGCAGCAACCTGTAAGCCTTAAGGGCTCACTTTCAGGATCTATGCTTCGTAACACTTCATTTCATATAATCACCATCATAAGCACTGCATCACATGCTTTGCATTGTACTTCACAAAACTTTTTGACAATTTAAGCAAAAATATTTGTAAGGTTTTAGCTACACGTATCAAGTTTTGGGAAGTGCAGTGTGTTTTGCTTAAAAGTTAGTGAAAATTTACCATAAAAATATTTGGCACCTCATATGGACTACCACTGATGAAGGTATTTCATGAAATGTGAAGATGTGTAATGCCCGTGATCCACTGTAGTTTCAAAATGTAATGTAAAATCTTTTTTTAATTACTGCATAATCAAATAATTCCTGCGGAACACCTTTCATACACAAAGATGAAATTAAATCTGACCAACACCAAAATCTTAATAATATAAGGCAAATGCCAAATTTGTGTCCTGTACACAGGAAAAGACTGTAATAAGCTTCCACAAGTAGACCAAAAATATTATTGTCATCAGGAGAGTTCTAAACTATGTTAAAGAGCTACTACATATTATTGATCTAACTTGTGGTTAAGGATAACATTTAGTTCTGTTCAAAAGAACAGTGCTAAACTATCCTGACAAACAACAGTTTTAAGCCAGTATATACTGAAAATGTTTTCCATAAGTGACTGCGCTTTTTATGTACCAGAAAGTAGACATTGGAGGAATGTCTTACTGAAAACCCAGTAAAGAAATATGTTACAGCCAATTATCAGGCACATGAGCAACAGATGTCTAGTTGTGCTGTAGCCATATATATTTATGCAACCATAAGCATCATATTTGTTTTTGTCTGTCTCTCTCTCTCTCTCTCTCTCTCTCTCTCTCTCTCTCTCTCTCTCTCTCTCTCACACACACACACACACACACACACACACACACACAATCGACCGAAGCATCCGATCCCACCCTCTGGCTTTCACCAGTGACGTAAGGCTGTTGGGGAGTGTGATTTCACGATGGCATGGAATTTAGTTTGTGAGTGGCGTGTTTGTAGGTGTCATTTTGATGTGATCGGTGGTGCTCTGTGGCGGTGTGTTAGGTGATGTTTCTGGTTTATTTTGCATGTGTGACATGTTTATAGGTGGTTTATTGTTGCGATCGGTGGTTATGAGGTTCATTTACATTATAGCATCGCAAGTATAAGGTATTGGAACTGTGCTTTCAGCGGAATATTTTTCAGTGAGTTAACGATTTTAGTTTTGTTATTTTGACGTTACTGTAGATTTATTCTGTTCATTGTATGTGAATTTTGGTAAATTCCTTTTTTATGCCTTTGGTAGGTACGAGTATGACTGACAAGGTCAACAGTTTTCATTTGTTGGTGGTGATGGGGGACAGTGGTTTGTCTCTAATAAAATTTCTTCAACTTTTCGGATTTTTGGATGAAGTTGTGAAGTGTTCAGTATGTCGTGAAGATATGAGGCTTACTAAAGTTCCAGCATCTCTGACCAGGGATGGCTGTATGTGGAGATCTCGTAAGGACAATATGTCAGGGGATGTGTTAGATTCCAATATTGTTGGTATGTTGAGGTAGTGATGGTTGTGGACGTGATTGTAGTTTTGGGTTTTATCGTTTTGTATCGGTAGTTTCTGTTGACCTATATAGGTCAAGGGAAGAGTTAGATTCCAATGTGTGATTGTGGCTGTTCCAGTATCGGGAGTTGCTGTTGAGCTATATAGGCCAAGGGAAGTGTCCGATTCCAGAGGATATTAAATTTAGTGGAATTTGGGGAGTTTTGTGTTGCCGTTTTTTTTGTCATTTAGTGTGGTTTGGTATGGTAGTGTGTGTCTAATTTTTTTATATTTACTTTGTCCCCCAGCCAAAAACCCCAATTTCCCATGCTTGTCCCATTAGTTTCATTAGATTTTTTGTGAATCGTTTGTGTGTTGGTTTTTCAAAGTATTTTCGTGTTTGTGGATATGTTTACGTAATGACGTCATAGACGCCATATTGGAGTCTTAGTGTATGGTCGTTTCCACCATATTTGTAACACACATACACACACACACACACACACACACACACACACACACACACACACGCACACGCACACAAACGCACACACGCGAACTGGGCTATTTCAGCCAGTTTCTGCCTGCACGATGTGGGGTGAAGTGAAAGGATTTTGAACTGAAGGAGTAAATGAGACAGAATCGAAAGTACAAGAACCCCTTGCCACCCATCACCCGGGAAGGACCCTACTTGTGGAAGGAACTGATATGCTCTCTGGTGGTTAAATGGCCAGACTGCAGAGAACAAACACTTTAGATTGCTTCTTTCACCCCCTGAAAAATAATATCCATATTTTCACAGATGGGACCTGATAAAACTTCTGACATCACTCTCTCTGCACACTACCACTGTCTACTAGTAAGCAAGTTAGTATGACAGCTCTCAACACCAATAGTCTTGATGATATGACACTGCCTCTGTTCAGTATGGGCTTCCTTCTTAAATGCCAACAAAGATAATCACATGCAATTATTATGAATCAACCCAGTTCACTAAGAGCAACTAGAAGTCCATTAGAAATTGAAGCCTTCGAGTAATGCTCTGCAAGGAACTTTGGCATAATTGTTAATTTTGAAGAAGCATTTCTCATAAACTATTGGAATTTTGAGTTCTTTTCCTGTGCTTGCAGAAAAATAATTATGAATTAAACATGGGCCAGCCTTTTAGCATACACAATTATTGTTTTAATATCAAAACATTTATCACAACAGTTGTGGCACCTTCAGTGGTTTATTTCTTTTATTTTCTTTTCATCTACTTTCTGTGTGTCCTGCATCCCCCAACCAAAATGTTGGTGGTGGTGATGATTGGTTTATGCAGCACTCAAATCCACGGTTATCAGTGCCCATACAAATTCCAAACCTTTGCTCAGCCCAATCTTGCCACTTTCATGATGAAATGATGACAACACAAACACCCAGTCTCCTCGAAGCAGGTGAACCAAAATGATCCACGTGTCTAAATTAATACACTTGTCAAAAACAAAGATTCCATGACTTACCAAGCGGGAAAGCACTTTCCTGCTGGGTAAGTCTTGGAATCTTTGTTTTTAATATATTATTCCCATGTGGGAGTTTCTTTCTATTTTATTTACATCATTAATACACTTGTCTTTAGACCCATGGCTGATTTTGGTTTGTCAGTCACAGGAGCCACACACAAAATAAATAAAATAAACTACTGAGGACGCCACAACTATGGTGATACATATTTGGGTATTAAAGCAAAACAATAATTTTATACTTTCAAAAAGATGGACCTATCTTAATAGCGACTTTGGCATTATGAGGGCCCAATAAATGTAAATTTTGTTTTTCATTGGCTAAAGGCCTGTGATTATAAAATATATACTTTATGTGTAATTCATCTTTTTCATGTTCAAATGCCTATCTAATCCAGATGCTGTTTGTATTATGTTACTTGCTAGACAAGATGTGCAATACATTCTCTACCTTTGTGGTGGTGACTCTGAAGGTTTTAAGTGTTGAGGTTGCAAAACCACATGGTGAAACTGAAAAAGTTGAATTTATAGGACATATGCAGAAGAGAATGGGAGCAAGACTTCAGAAACTCTGCAAGGATTTGACAGGAAAAGAACTCTCTGATAGTGGAGGGATTGGTAGACAAGGCAGTCTCATGAAATCAGAAATACAGAATGAGGATGTTTATGAGAAACAGTAAAAATGTCGGTGAGGTGAGAAAAGCAATTTGGGCAACTCTGTTTCACAGAAGATCCACAGCAATGCCTCTGCCCAAAAGGAAACACTTCATGGTGTTAGTATACTATGAAGCACATGGACAAAAACTTACACAAGCACATCATGCCAGAAACTACTATGGCATAACTAAAGCCAACATACGGAGATCTTTCAAATTTTAAACTCCTGGAAAAAATGTTTACATGGCAAAACAGAGAATCCAAATGAAAGCTTTAATTGTTTAATTTGGGAATGCTTGCTAAAGACTATTTTTGTAGGCATATCAGCTCTTCCGATAGGTCTGAGGGACACTGAAATATGTTGGAACGATATGGTAACGAGCAGATTAACAACAACGAACAGACTAGGCATCAGAAATAGGGACAACATGAAAAGTGGGCTGCTACGAGTAGATAGGCTATGTGTTGCTGAAGCTGAAAAAGCTGCTGAAAGCCTGACAAAAGAGTCCACAACAAAAAAGAAAACTAAGAATTCCATATGAGATGAAAAGGAACTCAGAATCAACAAAATTATGGAGCTGGAGAAAATGGTAAATCTTCAGTTTCAATTTCACACAAACAATTTTTCTGCTTAATTTAGCATCATCATCTCATTCATTATTACAATTATAAAAACTAAATTTTGCATGAACAATAATAGTACTTCGCTACAGAGTGATTCATATTAATCAACAGCTTATTAAATATTTTATCCTGGAGAATGTCACATTTTCTTTAACAGGGGAAAAGCTGACTTCCAAAAATAGCTTTTTAAAGATATATAAAATAAAGTATTGCAAGATGTTAATAATTAAAAGAATACATATATTTTGACCTTCATTTCGGATACTAAGGAAGTACAGAGTACCTAAAATAAAAATTGCATGTAATTCAGTACATAAGATGAAAATATTTTTCATTCCACTGTTTCTAAATTTAGTCACATTAAACCAATTGTTTGATGAAATTCTGGTTTCAATATCATTTTTGGGGTTGTCCTATTTCAAAATAATAGCAAAAAATGCTGAATATGATGTCCATGTCCCCTAACTCATTAGTATTTATAGTAAATGAATAAAGCGTAATTGTAGCCAAGACGTGTAGCTTAAGAGCATTAATCCACACGTACACACATCTGTGTGTGTACTTCAAAGCATCCCTACATTGGATTAACAGGTATACAAATAAAAATAAGTGAAGACAATTTCATATCACTTACCAGGTGACTTGGAACAACAGTCTCCTTTTTACTGTAATATTCGGGGCCCAGAGTGTATTCTTCGTAGCTAGAATATTCCACCAAAAATGAATATCCCATAAATGGGATTTCAACGTTACCCTGAAAATGACGGAAGAAGATTTGTGGGTTACCTGAAATACACTCCTGGAAATGGAAAAAAGAACACATTGACACTGGTGTGTCAGACCCACCATACTTGCTCTGGACACTGCGAGAGGGCTGTACAAGCAATGATCACACGCACGGCACAGCGGACACACCAGGAACCGCGGTGTTGGCCGTCGAATGGCGCTACCTGCGCAGCATTTGTGCACCGCCGCCGTCAGTGTCAGCCAGTTTGCCGTGGCATACGGAGCTCCATCGCAGTCTTTAACACTGGTAGCATGCCGCGACAGCGTGGACGTGAACCGTATGTGCAGTTGACGGACTTTGAGCGAGGGCGTATAGTGGGCATGCGGGAGGCCGGGTGGACATACCGCCGAATTGCTCAACATGTGGGGCGTGAGGTCTCCACAGTACATCGATGTTGTCGCCACTTTTCGGCAGAAGGTGCACGTGCCCGTCGGCCTGGGACCGGACCGCAGCGACGCACGGATGCACGCCAAGACCGTAGGATCCTACGCAGTGCCGTAGGGTACCGCACCACCACTTCCCAGCAAATTAGGGACACTGTTGCTCCTGGGGTATCGGCGAGGACCATTCGCAACCGTCTCCATGAAGCTGGGCTACGGTCCCGCACACCGTTAGGCCGTCTTCCGCTCACGCCCCAACATCGTGTAGCCCGCCTCCAGTGGTGTCGCGACAGGCGTGAATGGAGGGACGAATGGAGACGTGTCGTCTTCAGCGATGAGAGTCGCTTCTGCCTTGGTGCCAATGATGGTCTTATGCGTGTTTGGCGCCGTGCAGGTGAGCGCCACAATCAGGACTGCATACGACCGAGGCACACAGGGCCAACACCCAGCATCATGGTGTGGGGAGCGATCTTCTACACTGGCCGTACAGCTCTGGTGATCGTCGAGGGGACACTGAATAGTGCACGGTACATCCAAACCATCATCGTTCTACCATTCCTAGACCGGCAAGGGAACTTGCTGTTCCAACAGCACAATGCACGTCCGCATGTATCCCGTGCCACCCAACGTGCTCTAGAAGGTGTAAGTCAACTACCCTGGCCAGCAAGATCTCTGGATCTGTCCCCCATTGAGCATGTTTGGGACTGGATGAAGCGTCGTCTCACGCAGTCTGCACGTCCAGCACGAACGCTGGTCCAACTGAGGCGCCAGGTGGAAATGGCATGGCAAGCCGTTCCACAGGACTACATCCAGCATCTCTACGATCGTCTCCATGGGAGAATAGCAGCCTGCATTGCTGCGAAAGATGGATATACACTGTACTAGTGCCGACATTGTGCATGCTCTGTTGCCTGTGTCTATGTGCCTGTGGTTCTGTCAGTGTGATCATGTGATGTATCTGACCCCAGGAATGTGTCAATAAAGTTTCCCCTTCCTGGGACAATGAATTCACAGTGTTCTTATTTCAATTTCCAGGAGTGTAGAAACAAAAGTTTTCTAAGAAAGTTAGCAAAAAATATGACAACATTTATTTCAGTTACAAAATATGAAATACGTTGAGACACTCATTTACTTGCTGGTAGTGGGTTCTTGCAATTTTTGGCGATGGTGGCTCTTCCTTACTGAGTACGAATACCCTATGCACTAAGACTATTCAACAGTCTTTTGATCTCTTCCTCTGAATCACAGTAACCACAGAATTTGCCGTCCTTACTGATAGCAAACTCTTTCAGATTATCTTTGAGGATCTGTTCGAAAGCTTTCTCATCTCCGTTAGAGCCCATGTTCAGAACGACGTTCACGCGAGCAACACCGGACAAGAGGACAATGAAACCACACAAAGACACAAACAAATCGCAATGCAGATCAAAGAGGTGCACAACAGTCAACGTATACAGCTTACACACAACAGTCGATTGGGCAACTCGTGAAACATGTCTTGTGTGTGTTCCAGAGTACCAAAACCATACGTTCTATACCCACAGTGTTAAATTTGCAATATTGATGACCCATTATCTCAGAACCTGTGACAGATAGAGATCTGAAATTTTTGGGCTGTATCGTATCACACCTTTTCTGATTACTGAACCAGAATCAAAATGTACAGAGAAATAATTATCTACTTATAATTTTTTTAAAATGTTGTTCAATATTTTCTTT
Source organism: Schistocerca gregaria (assembly GCF_023897955.1). Taxonomy (NCBI): domain Eukaryota; kingdom Metazoa; phylum Arthropoda; class Insecta; order Orthoptera; family Acrididae; genus Schistocerca; species Schistocerca gregaria. The sequence continues at coordinate 106,204,536 of NC_064930.1, read as the reverse complement.
TTAAAGTCCACTTTTTCTTCCGTAAATAAAAAACTGTTAGAGGTAGTGATGTTTTGGGAGGTTCAGTAGCTGCAGTATACTAAGTGCTAACATAGTGTACAATTAGAGATAAGTATCTGTAATAGTTCCTGAGATAATGAGTCAAATAATTTTAAAAATGTAATTTCCGGCAAATCAAGTTCAAACATTTTATTTGATATTAACTTACGACATGGAGGCTTCTAGAAACAGCCAGTTGACAAGAAACTCAAATCCACCATGATATCAATTGAAGCTTCATGTGCAGATGTTTTGCTGAATGAAAGTTTCCACATCATACTGCAACCCATACCAGATAGTACTAATGGGGGATATTGAAAGTATAAAGAAAAGGGTCCCCCCATGAACCATGGACCTTGCTGTTGGTGGGGAGGCTTGTGTGCCTCAACGATACAGATAGTCGTACAGTACATGCAACCACAACAGAGGGATATCTGTTGAGAGGCCAGACAAATGTGTGGTTCCTGAAGAGGGGCAGCAGACTTTTCTGTAGTTGCAGGGGCAGCAATCTGGATGATTGACTGATCTGGCCTTTTAACACTAATCAAAATTGTGTTGCTGTTCTGGTACTGTCATCGGCTGAAATCAAGGGGAAACTACAGCTGTAATTTTTCCCGAGGGCATGCAGCTTTACTGTATGATTAAAAGATGATGGTGTCCTCCTGGGTAAAATATTCTGGAGGTAAAATAGTCCTCCATTCGGATCTCCGGGCGGGGTATACTCAAGATGATGTCATTATCAGGAGCAAGAAAACTGGTGTTCTACAGATCATAGCATGGAATTTCAGATCCCTTAATTGGGCAGGTAGGTTAGAAAATTTAAAAAGGGAAATGGATAGGTTAAAGTTAGATATAGTGGGAATTAGTGAAGTTTGGTGGCAGGAAGAACAAGACTTTTGGTCAGGTGAATACAGGGTTATAAATACAAAATCAAATAGGGGTAATGCAGGAGTAGGTTTAATAATGAATAAAAAAATGGGAGTGTGGGTAAGCTACTACAAACAGCATAGTGCCCGCATTATTGTGGCCAAGACATACATGAAGCCCACACCTACTACAGTCGTACAAGTTTATATGCCAACTAGCTCTGTAGATGATGAAGAAATTGATGAAATGTATGATGAGATGAAAGAAGTTATTCAGGTAGTGAAGGGGGACGAAAATTTAATAATCATGGGTGACTGCAATTCGACAGTATGAAAAGGAAGAGAAGGAAACATAGTAGGTGAATATGGACTGGGGGTAAGAAACGAAAGACGAAGCCACCTGGTTGAATTTTGCACAGAGCAAAACTTAATCATAGCTAACACTTGGTTCAAGAATCATGAAACAAGGTTGTACACATGGAACAAACCTGCAGATACGGGAAGGTTTCAGATAGATTATATAATGGTAAGACAGAGATTTAGGAACCAGGTTTTAAATTGTAAGACATTTCCAGGGGCAGATGTGGACTCTGACCACAATCTATTGGTTATGAAATGTAGATAAAAACTGAAGAAATTGCAAAAATGTGGGAATTTAAGGAGATGGGACCTGGATAAACTGAAAGAACCAAAGGTTGTACAGAGTTTCAGGGAGAGCATAAGGGAGAAATTGGCAGAAATGGAGGAAAGAAATACAGTAGAAGAAGAATGGGTAGCTTTGAGGGATGAAATAGTGAAGGCAGCAGAGGATCAAATAGGTAAAAAACGAGGGCTACTAGAAACCCTTGGGTAACAGAAGAAATATTGAATTTAATTGGTGAAAGGAGAAAATATAAAAATGCAGTAAATGAAGCAGGTAAAAAGGAATACAAATGTCTCAAAAATGAGATCGACAGGAAATGCAAAATGGCTAAGGAGGGATGGCTAGAGGACAAATGTAAGGATGTACAGGCTTATCTCACTAGGGGTAAGATAGATACTGCTTACAGGAAAATTAAAGAGACCTTTGGAGAAAGGAGAACCACTTGCATGAATATCAAGAGCTTTGATGGATATGCAGTTCTAAGCAAGGAAGGGAAAGCAGAAAGGTGGAAGGAGGATACAGAGGGTCTATACAAGGACGATGCACTTGAGGACAATATTATGGAAATGGAAGAGGATGTAGATGAAGGTGAAATGGGAGATATGATACTGTGTGAAGAGTTTGACAGAGCAGTGAAAGACCTGAGTCTAAACAAGGCCCCAGGCCAACATCCATTAGAACTACTGACAGCCTTGGGAGAGCCAGTCCTGACAAAACTCTACCATCTGGTGAGCAAGATGTATGAAACAGGCGAAATACCCTCATACTTCAAGAAGAATATAATAATTCCAATCCCAAAGAAAGCAGGTGTTGTCAGATGTGAAAATTACCGAACTATCAGTTTAATAAGTCACAGCTGCAAAATACTAACATGAATTATTTACAGAGGAGTGGAAAAACTGATAGAAGCCGACCTCGGGAAAGATTAGTTTGGATTCCGCAGAAATGTTGGAACACGTGAGACAATACTGATCCTACGACTTATCTTATCTTTCTAGCATTTGTAGACTTAGAGAAAGCTTTTGACAATGTTGACTGGAATACTCTCTTTCAAATTCTGTAGGTGGTAGGGGTAAAATACAGGGAGTGAAAGGCTACTTACAATTTGTACAGAAAGCAGATGGCAGTTACAAGAATCAAGCGGTATGAAAGGGAAGCAGTGGTTGGGAAGGGAGTGAGACAGGGTTGTAGCATATCCCCGATGTTATTCAATCTGTATACTAAGCAAGCAATAAACGAAACAAAATAAAAATTCAGTGTAGATATTAAAATCCACGGAGAAGAAATAAAAACTGTGAGGTTCGCCGATGACATTGTCATTCTGTCAGAGGCAGCAAAGGACAAATTAAGAGCAGCTGAACGGAGTGGACAGTGTCTTGAAAGGAGGATATAAGATGAACATCAACAAAAGCAAAACAAGGATAATGGAATGTAGTCAAATTAAGCCAGGTGATGCTGAGGGAATTAGATTATGAAATGAGACACTTAAAGTAGTAAAGGATTTTTGCTATTTGGGGAGCAAAATGACTGATGATGGTCGAAGTAGAGAGGATATAAAATGTAGACTGGCAATGGCAAGGAAAGCATTTATGAAGAAGAGAAATTTGTTAACATCGAGTATAGATTTAAGTGTCAGGAAGTTGTTTCTGAAAGTTTTTGTATGGAGTGTAGCCATGTATGGAAGTGAAACGTGGGTGATAAATAGTTTAGACGAGAAGAGAATAGAAGCTTTCGAAATGTGGTGCTACAGAAGAATGCTAAAGATTAGATGGGTAGATTACATGACTAATGAGGACGTATTGAATAGAATTGGGGAGAAGAGGAGCTTGTGGCACAACTTGACTAGAAGTAGGGATCGGTTGGCAGGACATGTTCTGAGACATCGAGGGATCACCAATTTAGTGTTGGAGGGCAGTGTGGAAGGGTAAAAACCGTAGGGGGAGACCAAGAGATGAATACACTAAGCAGATTCAGAAGGATGTAGGTTGCAGTAGGTACTGGGAGATGAAGAAGCTTGCACAGGATAAAGTAGCATGGAGAGCTGCATCAAACCAGTCTCAGGACTGAAGACTACAACAACAGAAAAGGGCAGCACGAATGGTCACAAGTTTGTTTGACCTTTGTGAGAGTTTCACAGAGATGCTGAATTTGAATGCATAAATTGAAGATAGATATAAACTATCCTGAGAAGGGCTACTAACAAATTCTCAAGCACCGACTTTGAATGATGACTCTGGAATATATTACAACCCCTTATGCATCACTCACATAGGTACACTGAGGGTAAGATTAGAATAATTACAGCACATGCACAGGAGTTCAAACGCTCATGCTTCCTATGGAAAGGGAATGGGAAGAAACACTAATATCTGGTATTTGAACATACTCTGTGCCATTGACTTCAGGCTGGCATAGATGTAGATGTAGGTACATGTGAAATTGTCTGCAGTTGTCTTTTATTTGTCCCAAAAGCTAAAATAAGAATTAATTGCTATCTATAGATCAATGAACATTAAAGAGGGTCGTTTGTACAGATTTATCTGGCACCTAAACAGATCATTTTCCGAAAATGTGTGGCACCACATGAAAAAAATTATACTTCAAAAATGTGTTATTTTATTTTATGTGTGTTATTAAAAACCGGTCACAGAAATTGACACTGGCCAGGAGAGTGGTGTGCTCACCACATGCCCCTCCATATCCTCATTTGACGATGCCTAAAGATTGAGAATGACATGGCGGACAGTCAGTACTATTGAACCTTCAAGGCTTGTTTTCATGGTGTTTGTTTGTTTGTTTTTGTGTTAGAAAAACATTCTGTATTTGCTTTAAAATATGTTGTGATAATTTGCGAAAGTTGCGTAAAAATACTGTCATTACTCTACTTAGCTGGTGTGACAAGAATAAGATATGAAGTGTGCTATCATCCTGTAGGTTGAGTACAAGGGGAGTGCCAAGTAATTCTTACAACATGGTGTGTGTGTTTTTTTTAATTAAATTATTTCAATAGGAGCATATGTTAACTTTCTACTTTCGAAGTTGTTCAGAGGTAAAGTTTTTGAGACTGCAGATATGTGCACAAATCGTTAATGCATGTGGCTGGAAATGTATCGTTTCTCTGCTATCTGACACATGGGTAGGATCTAGTTGTGTGTAAGCACGTGTCGTTGAGTAATTGGTGGAAGGCGATTTGTAGTTTCACAGCAGCTCACTGAATTCTACAAATGTTAAAAATTAATGTAATATTGGCAATGTATTCAGATCATAGTACTGGCAACATACTTTTGAGTGTTTATCCAGTGAATTTCAGAAAGGAAGTAAAGAAGGTTACTGATGGCAATGTACTTTCAACTTGACGCTAGCTTTTAATGCAGGAACATGGATGTTCAATTATATTATAGTGTACTTTAACAAAGCATAACTCCAAAACTTTTATAGAGTAACATTAATGTTTTGACTTTTTTAACTGACACTGGGTGCAAGGGTGAAAAAATATTAGCTCTCAAATGAGTCTTCTGGTCATATTAAACAGCATCCTACAGAACATGCTGGAATTTAAAAATGTCTAACTATGGACATGATATAAATATTGAAGACATGACAGGTAAATGCCACATGTCAAATATCGAAGTGTAATTTGTTGTTTCACTCGAGCTGATAATGCATTTTTAGTATTAGTATCAGATTTTTAAATAGTGTCCAACATGCAGCTCTACAAATATACAACATTCGTTCTGGTTATTCGGAAGTGGTCCAGAAATAGAAATTTTATTATGATTGCTACGTCTGTAAACTGCATTCATCATCTCATATAAGAATCCTAAAATTGTATTTTTGAGGACACTGTAGAGGCACTGTAACGCTGACATGCCAGTATGTATCACCTGCATTTTCAGGCAAACTGGAATTGTATCCAAAATTTGTGTTCCTGATCTTTGAATGGAGCTCGATACATGATTCAAGAAGTACTCTAAATCTGTTTTTGTAATTCAGAAATGGTTCATAAAACAATTTTTATGTTTGAATGGTAATTCTTTTAAAGGTGTATTTGTAATTTCCATTTTATTCCTGTCTGAAATCCGTTTTCGTATCCTTTGCGTTTTCTTTCATGTGTAGTTAATTCTTCACTCAATTCAAATGCCATGCTCTGTACTACTACATAGTACCTGTCAGTTGACACTGATGTCATATAGAATACTGTGTATCTATGCATAAATTACAGCAGCCAGATTACTGTGGCATCACTCAAGTAAAGCCACTTTTAGCCATGTCATAAAAGATAAAGTCGTTTTAACTATTTGGCACCACTTTCCTTCACCCAAACTAATTAGTGTCAAAAGCAAATCGAGCAATTGCCATTATGGTTTCAGAGCTTCTGAAGCCAATATACAGTATTGGTAGCTTTGATATTTATACTTGTGTATTAGGATAATATGCAGTTTCAGTGCTACACCATATCCAAGATCTCTACATAAAGTGTCGGTTTTGGTACTGTTTGTTGTGCTACAGTCGCAGGAAGTGGTGTGTCTGCCAGTACAACTGACACCCATAAAGATTGATTTGTAAAAGTTATGTAGCAACTGTATAGTTGTAAATAAGTTATATTATAGCCTACTTAAAAGAAATATGAGTTAATTTTATGTGCATGTAGAAAGAGATCCTCCGAATTCTATGAAATGCAGATAGATAGTTGTGAAAGTTTGATCACAATAATAATGTTACCATAATTAAGACAAAAAAAGAAAAAAAAGATGTGGAGCATGATTTTATTATTGGTGAGCACCAAGCAAATTTGACAACATAATGCGTGTTTTTATTTCAAACAGCATGTGCCCTGACTGAGACTGTATGTTGTGTACGAGGTTTGTCCGGAAAATACGTATAAAAGTTGAACAACGACTTTATATTACAATTATTCAGGTATTACAATATGGTCTCCTTCAAAGTACTCGCCCTGAGACGCGATACACTTGTGCCAACCCCGTTCCCACTGTCGATAACATTGCCGAAAGTCTTCAGTTGTGGTGGTGTTCAGTTGCCGTGTCGTTTCCGCCTCGATGGCTTCCACATCCGCCAAGTGCCGCCCCCAAAGCACCATTTTGCATTTCAGGAACATGAAGAAGTCACACGGGGCTAAATCTGGTGAGTAAGGCGGGTGGTCTGTCACGGTGACTGAGCTTCAGGCCAAAAACTCGGGCACAACGAGCGACGTGTGAGCGGGCGCATTGTCGTGATGAAGGATCCACCTGCCCCCTTTTGCCAACTCCGGTCGAACTCGGGCCACACGAACTCTGAGACGTATCAGAACTTCAACGTAAAAATTTCCGTTCACACTCTGGCCGGGAGGGACAAATTCTTTGTGAACAATGCCCCTAGAATCAAAGAAAACAATCAACATTGTCTTCACATTGGACCTCGATTTTCGCGACTTTTTTGTTCTCGGTTCTCCTGCTAGTTTCCATTCCTTGCTTTGAGATTTGAGCTCCACATCGAATTCGTAAAACCAGGACTCGTCTCCAGTGACGACTCGGTTGAGAAAGCCCCCTCGTTCCTCTGCTTCCAACCAATCCTCACAGCGCTCGACCCTCTTTGCTTTCTGTTCTTAGCGTCAAGAGCTTCGGTACTATTTTCGCACACAATTTCTTCATTTCAAGTTTTTGTGTCAGGATTTCGTGAACGATTGTTTTGGGGGTTGACAGCAATCATTCTGACACAAGCTCGAATTCGTTCAACATTTGCATCGGAATTCGATGTCGACGGGCGTCCTGGCCGAGGGTCACCGTTCGCTTCTTCTCGGCCATCCCGGAACCTTTTTACCCACTTGTTCACGGTCGGTTCCTTCAGAGAATTGTCTCCGTAAACCTGTTTCAAACACTCAAAAATCTCACGGCCTTTCTTGCCTAGCTTTGCAAGAAACTCGATGTTCACGTGGTGTTCCTCAATCGGAGAGAGCTCCGTGCCGTCGGCAGGTGAAAAAGGGTAGATTAGATTAGATTAGAATAGATTAATACTTGTTCCATAGATCATGAATACGACACTTCGTAATGATGTGGAACGTGTCAGGTTAATAATAGATGTCTGTACAAGAAATTACATTACACAAAATATTGCATGACACTAATGATTAAGTTTTTTTTTTTTTTACTTAGTTTATATCTAAAAATTCAGCCAATGAGTAGAAGGAGTTGTCATCTAGAAATTCTTTTAATTTATTTTTAAATGTTAGTTGGCTATCTGTCAGGCTTTTGATGCTGTTTGGTAGGTGACCAAAGACTTTTGTGGCAGCATAATTTACCCCTTTCTGTGCCAAAGTCAGATTTAACCCTGCATAGTGAAGATCATCCTTTCTCCTGGTGTTATAGGTATGCACACTGCTATTACTTTTGAATTGGGTTGGATTATTATCAACAAATTGCATAAGGGAATATATATACTGTGAGGTTACTGTGAGGATCCCTAGATCCTTAAATAGATGTCTGCAGGATGACCGTGGGTGGGCTCCAGCAATTATTCTGATTACACGTTTTTGTGCAATGAATACTTTTCTACTCAACGATGAATTACCCCAGAATATGATGCCATACGAAAGCAGTGAATGAAAGTAGGCATAGTAAGCTAATTTACTGAGATTCTTATCACCAAAATTTGCAATAATCCTAATAGCATACGTAGCTGAACTCACACGTTTCAGCAGACCATCAATGTGTTGCTTCCAGTTTAACCTCTCATCAATGGACACACCTAAAAATTTTGAAAATTCTACCTTAGCTGAAAACTGTCAACAAGCTGCCGCACACTCCCTGCTTCGCGCAGTGTGCTCTGACCCGAACTGAGCGTTGATGCGATTGATTACAGCAGTAGTCCCACCTGGCGGTGACTGCAACTTGTAACATAAAGACATTATTCAACTTTTATACATATTTTCCGGACAAACCTCGTATTTTAACCGTTTGAGTGCTGCACCGGCGCGTACGGCTGGCCATCTCAAGCCTGCCCCCGGGGCCCCCTAATCTGTGTACCTGTGCTGGCAGCCACTTCCGCAGACTACTGTGTGTGCCTGAGCTCTCCGCTCGGCCGTCTTCGTCCTGGCCTGAGTGTTTCTGGAACAACGGCGGTCGAGGATATCCGGATACTTATTTCATAGCTTTGAATCTGGAGATGAATTGCTCGACAGACCTAATGTGCACTGAAACTGCTTACGCTGCTAACATGTAACTCCTCATCAAAGGTTTTCTTTCATTTGCAATTACTTCTTGAGGATCGTCGTAAGGTCTCAGTATACATCTGTGTTTTATTTGGCACACTGATATTTAATTATGAGATTCTGTACACAACTTACAATGTAAACGCTGTAGAATCCATAACGACCAAACGTTGACATTCTTCTGTACTTCGCAATAATTCGCCCGCAAACAACCTTCGAGCGAAGTGTCTGGATGCTGAGACTCACTTTTGAAGCTAATCGCTATATTTTGAGTGCGTTAACCCAATAAATTATCTCCAAGGAAACTTCAAAATAAAAAATTCAATTCTGAATTCTTTTTACATGGGACGCAATTGTTATTGTACAGTAGAAATAAACAATGATTTATATCTTTTGTTTAAGAATTATATAAGGAAATTCTGAAGTTTATAAACTACCTAATTAAATGTCACCTTTATATCCTAATGATCTTTTGTGCTTCAGAGACAGGCGATTGTGTGCAACTGACCAACGTGTGCTGAGACGCCCTTTCCAAGTGCAGGCCTAGAATTTTTTTCACAAATCCAGTGTCCTGGAAAAACAGAACAGCAGTCCGTTACTGAATGTTACTAGAAAATTGTAGCCTGGGTTGCGATAAAATACATTTATTCAAGCGGCGACTAGTTTCGGGAGAAGCCCATTTTCAAATAACCTTGTCAAAAAAGAATGTTTCAAACACATTATAGCTGTTAATAAAACCTATGGTTTTACTAACAGCTATGGTGTGGTTGTCACAGGCTTTGTTTTACATGGTAGTTTGAAAATGGGAATTGCTCGAAACTAGTCGCCACTTAAATAAATATATTTTACCACAACCCAGGATACAATTTTATAGTAATAATAATGTTAGAATTTTATGTTGAATTGGCGGTATTTGCACTAAGTTTAAGGTTTAACTTCTACCAAGAAGTTTTGGAAGAGCCTATAAATTGGTACTAAGTTTTTAATTAAGAACCTTCTCTACGAACATTTGTAGCAACCAGTCTGTGTTTGTCAGCACAGACTGGATGTTTCACATGTTCGTACATAAGGTGTTTGTCAAAGTATTTCATCCAGCGAGGCTCTTCAAGCTCAGATAATTCGCTGTTTTTTCCCCCACAGTTATATTTCCCATCCTTCTTTCTCATCCGGACTTTGGACAAGCATGGGGAAGTTAAAATCATCAGAGCATCTTCCTTTCCTATCTCTTCTCTGTAGCAAATTTTTCCACAAGTTCTCGCACCAGACATAAATAAAAATCTGCTAATGATATTTTGCTCCCTGTCATCGACCTGTGAAGAGTGTGAGCATTCAAAACACAAAGGTCCACAACATGAAAAAAAACTTTTTGGACCATTTGACAGATTTATGCACAGATGCAACAGAGTTTAATAGCATATGCGAGTGGTCTACTGCTCCCATATTTTCATTGTAATCAACAACACATTGCTGCTTCATTACTTTTTCGCCAGTCGTCCTGTTTTTCTTTCCGCTGTCACGCATTTCTGTAGTCTTTCAGGTAGTCAGCATGAACTCTTCTCTCTTGTCGCACCACCTGATGCCAAGCATTGCGTCAGTTGACATAAACTCAACTTGTCCTCGTTTCAGTTTCTTTTGTAGCTTCGGAAAGTTGCGCCTGTTCCTACGTACAGTATCGCTAGCTGCTGTTCTCTGGTTGTGACGCCAGAGGAACAAGGCTGGACTTGTATACCAATTGTCGACATACAGAGTATGTCCACATTCAAGGTATGGCTTCATTAGTGTTGCCACAATATCACCAGATTTCCCCAAATTATGGATTTCAATTTCTGTTGTTGTGCCTGCGTACACAATGAAATCCAAGACGTATCCAGTTTTACAGTCGCACAACACAAATTTTTTGATTCCTAATCTACTTCGTTTCGAAGGAATGTATTGTTTAAAAGATAAGCGACCTTCGAACAATAATAGGCTTTCGTTGACACAGGGTTTCCTGTATGGATTAAATGCACTGCGGAACGCTGCACGAACTGTATCAATTATTTCTCTAATTTTAAACAAACTGTCATCTCTACGATTGGCCGAGTTGTCACTAAAATACAACATTCTCAAAAGTAACACAAAACGGTCACGTGACATAACTGCGCCAAAAATTGGAGTGCTCAGAAGTACATCTCTGTACCAATATTCCTTTATTCTCAACTTTTCAACACGAACCATTAGAAGCAATGAGTAGCATACAAGCCCAATCCATTTTTTAAATTGGTTTCTCCGTTTTCTTTTTTTTAAGTCAGTCTCAGGAAGAGTTCAGTGCATTTCTCATCCTTCTGAAGAACTGGAAACTGATTTTTCTATTTTATACCATAATATTATGTTCTCTATGCTTCTAAATGTGTTCAAGGCAGTTTCTCTGTATATTACCAATTACATTGTTAGCGACCATATTAGTCCTATCTTTCAACTTTTCCAGATTAAGTAGCAATGGAAGCAGGAACGTGGTGATTTTTGATTGAGCCCCATAAGAAGAAATCACATGAAGGCGAGACAGATGACTGTGGGGGCCAATGGAGAAGAGGGTCACGATAAGTATGTGGATTTCGACGCTGAGGCAGTTCAGCATCGAGATAACCATAAATGTCTGGAAGAAAGTAAGGTGGAGCATAGTCTTGTTGCAAAATGAAGACTTCACTTGCTTGCCGTACTTCTGGCATGAGCCACAGCTGCAGTGTGTGTAGGTACACGAAACCAGTTACAGTTTTCTGCAGGAAGAGAAGTATTCTGTAAACTTTTGAAGAGGACATGGCACAAAAGACGTTAATGTTAGGTGAACCACGAATTTGTTCTATAATTTCGTGTGGATGGTCTGTGCTCCAAACACACAATATGATGATTCACCTTTCGGGATAAACAAAATGTGGCTTTGCTACTGAAAACCAACATTATCAAAAAATGTCTTCCACTTGTAGTCGCTTGAAGTCGTCGCTTGTAGCCGGTATGGTTTTAAGCCCGTGTTACATGATGTACCTGAGATGGCAGTCCTAGACCTATGCAGCAGAACCCCAAGCGTACATGCCTGGAACTGCAAAATGGTTAACGTAATGGTAATTCTGTGCAAATCTTGAAGTGGTCTGTCTGATTTCTTGTAAAGGTGTTCATTCAAATCAAAAACATCTGAGAACTGTAAGTTTCTATTTATTAAGTAATTGTTTTTATTTCTTGTTCTTATTTTTTATTAAGTGTTTGTTGTTCTCTCATGTAACTATCACGGAATTCTCCAATTTCTGTTCTGAATTATGGGATCAACTATTTGTTTTGGTTATGACATATGGCATCACAAGAATATGTTTATCTGAAATGCGCTGTTACAGCGTTATGCACATAGAGGATGCAGTTGTTTTTGGAGCTACTGGACAGGCAGTGTTCGTCACTCTTAGGATTAGGGCAGTTTAATGACGAGCACAAGCTAGATGATGTTGAGTTCAAACCAGGCTGGGAAAAAGAGAGGAAGGTGATGGCATGTACCTCCTACTGATGAAGGAACTGACGCAGATCTGCAGGAATTCTGGAACTTCGTGAGAATGGGGGCGGCTTATTTCGACAAGCTACTGTCGATGATACAGGATGTAATTCACTCAACTGATACATTAATGTTAGAGACACTTTCATCTAGTCGGAAGGGAACGTTAAATAATTTTTTACTGATTTTGTAATCGAGCTCTCTAACCTCCTCTTGCCAGTTTCTTCTTCCTGGGATGTTGAAATACAGCAAAAGATGAAATCAAATCAAACGTCACCTTTCATCAATCACAGCACAACATATAGAAATCGAAAGTACAGATATAATGTTATAGACGTAATTACTCACAACTAAACGTTTGCCTACGTAATTTATTATGATACAGTTGGTTGTGATGACCATGCATGAGTTAGGCCGCTTAATGCTTGTTTATTCCTCTCAGTTTGTGGGATACGAAACAATAAGTACAAATAATGATTCCCGGAAACAGTTTGTGTAAAAGAAAGTTTGTTGACAAAAAGATCGTTTTTGTTTAATTATTACATATCTGAAAATTTAATCGCTGAAAAATGTGGAAAATGTACACTATGGAAACCTGAGGTTAAAGTGCGTTTAAAATAAGTTGCGTCTTTTGACAGTTCAGTACGTAGCGAGTGGAGGGAAGTGCAGTTTGCCAGCGTGTCCTGGGTGGGTGAGTAGGTGTAATGCCAGTACAGACCTACTCGGTGTACAACCAGTCAGGCTCGCTTAACTGCCGCTCAAGCATGCCAATCTGCGATTTTTCTGAAACGATTTTAAAGAAACTATTCGGTGATAAGTTGTTATTCTCGCGCAACTTATAGTTTAATTCACCAGCTTCGTGATGAACCTCTTATCATTTCGTTAATGGTCATATTTATTTTGATATTTCGATAGTAGGTAATCTATGCAAGAAATTCTTAGTTTGTAGTGCAAAATAGGTACCGCTATGAATCTGTGTTTGGTTCATGTTAGATTGTATGCTGCTGTGTATTAAATGTAGTTAATATATTCAATCACTCTTTAAACTCGAAAGGATATAGCACTCTGTTTCCAATCTCGAGAAAATAGAATGTATGTAAAGCGCCAGTGAAAAAACTAGAACGAAATATTCAAAATTTCCTGATATCTCATAAATGCTTTGAGATACCGAATCAACATTTGGCTAATGATAGCACGAGAGTGTTTGGCATTTTATCCTTTCAGATAGTCTTTGTACGTTACTGACAGTACAGTTAGCCTTCTGCCACTGAGCAGTGTGTCAGCAGTGTGCAAGTAGCAGTATTACTGTATCTGCTAGGCAGTCTTGTATTTTAATAAACAATTAAATTTTTTGTCGAATTGTTTGTGTTCTTTGTAGATTAGATCAGCCGTTCTTTGCACAACAGTATTATGCATGGGTAGGGACTGCGGCTGCTGTTTGGATGCGGGATGAGTTGGCATCCCTTCGCTCCCTGCTTCAGGCAGTGTTGGCTTTGGTCTCACAGTTTGAGGCTGTTGCCAATGGGCATCACTGTGGATGTCCAGATGGGGGTTTGTTGGGGACGGTCATCTCATCCCACACACCCCTGATCGGACTACGGCTGTGGCTGCCCGGGATACTGCCCACATTGAGGCTGACCCCTCACCCGTGGTAGAGTGGGAGGCCGTCTCGAGGTGTGGCAGGAGGCGAAAGACATTCTGGAGGGCTGAACGGAAGGCCTCTCCAGACAGGCTCTGTCTCCAGCTGATACTGATCTTTGGCCGGACATGGCTGCTTGTCCTGTTCCAGAGGTTGCCCCTCAGTCTGCAAGATGTGGGCGGTTACAGAGGGTGGGCTTACTGGTAGTGGGAGCTCCAACTGTGGGGTGGCGGGTGGAATTAATTGGTTATAAAATGTTCCTATTATTTATTTATTGCTGTTGTTTGCCGTTCTCAACACTGGCTCTCTAACTACAATATTGGCAACCAGAAAGTGATTAGCAAAACGTGAAGCCTGTAATTAGAATTCGTAGTGCCCACTTCATCTGAGAAATACATTTATAGCTACAGCTTATAGCTCTGAGGAATGAGGAGATTGTCTGGGATTCATACTCAAAAACCATTTTCTCTAAAATGTTCACTATATTCTGAAAGTCACAGACCAAAAAGAATCCACACAATCCAACTACCAGAGCAGTTCAGAGTCTAATGCGCTGATGCAACTATAACTGTTCAAATTAAATGTTTAAGTGAATGCTCGCCATAAGTTGATGATAATGTTCATGAAATGCCACACTAAATAATGGTAGAATGTCTGTCCCGCGGCGGCACGTGAAAATACCACATACACAAACTGAAGATAGATCATTATTACTTTTGCACATACTGACGCCTTGCTGTCGAAGAGCCCAGTCCTGACATGGCAGGGAGCCACAGTTAAGTCATCCCAGAATTAACACTTCACTCGAAAACGATTTCATGGTTACGTGTATCCCGAGTAACTTGTTACGGCATCCGAGGCTGTTCATAGCAATGATACCGACGCTACGCAGCTCCCGGCACAGGTGGTGTGCTAATCAGCGTCTGGAGAGAACTGGGGCCTTTTCTTTCTCGCACAGCATTCTTACATATAAAGCCGCAGTGTGGATGGCTAAGGGAAGGCCTGATCAAATCCGCTCTCCCGATTAGCTGCTGCACTAGTAATGCACCACTTTAAGTTATTTAATAAATCATTGCTTCCTTTGCTGATGGTCGATGAAGCTCTCAATTTAAATGTGCAACCAGCACACAGGTAAGTAATCATAAGAAAAGTCTGACGTGGCTAAGTCAAAAATTTTGGGCGAGAGAATTAATTTAATTACTCTACACGCAGTAGCTATCGCTATAGTTTTATAGTTATTCAGTTGACACTTCTCACATCCTCATGATTATAGCGGATCTCCCTTCTACTTAAATGTAAACATCCTAGCCTTACTTATTCGCCTACTTAATCTGTCTTGCTTCCTTAATTTCTAAGATAAAAACAAGAAAATCATGAATTTCAACTAAAATTTTAATTTGTGAGATCCAGAATACTGTTTACACTAAATTATTATGCAAAAGGAATTTAAATATAAATTTTTAAGTTTCTAGCTCTTTTCTGTTGGGCCAATGATTTTTACAGAAAAACGTCCAAATTTCGAAAATGGTTAAAGTTACTGAACTGATATTCAATACTCCTGACATGCTAGAAACGTTTCAAGTTATTTATTTGATTTGTAAAGTATTGTGCACATTTATGACGTCAGAGCTAGTTACAGCGGACTGACTGGCACACAATGGAAAGACTGATGTGAATATTGTAAGGCGTGATTAGGCTGCTTCCCTACACAACGTCAGGCACGTAATGGGGCCCCTTAGGGATATGGCTACAAGGGAGGGGAAGAAAACCAATGTGCGCTCCGTGTGCATACCGGGGGGAGTCATTCACGATGTGGAAAGGGTCCTTTCGGATGCCATGAAGGATACAAAGCCAAATGGAGGGTCTGGATCAGAGGCTGAGATGGTTCTGTGACCTTGTTGGCTGCAGATTCCTCTACTTGTGCCATAGGGTGTTGGGGTTTCGGGTTCCGCTGGAAAGGTCAGGAGTCCACTACACACAGCAGGCGGCTACAAGGGTAGCAGTGGTTGTGTGGCATGGACTGGGCGGTTTTTTTAGGTTAGATGGTCTTGGGCAAGTACAGAAAGGGCAACAGCTTAAAAGTGTGCAGGGAAAAATCAGGACATGTGGCGACCAAGCCGATAAGGCCGTTGCAGAACCTCTGAATATGTAAGTTAACAGGAATATAAGAAAAGGGAGGAAGGTTTATCTGTTTAGCAAGAGTAATAGGTGGCAGATTTCATGCTACCTAACAGATCAAAACGAAAATTTCTGTTCCGACACTGACAATATTGAGTGTTCATGGAAAAAGTTTAAGGCAATCGTAAAATGCGTTTTAGACAGGCACGTGCCGAGTAAAACTGTGAGGATCGGGAAAAACCCACCGTGGTTCAACAACAAAGTTAGGAAACTACTGTGAAAGCAAAGAGAGCTTTACTGCAAATTCCAACGCAGCCAAAACCTCTTAGACAAACAGAAGCTGAACTATGTCAGTCAGCGTAAGGAGGGCTATGCGTGAAGCGTTCAGTGAATTCGAAAGTAAAATTCTGTGTACCGACTTGACAGAAAATCGTAGGAAGTTCTGGTCTTACGTTAAATCAGTAATTGAATCGAAACAGCATATCCAGATATCTGGAGATGATAATGGCATTGAAACAAAGGATGACACGCATAAAGCTGAAATACTAAACACCTTTTTCCAAACCTGTTTCACAGAGGAAGACCATACTGCAGTTCCTTCTCTAAATCCTCGCACGAATGAAAAAATGGCTGACATCGAAATAAATGTCGAAGGAATAGAAAAGCAACTGAAATCACTCAACAGAGGCAAGTCCACTGGGCCTGACGGGATACTAATTCGATTCCACACAGAGTACGCAAAAGAACTTGCCCCCCTTCTAACAGCCGTGTACCGCAAGTCTCTAGAGGAACGGAAGATTCCAAATGATTGTAAAAGAGTGCAGGTAGTTCCAGTTTTCAAGAAGGGTCGTCGAGCAGATGCGCAAAAGTATAGGCCTATATCCCTGACATCGATATGTTGTAGAATATTAGAATTTTTTTTTGTTGCTCAGGTATCATATCACTTCTGGAAACCCAGAATCTACTATGTATGAATCAAAATGGATTCTCGAAACAGCGATCGTGCGAAACCCAACTCACTTTATTTGTTCATGAGACCCAGAAAATATTAGATACAGGCTCTCAGGTAGATGCCATTTTCCTTGACTTCCGGAATGCGTTCGATACAGTTCAGCATTGTCGCCTGATAAACATAGTAAGAGCTTATGGAATATCAGACCAGCTGTGTGGCTGGATTGAAGAGCTTTTAGCAAACAGAACACAGCATGTTGTTCTCAATAGAGAGACGTCTGCAGCCGTTAAAGTAACGGTCGCAGATTCGAATTCTGCCTCGGGCATGGATGTGTGTGATGTCCTTCAGTTAGTTTTAAGTAGTTCTAAGTTCTATGGAACTGATGACCACAGATGTTAAGTCCCATGGTGTTCAGAGCCATTTGAACCAGTTTTTTAACCTCTGATGTGCCACAGGGGAGCGTTATGGGACCATTACTTTTCACAATATGTATAAATGACCTATTAGTTAGAGCCAGAAGTTCAGTGCGGCTTTTCGCGGATGATGGTGTAGTATACAGAGACTTTGCAGCATTAGAAACTTGCAGCTAAATGCGGGAAGATCTGCAGCGGATAGGCACTTGGTGCAGGGACTGGCAACTGACCCTTAACATAGAAAAATATAATGTATTGCGAATACATATGAAGAAAGATCCTTTATTTTATGATTATATAATAGTAGAACAAACGCTGGTAGCAGTTGCTTCTGCAAAATATCTGGGAGTATGCGTACAGAACGATTTGAAGTTGTATGATCATACAAAATTAATTGTTGGTAAGGCGGGTGCCAGGTTGAGATTCATGGGGAGAGTCCTTAGAAAATGTAGACCATCAACAAATGAGGTGGCTTACAAAACACTCGTTCGGCCTATACTCATGTATTGCTCATATGTGTGGGACCTGTACCAGATTGGGTTGACAGAGGAGATAGAGAAGATCCAAAGAAGAGCGGCGCATTTCGTCACAGGGTTATTTGATAAGCGTGATAGCGTTACAGAAATGTTTAGCAAACTCAAGTTGCAGACTCTGCAAGAGAGGCGCTCTGCATCAAGGTGTAGCTTGCTGTCCAGGTTTCGAGAGGGTGCGTTTCTGGATGAGGTATCGATTATATTGCTTCCCCCTACTTATGCTTCCTGAGGAGATCACGAATGTAAAATCAGAGAGATTCCAGCGCGCAAGGAGGCTTTCTAGCAGTCGCTCTTCCCGCGAACCATACGCCACTGGAACAGGAAAGGGAGGTAAAGACAGCGGCAAGATTTTTTCAAGATTTTTTCAATGAAATAATGGATAACTTGCGAAATGAGAACTGCTGTAGATTTTGTAATAGTATAAGGAAAGAAGTTACAAGTTTATTTCTATACTGAGACTCGGCTGTTTCACAACTATTAACCTGACTTGAACTTAGCTGTTAGTTTAATAATCCGCTATTTCATTATTCTGCCGCAATTTCAACTGTGTTAGTCCAGTAATGCAGTGCTTTTGTTGTTGAGGGTACGCAGACTCCAAGTTTTCGACCTCCAAAGCCCTGAGGACAACTTTTTGTGGCCAAAAGACCACAAAATAATGGCACTTTTGGACGGACACTGTGCATCCTACTCATAATGTTACTATTACCAAAATGAAAAAGCATTAAATTTTGCATCGAATGATTATGTAAATGCCAAAATCGGTGTAGCCGTCTGGCAGTAGTAAGTTGTGAAATTTCGTTCATTTTCAGCAACTTGTCTAAAAAGACGTCTTCAACCCCTGTAACTCAAGAATGCCTACTGCAAATCAAAAACATAAAGCTATCAAAGTTGCAGAGCATGAAATTTCATGTTATAAAAGCATCCAGTTTTTCAGTTTTAGGCACCATAAAGCGTTCATACAATTGAAAGGCAAAGTTTTTTTTTCACAATTCCAAGATATTCAATGAAATGAAATTCCAGTGGGAAGACGGCTCTTTAATGAGCACATATTTGTTTCCTTGTGCATCTTTTCATTTTCCTGCATTCATATGTATTTTTAGAATGGGATTTTCACTCTGCAGCGGAGTGTGCGCTGGTATGAAACTTCCTGGCACATTAAAACTGTGCGCCCGACCGAGACTCGAACTCGGGACCTTTGCCTTTCGCGGGCAAGTGCTCTACCATCTGAGCCACCAAAGCACGACTCACGCCCGGTACTCACAGCTTTACTCCTGCCAGTATCTCGTCTCCTATCTTCCAAACTTTACAGAAGCTCTTCTGCGAACCTTGCAGAACTAGCACTCCTTAAAGAAAGGATACAGCGGAGACATGGCTTAGCTACAGCCTGGGGGATGTTTCCAGAATGAGATTTTCACTCTGAAGCGGAGTGTGCGCTGATATGAAACTTCCTGTCAGATTAAAACTGTGTGCCCGACTGAGACTCGAACTCGGGACCTTTGCCTGTCGCGGGCAAGTGCTCTACCATCTGAGCTACCGAAGCACGACTCACGCGAGGTACTCACAGCTTTACTTCTGCCAGTGCCTCGTCTCCTACCTTCCAAACTTGGCAGAAGCTTTACATGTAATCTACCAACACCTTTAAAACTACCAACAGGTTTTAATCCAAAAACTTTATCTTCACGATAGTTAATATATTCTAGCATTTTATCACTTCCATTTATTTTTTGTGGGCTGTTTCTCTCTATTTTAAACCTCTTCTCCATATTTATGTAACAAATCTTGTATTTGTGATTAACTTAATGTATAATCCATATCAGAATGCTTAATTGCTGCTATCTCATTAAATTCTTTAACAATGTTGATTATAAGGAACCATTTGTTTTTCAACTTCTCTATTTTCTTCAATAGCTTTTAACACATTATCACCTAATCCTTCAATTCCTTGTTTTATTTGTTCGATTTCATTGATAGAAGATGGATCTTCTTTTTTATACTTGTCATATTCTGTTCTTGGTTGTCTTTCCCCATTTTTAAATTCTTCTGTTAATTGTTCTTTTACTTTTCTGTTTCGACTAGTTTTTTCAACAACGACTGGGTAGTATTTTGTAAACATTTATTGCAGAAGGTAAAATATTAAGTAAAATTATTATAGGAATGTATTTATTTTATCTCATAACTTACCTTTATTCTATTTTCTTGTCATATGTACTGTAATAAAACCAAATTCATCTTTATTCCAACATTTCGTACATATTTCTTCAAAATCATCAAACTTTAAGTCACTTCCAACAAACTCATGAAAAATATGATTTAAATTTGTGTCATCTGATCTGAAATATTTCAAAAGTTTAGCTTATCGCTGACTAACTGTTTCGACATTTGAATGAGTTTGAGCTACATAAAAACAATCTACCTTAATCTTTGTCTCTAGTAGAATATTCTCTAACTGCATCCTGATTTTCAAGAAAGAAATCATCGAAAACTACAAACGAATTTTTTGGCACTGATCTAAATTCCATCATTATTTTCAATAAAGTAGCTATTTTTTCACTATGCCTGTCTTCTATTTTTTCACACCTTTCCATAAATTCCAAGTATATTGGTTGGTCTAAAGTTTATGGATAAACATTTACGTGATTAATTTTATTCCAATTCAGTCACCTTGAGCTACAATATAATTGTCAGTCATTAAAGTTTTTCTTTCACATCTGCTTGGTCCTACAATAACAGATCAAACAGAATTTGCTAAAAGCTTACCATTTTTACTTTTTTATTTCCTCTCTGGAATACTTATTTTTGGTTCCCAATCGGGTTTTATATATTCAATAATTTTTTAAATAGTAAATTTAATTTTTTCAGTTACATGATAAGTCATTTGTTCTCCAAAAAAAGACTGTACCCATGTGAGATAGCTATAGCAATGTTGCACCAATTGGTTTTTATTCAACATTTTAACTCCAAATTTTACATAAAAATAATAAATTAAATTCTAGTTAGAAATAACAGAAATTCCTGTTCATCACTATAGTTTAAAAAACTTAAAATTTATTCATTCAAGAAAGGGTAATATGAACATTAAAACAGATGAAATTTTAAACAGAGTAACTACTGAGATTGATGTAAAATTATACAAGGATAAAGAAGTTACTATTGGAAGTGTATTAGGAGTTAGTAACCAAAATTGTTGAACTAATGAAGAGACTGTTGCTAACCATGTCCTTAAAATTATTCTATTTGAGTTAATAAATGTAAATTAGACTAATGGAATATTTGTTAAATATACTGATAATTTTCATCGATAAATTAATGTTATTTCTTCATTAAAACCTAATGTTGAATTTGTGGACCAGTAACCCACAAATAATCCAATTTTTGATCCTATTCAAGACTTAGAAATAACTGTAAATGATGAATATTGTAATTTAGTTGACTACTGTAAATGATATTTTAAAAATGTTTTAATGAATATTATCCTTAATAAATGATGAACAAAGTTACCTGTTTCACTCATTCCCTATGGATGAGAAGACTAAAAATAATTTAAACCTCCCCAACAAGAACATAGAGAGTAATATAAATATTGGAAATGGTTGGGTAGATCCTAAACATGCACAGTACTTTGGAATTGTTATAGCTGATCCTGATGGATTGAAGTCAGATCATCCAACTTATCATGGTCAAACCAATAAAAAATTAATTCATAATTATGTAGGAAAACTTAGGTTTTATCACCATAAGGCAAGAAAACAATAGTCAATAAAATTCTTCTGGGTTTGAGGCCGAATTGTCAACATTTCCGCAAATATTGCAAGATTTCTTCCTGAGGGTGTATTGCAGTTAGCAATAAAACCTGAGGAA
Source organism: Schistocerca gregaria (assembly GCF_023897955.1). Taxonomy (NCBI): domain Eukaryota; kingdom Metazoa; phylum Arthropoda; class Insecta; order Orthoptera; family Acrididae; genus Schistocerca; species Schistocerca gregaria. The sequence continues at coordinate 106,182,757 of NC_064930.1, read as the reverse complement.
GGCGTGTTGCAATAGCTGCCAAAACGTTGTAGTTTGTAGTTGACAATGTGGCCTAAAACCCAGAAGAATATTATTAACTATGACAATGTCCGCAGAGGCTTATGTTTACAATAGAAATAATGATTTGTCTAGAATGGAATATCCATATATTTCTTCATTGGCTCTTATTCGACTTGCTACAACAAGCCAATGAATTTACCATGGAAGACCATGTTCATAACAATGGGAAGATAAAAGTAAGAAGAATGAAGAACTTTATCTGCAAAAATTATTTGGTAATTTTTAAGGGTTATAAAGAAGTAATGTGGGAAGTGGATTTTACAGTAATTTTGAGTTGGAGATGCTAGAGTTGAAATCAATGGAAATCTGTGGTCAACGTTGAACAGAAAATTCACTTGACCTAGAACAAGAAAGTCTACATTATTCGAAAATCCCCATACCTTTTTTTTTTTTTTTTTGAAGTACAAGCTGTAGAGATTACTGGAATGGATCCAAAGAGAAATTTTGAGTTAGATATTACTAATTTCTATAACTTTGCAGAATTTGATATGTCTTATTTCATCTTCGTTGGTTTCCAGACAAAAGGGAAAAATAAGCAGTCAGTTAACTCTTCTTTACTCGGACATGTTAAATTACAAAATATCTGCACAAAAATGGAAGAAATGAAATTTTTCCTCAAGGAATGAGTAATGTGGATCCTCCAAACAATTATCTAAAGGCATATGATATTTCCCTAGATTTTAAGAGAACTACACAATTGAATATTGATGTTAATGTATGCCCATTCAGTTTTATTGAAAATTATCCTATCTATGTCATATATATGTATAGGAGAATGAATGTTTTAACTACTCATAAAACAACGATGAAGCTGTGTGCAACTTTTAGTGATAAAATACCGAATGGCATACTTGTGTATATATTAATGTGCAGCAATAAGAATTTGACAGAATTTTTAATTACATAAATGAATAATAAATTTGAGAAAGTTTTATAAGAGTAAAGAGAAGTGATTTCCTTACCTATAAGAAGTATTTTCCAAAAGCTAAAGCAAATAAAAACTGAAAAATATACTATATTAATTAGAAGATATCTAATTTCCTTAGTATATTTGTTCGAGATATCTCTTAGTATGTAGACTATGTTAGCATTTTGAATTTTCAAAATGGATGAATATTTGTTAGATAAATTAACAAAAAGCTTTTGCCCTAGACCCTGCGAGCTATGCAACCCAATTTACTTCTGTGTATTCCGGGTAGTGGTCTCTAAGGTGCAATGGTACTACCCAAAGAAGTAATCATAATTAAATTGCCCCTAAAAATAAAAAAAAATTATGACAAAAATAAATTTCAGAGACCCAGTGATAAAGTTCTAATTATGTGTGATGTGTGTGTTTTGTATCAAACAGTAAATTTGATGTATATTGTATGTATCAAACTGTACAGCAGATGCATTTTATATGTGACAACAGATGGTACTAATGTTTGTTCCATTCAAATTAACAGAGGAACAGTCTTGATTTAAAATTTGAATTATGTTGATTTGAGTGCTTTAATTATGATTACATGTTATTTACATTTCATATCTTCAAATAAAATTAATTAATTTGAAGAAAATAATTTACTTACACCAAAAATAAACAGACAAAAATAACTAAATTTCTATCAACTTTGCAACTTGATTATCAATTATACATACGATTTTTGAACACTCCTGCATCAGCCAAACTTGACAGAAGTGTTGACTGAGTGGAGTGCACATTACTGGAGGTTATTAAGAAGCAAATATGTCAAGAGAGCTGGTCATCTGGCTAAAGAAATCAAACCTTGCCTATTTACTTAAAAGCTGCACAAATAAATGGAGAAGTTTTGTTAATTCAGAACTTAGTCTCCGTGTAGCACCATGTACAGAGGGTCAAAGGAGTCTGAGAAAACACAACTTGTGACAGTTGTTTTGCAGTTTTTCAATATAACTTTAATAGTCTAGAATTTCAGCTACAATATTAAATTTATACCTGTCATTTTGACCACATGGCTTGGGATGAGTATGTGAATTGACTTTTTGCGATTATTTACAAATAAAGATGCTGGTTTATGTGTGTGTAATTACCTTCTGTCTCATCTAAAAAATGCGCTCATGTAACCAATATGCATCTACTTCTGTGGTTGATATATCTGTGGCGTTCAAGTCTTTGATCATATTTGACCATCATATACTCAGCTAACACGGCTGTAAGTAGACAAATGAAGAAATGCCCATACACTCTGTCTCCTCCACTGACTTGTCACTTTACAGTGTCCTTATTTCTCTTTTGCTTAACCTTGTCTGAAAAACATGCAGAAACACTCCTCCTATCAGAGCAAAATCCTTTCTGTCCAACTCAATCATTCAGCCACTTCCTCGATTATATCAGAGAACTGAATAACATCTCCAGTTTCAAAAGACAGTTAATGATGTATCCACTGAAGCCACAATAATGTCTAACTCTGTACCCGTACACACCCATTATGCCAACTAGATCTGCCAGGTGTGATTGATGGAGGACATCGAAAGGGTGCAAAAAAAAAGGGCAGCTCGTTTTGTATTATCACGTAATAGGGGATAGAGTGTGGCAGATATGATATGCGAGTTGGGGTGGAAGTCATTAACGCAAAGACGTTTTTCGTCACGGCGAGATCTATTTACGAAAATTCGAGTTACCAACTTTCTCTTTCGAATGCGGAATTATTTTGTTGAGCCCAACCTACATAGATAGGAATGATCATCAAAATAAAATAATAGAAATCAGAGCCTGAACAGAAAGGTTTAGGTGTTCGTTTTTCCTGTGCACTGTTCAGGAGTGGAATGGTAGAGAGATGGTATGATTGTGGTTCGATGAACCCTCTGTCAAGCACTTAAATGTGAATTGCAGAGTAATCATGTAGATGTAGATGTAGATTCACCAATGCTCCTAGTTGGTGTGGCTTACTTAAGTTGACCTCCCTCAGAACTTACTATACCAGATGATATTGCTTTTGTATACCTACAAATACTTTTTATATGTGCTACTATCACTATTATTATCATTTTTATTATCATTATAATTATTATAGTTATTATTATTAGTATTATTGTTATTGTTAGTGGCAAGTGGGAGAAGTAGTATATTCTAGCTTTACTAGTTCTTAATCATAACCATTTTTTAACATTGTTTCTGCATAGAGTCAAATAATTTTCGATTTATTATGCTGTTTTATTACTATTCATCATATAAAATTGATTGTTATTACCTATGTAACTGTTAAGTAAAGTAAAAAATAGTGTGTGTGTGAAACCCTGGTCCCTTATGGGATCAGATTTGATAGATGAATAAATATATAAAATAACAATAAGTTAAGTATAAGATTTTATTGAATTCATGGCAACCTGACGAACATTAAAATTTGAAGAGTAATGTAGATGGCAAAAAGAGGACATTTACATTAGACTCAATTAACAGCTCACTTTGTAAGTTGTGTGTGCGTTTCTGGCAGTCATAATAGCACAGTTATAAGCTGTCTATACACCAGTTTCCACATGTTTCACGAATCTGAAAAGTGCATATGAATTCTAAATGGTATAAAGGTGCAGTAGGAAAGTCAAGTAATTTTTTTAATTGTGATGCACAAAACTAAGAATGAAAAACTTGTCAGTTTGAACCTTGCAAAATTGGTACAAATTAGTCACACTAACTAGAAATCAGTTGTTTCTCTCCCAGTGTTTGGGTGCATTACATCGCATGCCCTTAAGAGGAAAAACAAATTCAAATGGGGTTTTTGATATTACATCAATTGCTACTAATTCAGGTTAGGGTTTACAGTGACTGGTATTGATACTGAATGAAATGACAAGTTTAGTTAGCAGGTAATAGCTAGTAACAGTGGACTTGGAGTTTTTGTTGATTCACTGTATAGTAAGGTGGTGAAATACTATGGAAACATTTTGAAATTACCTTAAAACTGTCACCTCTTTTTCTCATGGAATCCAAAATGGCTCCGATTCTGAAACAAACTTTACTGTTTGTACATTATCCTATATGCTGTGCACGAGTGAGATCATGACATGGTTTCCACATAAATCGCTTTG